>NC_059365.1:9380000-9980000 GCF_019703515.2 Myxocyprinus asiaticus
TGCCAGGTTTAGATGCAGCTCATCGCTGCTCTCAGGTGCAGCTTCGTGGCACAAGGAAGTAACGTCCAACTTGAAACTGTGGCCATATAATCTCCATCTCTCTGGATGAGTTGAGATTACTCTGTGTTCAACTGAACACTCTAACGGATCCGAAGGAGACCGCCGAGCAATCCGCATCTTCATCCGTTTGCCTGCAGAAGTGAAGAGATTAAAGATTTCTCTTCCATCTTCAATCAAGTCGACATTTCATGCTCGCCAAGAATCAGCAGCCGTGCCCGCCAACAGAGTGAGGAAATGGCCTCCCGTCATCAACCAAGCCTCAAGGAACCAGATCGGAGTTAAAGGATGGATGAACACACATTCTACGTCCTCATATGATTCAAGTAAGAGGTTTACATCTGGGCAGAGATAGAATATTATAGTGTGTTATTCTTGTGTTTCAAGGTTTTTTGCTTGTACAGTTTACGGACCGCCATGTCTGCTCATTATTAATACTCAGGGTATTAATTATCATGAATGAGATTTGTTGTATTGTGGTCCAACCACAGTGGGCTGTTGTGCATTTCCACCATCGCAGGTGAGACCGGCAAACTGAGTTTATCCATTAAAGAATCAAAGAACACGGGACTATTTACAAGCCGTCCACGCATCTCTGAGTGATAAACTAACAGCTGCTTTCTCTCCCAAGATCGTGAAATCGGCTTTGGGGCTGTCACTTAATTCTCTCTCTCTCTCTCTCTCTCTCTCTCTCTCTCTCTCTCTCTCTCTCTCTCTCTGTACTAACTACACACACACACACACACACACACTCTCACAGACACACCCTCATGTGTTATAGGATTATTTTGATTTCCATATCTAATCATATCACTGTTTAGTTTGTAGTTGTATGTCGGAAGTTTATTGAATGCATTGTATTAATTATTAATTGATATTACTGCATAAATAAACTTTGTTTATATTACAAAGAGAAGAGTTTTGGTTTGTTTTGCATATGCCTGTATCATCCGAACGGGATGTCAGTGCTCGGATTCAAGCCTTCATTCATTGTTTTTTTCCCGAAAATCGATATTCTTCGGATGTCGATTTTCCTAAGAAAACAATCTAATATTGAGACTGTTATACTATCTGGTTATTAGTCCCTGATTCCAGGGTAGTGCCCCGTCAAAGTTAATCCTTATTAATATTCTGTTGATTTTTGATCATTGATAATTATCTTTGATGATTGTTGAATTTGAATGATCAATAAGCTAGTGTTAATTTTAATTAATGTTTCATCGATGTTAACAATTAACGATTATCTTTGATAATTGTTGATTTAAAGGATTAAAAAAGCTAACATTGATTCTCATCAATGTTCTATTGATTTTAATAATTAATTTAATAATCTCTGATAATTATTAATTATTGCTAATAACCTAAACGTAGCGCACTACATTTACTGGAGCCCCATATGAGGTTTTAATGAGTTAGATTCAATTAATTAATTTAAATATTAATTAATAACTAAAGAAATAATTATTAATTAGTTCTGATAGTAACACTGATCTAAACAACCAGTAAAGCCCTACAACATTCTGCAGCTGACTTTGCTATACACTTCAGGACATTAGCAGCCCAAAGTGGATGGAATGAAATTGCACTCAAGACTGAGTTCAGAGAGGGACTGAACTCAGTCCCTCTCTGAACTCAGTCTTGAGTTCAGAGAGGACTGAGTTCAGTCCCTCTGACTCAAGACTGAGTTCAGAGAGGACTGAGTTCAGTCCCTCTCTGAACTCAAGACTGAGTTCAGAGAGGGACTGAACTACAATCTGCAGGCTGAACTTGCCAAAGTCAAGGCAACCCAACTACCCCCTCATCCATGAGACTGCGCTGTTGAGTTACTTCCCAAAATGGCACCCCCGAGGAGCAAAGCCTATCCATTGTCAAGACCTGAAACCATGGCCATGGAGACTTACGTCGAGGAGGCTTTAGCTTCAGGGTTCATTCATCCTTCCATTTCACCAGCTGCAGCAGGCTTTTTCTTTTTCGAGAAGAAAGATGGAGGACTCCGTCCATGCACAGACTACCGAGGATTGAACACTGTAACAATCAAGTACAGGTACCCACTCTCTCTTGTTCTGTCTCCCTAGAGCAACTACGTGAAGTACGCAGCTACACAAAACTGGATTTGAGAAGTGCATACAACCTGATTCGTATCAGAGAGGGAGACAAGTGGGAAACTGCATTTATCACCACTAGGGGGCACTATGAATACCAGGTGATGCATTATGGCCTGGCCAACGCACCAGCTGTGTTCAAGTCATCAATGAGATCTTCAGAGACCTCCTTAACAGATGTATCATCGCCAACATTGACGACATACTCATACTCCCAGGATAAAGCACAATACATCAAAGACGTTAAAATGGTCCTCTCCCACCTGCTGAAACACCAACTCCACGTGAAAGCAGATAAATGTGAGTTCCATGTTACCCATACAACGTTCTTAGGGTATATCAGCCATAGAGGTGTTGAGATGGATGACTCCAAGATCAAGGCAGTCACGGAGTGGCCAAGACCCAACACTGTTAAGGAGCTAAAACATTTCCTGGGTTTTGTGAACTTCAACAGGAGGTTTATCCACAACTGCAGTCTCATCTCTGCCCCTAATGTCTTTGCTCAAAGGAAAACCATCCAAGCTGCCATGGAGTGACTCAAAAAGCCTTTGACACCCCTAAGACAAGTTTCACGACCGCCCCCATTCTAAAGCACCCAGATCCTAACCAACCGTTCATTGTGGAAGTGGATGCCTCCAAATGCAGCATAGGGGTGGTTCTCTCTCAGCGCCACAGTAACCAGGGAAAACGTTATCCCTGTGCTTTCTTTTCCCGCAAAAGGAACGCAGCAGAAAGGAACTATGATGTTGGAAATAAATAACTACTCTCCATGAAGGCTTGAAGGTTCTGTCCATCCATTCCAAGTAATCACCGACCATAAGAACCTCGAATACATCAAGGGAGCAAAATGTCTGAATCCACAACAAGCCCGATGGTCACTTCTTCACAAGGTTCCAATTCACAGTCACCTACCGCCCAGGCAGTAAGAACTGCAAAGCTGATGCTCCCTCCCGTCGTCATGATCCCCTTCACAACATACCTCAAAATGATTCTATACTCCCACCTTCTGTCATCATCGCACCCATAAGCTGGGACATCATGGAAGATATCCAAAGAGACCAACAAGCAGACCCAGCACCACCTAAATGCCCACCAATAAAACATTATGTACCATGCACTCTACGCCAAAGAACAATCCAATGGATCCATACCTCCCTCAGCACTTGACACCATGGCATCCAGAAAACTATAAGCCTGGTATGTAACTCCTTTTGGTGGCCTTCAATCATTAATAATGTCACTGCATACATTAAAGCATGTCAAGTTTGTGCAAAGTCTAAAACCCCCAGGGAACTGCCAGCCGGCCTGCTACAGCCACTGCTACAGCCCTCAGAGACCCTGGTCCCACCTGTCTGTCGGCATCACTGATCTGCCAAATTCCAATGGGTATACCACCATCTTTGTTATCATTGATCGTTTCTCTAAGTCATGCAGACTAATTCCCATGAAAGGTCTACCCACTACCATGGAAACTGCTAACACTCTGTTCCACCAAGTTTTCAGGATCTATGGTCTGCCAGAAGACAGTGTCTGACCGGGGACCACAGTTCACTTCCAGTGTCTGGCAGGCTTTCTGTAAACAGCTGGACTTCAATGTTAGCCTCACATCTGGTTATCATCCTCAGGCAAACAGACAGGTGGAGAGACTAAACCAGGAAATCAGCAGATACCTCAGGTCTTACTACAGTCGTGAACAACAGAGGTGGTGCAACTTCCTTCCATGGGCTGAATACACACAGAACTCCCTCACGCACTCATCTACTGGACTCGCTCCCTTCCAATGTGTGCTGGGCTACCAACCTCCTATGTTCCCTTGGTCGGGTGAGCCCTCTACGGTGCCAGCGGTGGATGATTGGATCAGGCGGAGCGAGCAAGTGTGGGACAGTGTGCACGTCAGATTGCAGCGGGCTGTCCGGGCCCAACAGATCCAAGCTGATCGACGGAGGTGTCCCCACCCTGACTATCAACCTGGCCAGAGAGTCTGGCTATCTATATGAGACCAAGTTGCAGCTACCCTTCAGGAAACTCAGCCCCAGGTATGTTGATCCGTTCATAATTATAAGACAAATCAATCCTGTGACTTACCGACTGGAGCTACCTGCTAACTACCGCATCTCTCCTTCCTTTCATGTGTCATTGTTGAAACCTGTCCACCCGACATCTGGCCCCAGAACCACGGATCCTGAGTCTCCTCCATTGGAGATAGACGGATCACCTGCTTACATGGTCCGAGAGATCATAGAATCGCGTCGTCGAGGGGGCCAGATGCAGTAACTGGTGGACTGGGAAGGTTATGGACCAGAGGAGAGATCTTGGGTAGCCGCCAAGGACATTCTGGACCCATCATTGATCCATGACTTCCAAGCGTCCTGCACCACGACCAAGGGGACAACCTAGGAGATGAACACCAGGAGTTGTTCGTAGGGGGGTGGGGGTTATGTAACGAATGAGGCTGGTATCCCTTCAGCCGACCACCAGAAGGAGCCCTCTCCCAAATATTGACACTGTACCATTTCTTCTATGGTTACTTCCTGTTTGAACCATATAAATAGCCATGCTCTTCCATTGTGACTTTGTGAAGTATTGCCAGTTTCACTGCCTTACCAAGTGTTATTTTCTTTGCCTGTTTATTTGCCTACTTGTTATGACCATTGTGCCTGTTTCACTGGATTACCATTATTGGATTACTGTTTTGCTCTGTTTGCCTGGTTGGACTGATTACCTGTGTAACGACTACTTTGCCTGCTGCAGTGATTATGTCTCTGCCTAGTGTCTTGGATTTGTTTGCTGATTATAATAAACTTCTTGCATATTGATTCTACCTTCGTCTCCATGTCGAGTCCCTTACAAAAATAAACATTAATAAATATATAAATAATATAAAACTGTCAGAATTGGTAACAGGGTTACAAATAACAGGGTTGCAGATAAAGCTTAAATTAAGCTACTACTCAGTAGGGGCTGGCTAATTTGGGACCATACAATCGTTTGATTTTACTGAAACTTATATTTGCCATAAATGAAAAAACACGTTTTTGTAGCAATATCGATTATTCTTCCAATAATGTTTGGAACAGGTTGGAATCTGTGTAGGAATTCCCCCTTTGATTGCTGAAGGTTGAAATGGAAACAATCATCTGTGATTGCTAGAAAACTGGCAGAAGAAGACAAGCAACAAGACAAAACCTCCATTAAAGCTAAAGCACTGGTGCAGAATAATGAATTATTCAGTAAGTGTTCAGGTGTTCAGTTGAATCTTGGAATGTTTTGGTGCTATTTGGACTAATTTCTACAATTGTTCATGTTTTAGAGTCATCTTTATCCTTAGTGGTTTGGAAACCAGTGGAGGGTAATTTAGATTTGATTGGGGTGAATCGTTGTGAATATGAAATTGAATCGATTAGAGTCAGTTCAGTTAGGTAAATTCCATCTGCCTTGTTTCTGTCATGATTCAGAACCAAGGGTGAAGGAGTACCCATTTAAAACAAAACAGATTAAGCTTAGTTTGACACTCTTCACTCTGGAAGTACCTAAAGGCTTCGTCAAAAAAATGAAGGATCGTGTTCTTATGGAAATTGATCTGCATGGTTCAGTTGTGTAGCGTAACGTGGTAAGTTCCTTCAATTTAGTTGGGACTGTTTTTGGTCCACACTCTCATGGCCTATCACAGACAAATGTTTTGTTCGCACGAGGCTTTCTGAATGCTCTATGAATTCATGGTGGCTTGTGAACGAAAAGCATAAGGAGTCAATCCTGATATAGTGCCATTGACTTTCTTGCTGGCTAATTGGATTAGCTTTAGAATTTTGCCTATTGAAGAGGAATCTGAGTGTTTCCTATCATAATGTGTGGTTAACATATCAAGTTAGCATAGCCAGTGTTGAGTGGTTAGTGTGTACTTGTATGATCTTAGTGTAGGTTAGCTAGGTTTTTCAGGTAGTATTGGGTGCTTTATCTATGAGGAAAACAGTTTGATATTTTCCTATAGTGGTTGGATGTGTTAGTGGTATATTGTAAGAACAGTTTGAACTATGTCAGACTGTTTTAGCTGTGTGTAAGACTGTTTTAAACTGTGTCAGACTGTTTCAAGCTCCCCCTTTTCTGGGCTTTCGGAGCTCTTGTCTGTCGAATTGGTTTAGATGGACCCATTTGAAGATTGGCGCTTTGTGTCTTGGCTAATCTGGATCCTCTAGATGACTGTGGGTGCTGATGAAGCCACAGTTCATGGAAGTCTTTCACACAGTTCTTGATGTCTGTATATGACTCGTCATGAGCTTCTGTATGACTGAGTTTCTGTCATGTTGTGAGTTAGGATGTGGTTGAGGTTAAGGCTAATGGCTATGTTTTTGGTCCATAAGCCAGTGCTGTGTCAGTCACTTTTGTGCCTGGCACCTGTGTTCCTGTCATTGTTCGAGACAAGATGTGTATGAATTGTCTTTATGTTCAGCTTTGGGTGGATTCTGCTTGAAGTATGCTGTGAGTAGCTTCAGCAGTTCTGGTGAGTCTTCTGCAGGTGGCTTATCTAGTTCTTCTGCAGGCTTCTGCAAGTTCTGTGTCTTTCTGCACAGTGTTGAAATGGCTTTCATCATCGGTTGCCTTTAAACATCCATCTGGGTTCCCATGTTGTCCTTTCTCTTGGATTGCTTGAGGGATGTGGTTTGTTCCACAGTTTCTCCCAGTGGTTGGACATCCATCTGGGTCTGGTGCTGATGTGGGGGTCACACTCTTTGTCGCCATGGGGTTTACTCTGCTCTATGCTGAAGAACCTGGCTTTGCTGTGATGCCACATATCTTCTAATGCCAGCCTTTGGTTTGAGAGGTAAGGCTTGAGACTGATGATGCCTTGGGGGCCTTTCTTGAGGCAATTCTTTGTTTAACATAAGCCTTATGTGTTATGTCACGCAGTTGTTGAGCTGTCATCGTGCGAGGACAGGCTGTGACTCCTAGATGATTGCTCACCATGGGATGCAGTTTTTGGAGGAAGATGGTTTTGAAGATGATTTCTTCTTCCATCTCAGGTTCGTTCTGGGACTTGAAGTAAGCTTGCCATAGTCGATGGTAGTAGGCCTGTATGGTAAAGAGAGAGTAGTTACGTAAAGGTACACTAGGGAGAACACACAAAATTTGGTTAATGATTTGACATTTCAAGATGACTCTTACTGATGACAAATATTTTAACCAGAAATATCAGTGTTTCAATAGGCTTGGTCTCTAGACTGTAAACAGTAAGGAGAGAAAAGTCAGAGGGAGACAGATAATTTAAAATGAAATGGAAAATATATAAAGACTAAATGAACAAAATCCACCAATAAATGTTCTATTATTATGCTTAATGGCAATATCAGGGATTCTGATTGAGGCTTGGTGCTCGATGACCATGCTTGTGTAACAGAATAATTTTATTGGAGGGATTTTATCAATTTAAAATTCCACAATGGGGGAGTGGATAAGACTCTTATACTGTGGGGCCTGGAGATTAAGTTGATACTGCTCTGGTGGGGGCCCTCCATGTGAGAAAAAGGGAAATAAAATAAAACAGCCAATAAGTAATTTAAATAAGCTGGAATTGATGTGTGGTTGGTAATAATATGAATGAGAGGCAGCGGTAAGTTTTCTGTAAACTTACACTGCTTCAGACCTATTATTATCTAAATTAGTTAAGCCTTAAGCATTAGATGAGTGATAAAAGAAGCAATGGGAAGAAAATAACAAACTCCAGTTCAACTTAATTTACATTTAACTTAGTTGTTATTTGAGAAACAATATTTTTGAAAGATGAGGTAATGGAGAGAGAGAAAAAAATGAATAAAATGCATAATGAGAGGGAGAGCAAAGATGTGTTCAAAGTTTGAGAAGTTAAAGGGTTAAATCACATCCAGTTTGTTCAAACACAAGCTGTATATTAACTGCAACAGGCCACAGGATGCAAACCACTAGCTTTTCATGCTATGGTTTAGTATAGGCTTTCAGTGCAAGACTGCTAACTTAATAGCTTAGCTATGCTGTACTTTGTTGAAAATATGGCATCGGCAGGTTGCGCATGTGCGATGAGTTGCCCCGGAAGAGCCTCCTAGGACTTCCCGTGATGACCCGTTTTCATAGCAACCAACACCAATACCACTGATTTATGAGCTTTCTTTAGCATGAATGAAATCACAGTTTCAGCGAATCACATGAATGTCAGCGCGTTCAACAATGCACAAATAACAGCCGTCACATTTAGCTCGTTGTAACTCAACTTGGTGCCTGCAATTTCTATGCATTCTATTGCAAGGCAAATCTTTTGCAGCGTGGTATTTATCACTATAGTTCTTTTAAAGAGCAATTCTTAAGCAATGCAAGTTACATACAACTCACGTAATTATTTTATGCAGTGACACTTATACTTGCAACTTGTTTGGAGTGAGATTAATCTATATTTAAGCGGCAGGTTCACTGCGACTGTTTAAATAACAACATAATTTGATCAGAGCGGATTTTCGTGTCAGTTTCTGGTTACACAGCAGGGTCTATCCACTGAAGGTACACAGATTTAATGCAAATCTCTAGCATGATCAAGCATTTACACTCCCGTTCAAAATTACACTTAGACAATGATGCACACTGTAACACGAGTTATTGTCAGATTCGGTCAGCGAGCAGGCACAAAAATGCGAACGTCACTATTCCAGTGATTAAACCACAGACAGTTAAGATAGACTAATTGAATGCACTGGAACATCGCAATGTCATCAATCTAGCTATAAAATGAGGCCAATTAGGAAGAGGTAGAGGAACATCGCTCATTTTTTTACCCTTACCACACTGCGAGGAGAATACTCATCCTGGCAGAGGGAAATTTTTATCTAGCTTCTTGGAGTTTTCACTTTAACTGGAACTTTATTCCATAAGTTGTGACTGGGTTTATTTAATCAGAGAGTGAAATTCTATTACTGTGCTCTTTTCATGAGTGCTGAAGGTAGCGTTAGATTCACTCATAACAGAGAGGTAAATATGAACTCTTGCATTTTCGTTGCCATGACAACAAGCCGGTGCACAATACATATGTCACAGATGCAGCACTTTAGACTAGTTTCATGTGTTTCTGACATATTATCTGGATTCAAAGAAAAGAATGACTGTGTGTATAAAAAGACAAACAACTCATTAAGATTTTGCATGCATTCCAACACCATTAGTATGTAGGAAATTAGCGACTTTGTGGCAAGATATATTTACAACTGCCAGCATTCATCACCAATAATATGTAAGAATTGTATAATGAAATTAGTTTAGTAATCTTGGTCGCGTTCAACCACCATTACATTAAGGATAAATAACAAATGATCAGATTATTTACACCATTAAATATGTAATACAACAGGCTCATTTTATCCGCTCACAATTTATATGTAAGGAATTAGCTTGATAAGGGAATTATGATTCATTCACCTATTGAAAGAATAAAGGTATACGTCTGATCACTCGGCCACGCTGAGTTGATATGACACATCTGTTAACTCTTTAGAGTAATACTATTCTCATGGCTATTGAGAATAATATCACAAATACGATGAAATATGGTTTGAGCTCGGAGCGTAGACCTTTAAGAATCAATTGACGAGATTATTTATTAAAGTTTACCACTGTACTTTATTGCTAATCTAAAACATCAAATTAAACTAACACAGACAAACATAAAAAACCAAAAAAAAAAAAAAAAAAAAAAAAAAAACAGGTTGGTGAGTGTTCTGTATCAGAGAAAATTGAACTTTATGGAGTCTCTAGACAATGCCTTGAGATTTGCATTCCGAGCTTTCCTGGACTCTACATCATGTGGAACCTGGGCAGAGGGTGCCGAAGCGAAGCCAGTCGAAGAAGAGGTAAGAACCACGGGGGAAAAGAAGAGAGGAAGAGGCAAGAGCTCGAAGAGAAGAGGAATGTTCATCCTAGGCAGGGAGGTTTTGTAGAGGTTGGCTGCACCCAAAAGGTGCTTTGAGCAAATCAGAAGTGTCTTTTCAGATACCATGTGACCATCTCTCTGTTCCTCCTTCTGAAGGTGATTAAAAAGTATTTGTTCTTAAGGTTTCTGTTTCCCGCTCAAAATTGGGCACTGTTTAATCATGAACTTTTATATAATGAAATCGCTAAGAAATATGAGGAAAATACCCTTAATTAGCATTTGAGACATGTAAAATGAAACTCAATGATAGTAAATATGACATACTTTCATGAACATTCAAAAAAAAAAAAAGTTACCTGATTAAAAATCATAATTGTTAATTCATTGGTTTTACAACATGGATGATAAATTACATATTATTAGAAACATAATTGTCAGGGTTATTATCAGGTTAAACCTTGAATGAGATTTCTAGGCATTTTGGCAGATTATGTGTAGGATAAAATTACAGCAAAGTTAGTTTTGAAGTAAGTAAATTTCTGGATTAAAATGAGATATGTGTCCTGATATGTGTATACACTTGAAAAGTTCATTTTGTACATTTAAAGTTATGAGCAGAGCATTAGTTTTGTGTCCTGCTAAAAAGATAATACAAAGGCATCATTTCAAAGAAAGCCTGCTTTTTTCAAGTCTTCAAGCTCTTTTGTCTTGGATGAGTTTTTAGCATATGATGGTCAGGCGTTCCACATGAAATGTATCATGCTCCCTTATTAGTCTAAGTGTAGAAAATTGTTTATATCAAAGGACAAAGGAGTGTCTTAGATTTCCATGGCAACCATGATGATTTCATCAAAAATAGTCTCTTGCAGATGGTCAAGATGGCCATGTCATTTGATGACCATTAAGTGTGGGGGTATTTCCTGATTTATAACATGAGTGAGGAGGGGTCTGAAGGAAGGTTATGTGCTACCCTGAAAAGTTTCCTTTGTCAGACAATGGTTGAGAATATACAAATGTGCATTCTAACACAAGGTTGATTCAGACTTTAAGGGCACCATCTTGGCAGAGTCTTTAATTTATGATGTTGAGGAATTTCGGGGTAGACTCTGTAAAATGTATCTTACTCTTCTTCTATTTCCAAGCTCCTCAGATCTTACATCTGCTTTTCATGCTCTGTTAACCTTATGTTTGATAATAGTTTAATATATCTAAGATCTAATATATCTAATAAACTCAGCAAAAAAAAAAAAAAAAAAAAATGTCCCTTTTTCAGGACACTGTATTTTAAAGATAATTTTGTAAAAATCCAAATAACTTTACAGATCTTTATTGTAAAGAGTTTAAACAATGTTTTCCATGCTTGTTCAATGAAACATAAACAATTAATGAACATCCACCTGTGAAATGGTCATTAAGACACTAACAGCTTACAGATGGTAGGCAATTAAGGTCACAGTTATAAAAACTTATGACACTAAAGAGACTTTTCTACTGACTTTTCTACTAAAAACACCAAAAGAAAGATGCAAAGGGTCCCTGCTCATCTGTGTGAACGTCCCTTAGGCATGCTGCATGGAGGCATGAGGACTGCAGATGTGGCCAGGGCAATAAATTGCAATGTCCATACTGTGAGACTCATAAGAGAGTGCTACAGGGAGACAGGAAGGACAGCTGATCATCCTCGCAGTGGCAGACCACGTGTAACAACACCTGCACAGGATCGGTACATCTGAATATCACACCAGTTGGACAGGCACAGGATGGAAACAACAACTGCCCGAGTTACACCAGGAACACACAGTCCCTCCATCAATGCTCAGACTGTCTGCAATAGGCTGAGAGAGGCTGGACTGAGGGCTTGTAGGCCTGTTGTAAGGCAGGTCCTTAGCAGACATCACCGGCAACAATGTCGCCTATGGGCACAAACCCACCGTCGCTGGACCAGACAGGACTGGCAAAAAGTGCTCTTCACTGACAAGTCATGGTTTTGTCTCAACAGGGGTGATGGTCAGACTCGAGTTTATCGTCGAAGGAATGAGCGTTACACCGAGGCCTGTACTCTGGAGCGGAATCGATTTGGAGATGGAGGGTCCTTCATGGTCTGGGGCGGTGTCACAGCATCATCGGACTGAGCTTGTTGTCATTACAGGCAATCTCAACGCTGTGCATTACAGAGAAGACATCCTCCTCCCTCATGTGGTACCTTCCTGCAGGCTCATCCTGACATGACCCTCCAGCATGACAATGCCACCAGCCATAATGCTTGTTCTGTGCGTGATTTCCTGCAAGACTGGAATGTCAGTGTTCTGCCATGGCCAGCAAAGAGCCCAGATCTCAATCCAATTGAGCACGTCTGGGACCTGTTTATCGGAGGTTGAGGGCTAGGGCCATTCCCCCCATAAATGTTGGGGAACTTGCAAGTGCCTTGGTGGAAGAGTGGGGTAACATCTCAGCAAGAACTGGCAAATATTTATACATGTTAAGTTTGTTGAAAATAAAAACAGTTGAAAGTGAGAGGACATTTCTTTTTTTGCTGAGTTTAGTTCTCACTACAAAAAACTTGTAGTTTGTGCCTTAAAAAAATAAAAAAATAAAAAAAAAATAAATAGTAATGGGACACCAAAGTGTACCTTATTCATGGAATGTGCCAGGTATGGATCACTCTACAATCATTTACCTTAATGAGGCATGTGTCCCCTGAAGGTCATGAAAAGGTTAGGGAGGATTACTGAGTGGCTCTAAATGCACTTCAATCCATCTTATTACCTTGTTGTGGTATAAATTGGGTCTTTTCAAACCCAGATACTTGGTTCAGATTATATAAATTAATCTGTTCTAAGATAGTGGCGACAAGCATTGACATTAATTCATATCAGACAAACCTTTGCTTAGAATTTACATTTAATTTATTGCATTACTCATTAAAATGCTTGCACTGTTGCTACAGTATGCATCCTTGAGTCTACAGTTTGAAGTATGAAGCCTCTGACAACCTAAAGATTGTATTTATGCCTTCTAGTCACAAACACAAGCTATTTGATCTTGTCATGGCCTTGCTTTGCCAGATCTATTGTAATATGATCAAAACAAACTGTAAAAACAATGTTCCTGAGCTAAGATAAATCAGACTGGGTTAAGCTATTGGAGTGATTTAGTGGTTACCGGGATGATATAAGACTAGGATACATGAGGCGTTAAAAGTGGGCACACATGGCTGATAGAGCTCAGCGGAACAAATAGAAAATGCTAAAGGCTTGAGCATTAATCATGCATGGATTAGTTAATCAAACCTTCAGCTGCAATATCACCATGTAGCTCAAGACCGGTTGCCCACCAAAGCTAAGCAGAGTTGAGCCCGGTCAGTACCTGGACGGGAGACCTCCTGGGGAAAACTAAGGTTGCTGCTGGAAGAGGTATTAGGGAGGCCAGCAGGGGGTGCTCACCCTCGTGGTCTGTGTGGGTCCTAATGCCCCAATATAGTGAAGGGGACACTTTACTGTAAAAATGCACCGTCCTTCGGATGAGAAGTTAAACCAAGGTCCTGACTCTCTGTGAGTATTAAAAATCCAAGGGCACTTCTCGTAAAGAGTAGGGGTGTAACCTTGGTGTCCTGGCCAAATTTCCCCCATTGGCCCTTCTCAATCATGGCCTCCATTCATTGCCTCTATAACTCTACTTTCTCCTCTCCACCAATAGCTGGTGTGTGGTGAGCGTACTGGCGCACTATGGCTGCCGTCGCATCATTCAGGTGGATGCTGCACACTGGTGGTGGTTGAGGAGAGTCCCCTGTTCACTGTGTAAAGTGCTTTGAGTGTAGTGTCAGAAAAAGCGCTATGTAAATGTAACATTCATTCATTCATTCATTCATTCATTCATTCCATGTGGGCGGAGAAGCAATACTGAAAGGAAAAGCATAGCCAAGATCTGACAACACAAACTACATATTTTCCACAAGAAAACATAATTTACACAAACTATTTTAAAACATGTTTCTTTAAAACAGTCATTGTTTATTTAATAGCTTTATTAAATTCCTTGATTGGTTTAGTTTTAATGTAAGGTTTTGTTTAAATTTTTATCATTTTATAAAAGTTTAATGTTGTAAATGTCAGTCATCCTCAAAATGTAAGGCTATCCTGAGATGTTTAACTGTACTGATTATTAATTTAACAATAATAATACATATAATAATAGAAAGAAAAAAAAACATGTTATGATATACTCTCTCTCTCTCTCTCTCTCTCTCTCTCTCTCTCTCTCTCTCTATATATATATATATATATATATATATCAGAAGAATCAGAATCAGCTTTATTGCCAGGTATGCTTACACATACTAGGAATTTGTCTTAGGGACAGGAGCTTCCAGTGCACAACTATATAATACAGCAACAAGACAGGGATAATAAAAAAAAATAATTTAAAAAATAAAATAAATAAAAATAGAGTAAAAATAAAAACTGAATAGAAAATAAAGTATATATAGAATACAAAATAAGAAAATAATAATAATAACAATAATAATAATAATAATAATAATAATAATATATATATATATATATATATATATATATATATATATATATATATATATATATATATATATATTTATACATACATAGTGCAAATACAAATCTGTTATATACAGTGCAAGGGAATATAATGGCAGAAGATGTAGGATGTGTTGGATAAATATAAAAATAAAAAGACTAAATTGTGAATTGCTCATAATTATTGCTCAGTGGGTCAGTTTTAACTGTTCATGAGATGGATAGCCTGAGGGAAAAAAACTGTTCCTATGCCGTACGGTTCTGGTGCCCTGAGCTCTGTAGCGCCGGCCAGAAGGTAACATTTCGAAAAGGTAGTGGGCTGGGTGAGTGGGGTCCAGAGTGATTTTTCCAGCCTTTTTCCTCACTCTGGAAGTGTACAGTTCTTGAAGGGAGGGCAGGGGGCAGCCAATAATCCTCTCAGCAGTCCAAACTGTCCTCCGTAGTCTTCTGATATCTGATTTCGTAGCTGCACCAAACCAGACAGTTACTGAAGTGCAGAGGACAGACTCAATGACTGCTGAGTAGAACTGTATCAGCAGCGCCTGTGGCAGGTTGAACTTCCTCAACTTGCGAAGGAAGTACAACCTCTGCTGGGCCTTTATATACTGCATATACTGTGTGTGTATATATATATATATATATATATATATATATATATATATATATATATATATATATATATATATATATATATGATTTTTATTTATTTATTTATTTATTTATTTTTTATGCTAAACATCTTACAGGTTCTGCAAGAGTTATGTAAACTTATGATGACATCTGTATTCAACTTTATAGTAGAGTATTCAGATTCATAAATGCCCTAGCCTGCATTAAAAGGAAACCCTAGTAATCTGTCTTGGACACAGGGGACAGATATAGATTACCAGTTTGGCCCACAATTTAGCCACTCTCGATATTTGGCAGAATTATCCTGCAGTCATGCATCAAATTCTTCACATAACTTACACAGACAAATTACAATTTAGACTTGATTTATGTGGACTAATTTAATACCAAAAGTTTGATTAATGTTAACGGACTGTACAAACTCAGTTGAGCTTAAAATTTTACAGATGAACCAAAGTTAGAAAAGAAAGTTTCTCTTCTACCGAGACCGATTTGAATGAAAATGAGGGATGTTTAATGCGGACAAGAAGGATCTGTATAATTATGTATCTAATAGCACATCTAGTGACTATACAGGCTCCTGCAAATTACTGATAAATGATCAGGCAATTTCCCCAAATGAGCCATCCATCAAAACTGACATCTAAGATATCATCTAAATTATGAATAGATTTGGGGTAATAACTTTGGATGGGAACCACATGTAAAACTCATCTTCTATTTATGTGACTAGATATAGGGGAGAACGGGGCTAGTTGTCACTCAGGGATTTTGTAACAAAGGCTATAACCACTTCACACTAATCCATTTTCCTTTGAAAACTCAATTTTCAGTTTACTAAAGTTATTGCTTTCCAGAGTATACGAACATGGTGAGCATTTTAGAAATGCTCAGTTTTTGGCTGAGAAAAATTCTGTTCCAGTGTGGATGAAAAGCATACACATAGTGAAATTAATGTGTTTGCAAATACAAACATATTAGTGTAGTCATGGCCTCAGTAACTTTAAGGTTTGGAGTTTTGTGAATTCTATCCTCAAAACTGAATTTCCAGTAATATACAGTATCTTTGCTATTATTTTTACTAAATAACACACATGAACACAAAACCACAATAAAAACTGGCATACAGTGTAAACTGTATAATGATGGTATGTTTTAACTGAAAAGCTGAACTTTGTTCTCGGAACAAGTGTATGTTTCACAAATGTCAGGTTCAAACGTATTCAATTTAATTAATTAAACTTTACTTACACTGTGGTTTTATTACAATGTTTGTTGGCCAAAGCAATGCTTTGATATTTTTGTATGTTACCTTTTACATGTTTTGCTGTTTGGTGATTTTTAATTTTGTTCTTTTGAGCTAAAAAAAAAAAAAAAAACAAACAAAAAAAAACATAAAATGCTATTAAATGTCAGGTTCCACTGCGATAACTCACCCTATAGAGTGTAATAACATATTGGGGCATGTTGTCATGAAAGGACAACATGTGTTCAATTAATTGTTCATTTGTTTTTTTTTGTTTTTGTTTTCTGGGCAATAACAGTTATTTCTGGAGAATACTTTGAAATTGAATTTAAAAAAGAAACTTACCCTGAAAATATTAATTGCTGTAAAAAAATAAAATAAAAAATGTGACAACTAGCCCTGACCTCCCCTATACAGTAAAAGAACCACCATTTCACAAATTACAATCCGTTAAGAAGTTAAAGGCCACAATTTTCCATACAGTCAATTTTGTATAAGGCATCAGTTATATTATCAAGGCCAAGTGTGGGGTTGAAAAATGAAAGGAAATGCTATTTGCCTGATGAACTGTAGCCTCCAATGCTTTTTATAGTCTTTTTGTGCTGTGATTCATAGCCTGAGAGTCTGTTAGTCACCAAGTTCTAGGTTTCATCTCAAGCCGTGCACTAATAGGGAGCAAACTACGTTCTTATCAAAACAGTAATTATAAATATAACTGTGCTAAGTGATCATGACTCCTAGTGCTTTGGTGATCTAGCGTGGCTCAGAATTTGACACTTAATAAAAAAGAGCTCTTCTAAAGAGGGGTTGGCCCAGTGCATTATGGGACATGCTCTAAAAAGAGACAGGTTGAAAGTGCAACTGAGCCCTTGGCTATCCCAGTTTTTTACAGGGTGGCGGACAATAACTTTTAGGTCACTTCACTATGATGAATGGACGTTGCTTGGGTTGAGTAATTAGACGATGCAGCAGGGCCTCAGTCATGCGTATGTGTACCATATATTTTTTGCTTGCAAATGCTGTAGTTGCTCAGCTGATTTGTTGAGCTTAAATAGCATTTTGGAGTTTAAGTTTAGGTCAAGATGGATGTCAAACAAAAGACAATGGGTGGCAGATCTGTTCAGAAAGGGAGAAAAAAACTAGTGCTTAACACAAATAATAAAATGCAACTAACTGTACAGTCTTATCGTATTGTATATAGTTAGGATAGCAAAGTAAATAAGCTTATCGACTTTTATAAAAGGGAGAAGGCTGTGTGTCTGATCAAACTATACAATATTTTGGTGCAAATATTTGTCACTTGGTAGAAGCTAGACAAATTTACTGCTTGTACAGTATGTTCATTCAGTTCACTGCCGATGATGCAGGCTGGCAGAGGCATGGTCTTAACATTATCGTTTTACCAACCTAGGCTCAGTTCTTCCTTCTGAGACGGCGGAGTTATCTAGATTTAATTGTTGCTGATTTTACCTGATCCTGGATTGCTCCGTTGTTGAAGATCATCTCAGAGCTACAAATCCACCTATACAGAGGAATAGAATAGTGTGAAATCAGAAAAAGGAAAAAAGAAATTACTTTGGTTATTTGCAAATTATCTGCGTGTGTATATGCAGAAATAGACTTTGCAAGGAGGAGCATTTGGGAGTTCTGCTCTGTGCAGTAGAAAAGCTATAAATAAACAGAGCTGAGATGAGCAACACACACACACACACACACACACACACAGATCTAGAGTAAATGATTAAGATTCATCACAGCCACTATGTCTCCCACACGTCTAATGCTCACAGTTCTCAATATCTCGCTGAGTGCTTTCCTGTATCTTCATCTCAGCACAGGAATGATAGAGGAGTAAAAATAAACACCAGCACACATATCAGAGCTCTCAGCGGCAGCAAACAATCCTATCTGTTCACCTTGCCAATATTTAGCAGAAGAATCTGTTGGGAGTCTTATGTAGACAATCTGGGGTCGTTAAGTATACCGCACCTGTGACTGCCAGGCCTTGATACAGTTAACCGCTGCAGTAGCTGATGGCTTTAAGTTTTAAGAGCAAGCAAATTAATTGTTTGCCTTCATGAAACGAAATGGCATTCGGGGAAAGATTTAGACTATATAATTTTATTCCTATATATACAGGGTGATCTCATTCATATTTGTATGTACATTTACATTTTTGTACATTCAGATACACACTGAAGCATACAGTACGTAAAACATAAACGTACAACTTCAGAAATGTACAAATCATTACGAATCCTGTGAAGGATTGGAATTGGTTCCAACCAGTCTTTGGAAATTAATTGAACCATTAAAATGTCAAATTTCATAATTAATCTCATAATTTCATTTATTATGAATACAATCAAACTATTAATTCTACAAATGTAATATTATATGAACAATGAATGATTCATGAAGATTTGTTTATGTAAAAAGATTTATATTTCAGGTGTTGTCAATATGTTAATTCTGTTAATTTCTGTGTCTAATCAAATTTACAGAAATGTATGTATGCTAGAACCACAATGCATGTACGAAAACCTATAAATACTAACAATATCATGTTGAAAGCATTCCATCATTTTATCAGCTTAGGACTTTGTTATGAACTTCTTAAACTTGATACAAATTGAATTAAGGCCCACCCATGTAATCTGCTTAAACAGATTTTAATTTTAGTGTGATATTGGCTGACAGATGGAACAGCCTTGATTTTCCTTCTAGTTTTACACTTGTGATACTATGGCAAGCTGTTGAGCCTGCTAGACCCAGATAGTGACTGCAATTAGCAAACAAAAACAAAATGCATGTCGTGCACCTCTACATTCTTGCAATATTTATTGCACACTTTTTATAACATGAATATTGATTTTCTTTTAATTTATTTTTTTTAAGTATCTGACAAGGTGATGCTCAAAACTAGTTTTAAGTGGTTTTGAATTATACATAATGTTATTAAAGTTTAATCAAATTGTCTTTGTATTTTTGAGTAATACAGTCAAATGAAACATTTTAAATGTGATCATAGAACAAATCAGCTTTTCGTGTATTTGAAAACATCAAAAGGATAAAATTATTTCCCTTAATCTGTTGATCTAGTCATAAAATAAGCAAAGCCCTCTAACTCAGAGGAGAGTAGCATAGCTTGCTAACTACAATAATTGTACACCTTAAGTCCAAGCGAGGAAGCATTTACTATAGACCAATCCAATTGTTTAAAACCAGTGAGGCGCAATCGCAGTGGTGGCAGAAAGCTAGCAAACTGCTGTGTTAGAATTAGCAGATTAGACAGCTAGCACTAGCTAGCTCCTCTAAATATGGCTAAAAGTCAATATAGAATAAAATTAGCCTTCAGGTTCTAAACTAGCTAGGTTTAGGTACATTATTGCAAGTAACACAGCTAGTTATAATCATCGATTAAACGGAAGTATGTAGTATGTAGTATGTTTACAGAAGTAAAGCCATTATACATACAGAAACATACTTAGCTATATTATTCAAAGATATTAGTTAATAACATGCTTGTAATAAAATGTTCACTACAAACGTTGATTTGGAAATTATCTCCTCAGTCTAGTCAGCTCTGATGATGGAATCCAATAAACTGAACCCCTCCATTTTTATCATTGCAATTTTTTTTTTTACAGCCAACAGCGCAGCAGGACATTTCATTTAGCTTAACCAGACAAGTTAAAAGTAACAGCTAACTTTCCGAGGACTGCTGGTCAGCTAACTAAAGTTTTTAATTTTTTTTTATTTATTTTTTTTTACTATTCATGCCAGTGCGACACCAGCCTTTTTGCCACCACTTCCGACTGTGACATAAGCGGTGACGTTGGCAAAGTATTGGTCTATTAGGAAATATAGTACTGAATTGTAGCATTTTTATTTATTTTTCATTAACATATTATAGTAGAACAGAAGTGTACTGTACGCCTACCACTTCCACAGTTTAGCACTATCACGATAGAAGCATAACGTTTCTCTCTAGAATGACTGCAGTGGTCTTGCCTGGTAAGATTCATGACAGTTCTCATCATGTGAAAAATGATCCATGCTAATTTGAGCAATTACAGTGACCTTTAAGTAAAGACATAGCCAACATTACAATAAGATGCCAATTAGTGTAATAGGCAATTATTTTAAATCAAATATGACAAGGGGAATGTGCAATTTTACCTAATTTAAAAATAAAATGCCAGGAAAGTTACCTTCGAAATGATTTGTTTTACTGCTGAAACTAGCCATTAATGGGTGAAATGGCAATGATATGTCTTTACCTGATACAGTGGCAAAACTGCCGGCCATGCTGGCAGGCAAGCCACATTGGGGCCCGTGGATTTACTGGACCAGACCGACTGTCTTTGAATATACTAGTCATGCTGCTAAATGATTTCCATAGCAGAGAAAACAGCAATTCCTGTTCCTCACTTAAACAAAGCAAGTCAAATACAGTCATATTAATTTAGTAGCTCTAGTAGCATCACAGTAGGCCTACACATCTCATCCAAACAATACACATTAGTTTGATGATTTTACATAAAAATCCAAGTTTTTAAACTCTGGGCCCGTTTTCACAAAAACAATCTTAAGGTTAAAAGTGTTCCTAATGTGGAAATTTAGGAGAAACTCTTAAAAATTAGGGCCGTGTCACTCCTAATTTTAGGACTCGTAAAATTTTCATCTAAGAGTAATTCATGAAGCATATTAATGCTAAAAGTAGCCTCTAAACCCACGACAGCTTAGACGTCCTCCTGAGGACTTCTAACTCCCTAAGAGTGACTCACAAACAATGTGAAGCATGGCTGCTCTTGTCAATCCACATTAAAAACAATGTATTAGAATATTATTATGACACTGACCTTTCAAAAAGGTATCACCTGAATCACAACTGAGTCAATGTATTTTAATAATATAATATTATAATGTTATAAATATTATAATGTCGACAAAGGTATCACCTGAAGTGCGAGGGTGTTTTCACTATTGTAAACTTATGTAGGATATTAGAGACAGAAGAATTGCTGGCAATATGACTTCAATCTAGAAAACCCAACCTTTTAATCCTGGAATTCCTCAGTGTCATCAATTAAAATAATCTGTTGACTAAGGCATCAAGAAGCCTAGCTGACGCTCACATCTGGCCAATAAAACTAACAAAAGAGACATGTCCAGATCGCACATGACTTGAGAACTTCTCTGCAAAGAGGCCCTAAATGCAAAGGTTACGGGCAATAAAAGACAGAGAACACACTCCCTGGAATTCCCTAAAAAGACTTAGAACACACTCTGTTTTGTCCTCTGATATAAACCAGTTTGCTACACTTAGACTCATCAGATCACGAGACATCATGATTATTATCCTGCAAACAACAGCTAAAAAGGAATCCATGAACGTTGTACTTTGCTGAGTTAACCTTCTAAAATGTACAGAATGCATTTAAACCCACAATGTACACAATACCTAGCCTTGCTAGATAATTCTGAAAATGACTCTATGACCTGTGATCATTGTTATAACTGACAAATTAATGATTAGAGCCTGATGTATCTTTTAAAATATGTGTAGTGATTTGTAATCACTTATAACTGACAAATCAATGATTATAATCTTTAATCTTGTATTATTTATCTCATTGTACTAAGAATGGTAGCTATTCAAGGCTTAACCGGAGAATACTGACAATCAGGTTTCTCATAACGTGTAATGTATTATCCATGTTGTAAAACCAATGAATTAACCAGTATGATTGGTAATCAGGGATTTCCATGTTTTGTTACTTACATGTGTAATATCCATGAAAGTATGTCATATTTAGTATGTAAATGCTTACTTGTTTACGTAGAGTATGTTGATTACAATGAATGTCATGTCTCTTGCACCGTTTTCAAGATATAAATGTTCATGATTAAACATTCACTATTTTGTGCAGGAGTTGAAAGGATCATTCACACAAAGGATTGTAAATCAACTTTGAAAATGACAGACCAGTCAACCATGTGACTCAAAGTCACTTCTGTTTGGCTCAGGACACCTTTGGGATGTGGCCAATTTCAGTTCAAATCTCTCCAAAACAGGAAGAACGCTCTCTTCTCATCTTCTGCTCTTAGAACTGCTCTTGGAACAGTCTCTTGGTCCTGTCTCTTGCTCTTCAGCTCCACAGCCTCCGTGCCATGAAGAGTCCAAGGAAAACTCGGGACTCATCCCGAGGAAGTCTCTCACTCTCTGCTCTACGGTTCAAACACCCAACAGGAGTTGCGAGTCCTCCTTGTCGAAGGCCTCGCTTCAAAGCCCACCAGCATCATCCATCCAGACAATAACTATCCGCGATCTAACAGAGGTCCAAAACATCGACGGAACGGACTTTCTTAAAACGCCAAAGAACCAAGCAACACAAGGAAACGCAACGCAAGGAAACGCAACGACTCAACCAGACATTTGCTCAAAGTGCTGGTGTATTAGTTAAATACTCTGGGTAATCTGATTGCAAATCGATTTAGACTCAAAGAAGGATAAATTGTTCTTAAGGCATTGTCAACAGACTCCATAAAGTTCATTTTCTTTGTATTGATCATTTACTTCACATTCTGTCACTGTTTCATGTTGTATGTGTTAGATTAGTTATATGTTTAGAACAGCAAAAAAGTTCCCTATCTGTCACTCACTCGAAGTTGTGTCGATGTAGTGACACTAGGGGTCACTCTTAGGAGCCCCAAACACCTCTGCTTTTTTGAAAAAAGGCCAATGAGAATTGGCGAGTGGAATTTGCATGCCACTCCCCCGGACATACGGGTATTAAAGGAGCTGGTATGCAACCACTCATTCGGATTTTCTCTTCGGAGCTGAGCGGTTCTATTCATTGAAGCTGAATTCATCCGCAAAGTTCATTCACCTCATCTGCTGGATTCTACGGCACATTTCAGCGGCTTCTCCCCCTCTGCACCCGTGGCGCTTTGGCACAAACAACTAAAAGAGTATATTTTCTTTCTAAAAGAGCGGCACACACGGAACGTCTTTTTAAATATGACTTTCCGTTTGTGTGTTATTCCTGGTTGCAGTCAATATCTCTCCACTTCTGACAGCCACGATCGCTGTCTTACGTGTCTGGGCACTGCCCACGTGGAGACATTGTTCGTGGTTGAGTCATGTCCTCATTGCGAGAACATGACCATGGCAATGTTGTGGTTGCGGCTTGCTTTCATAAGAAAGCAAGCCACCCCAGCGGCTCCCCGCACCGGTCCTTCTACCTACGGGTTTGAGGCTGTGTCGGTTAGCCTTCCTGCAGGAGAGGCTGGAGGGGCGGCTTTCCCCCTCCACCCTGAAGGTGCATGTAGCCGCTATTTCTGCTCATCACGATGCAGTAGATGGTAAGTATTTGGGGAAGCACGACTTGGTCATCAGGTTCCTGAGAGGTGCTAGGAGGTTGAATCCCTCCGTCCCCTCATGGGACCTCTCCGTAGTCCTTCGGGGTCTACAGGGAGCTCCCTTTGAGCCCTTGGAGTCAGCTGAGCTTAAGGCACTCTCTTTGAAGACTGCCCTCCTGACTGCACTCACTTCCATCAAAAGGGTAGGGGACATGCAGGTGTTCTCTGTCAGCGAATCATGCCTAGAGTTTGGTCCGGGTTACTCTCACGTGATCCTGAGACCCCGACCAGGCTATGTGCCCAAGGTTCCCACGACTCCTTTTAGGGATCAGGTGGCGAACCTGCAAGCACTGCCCCAGGAGAAGGCTGACCCAGCCTTGGCATTGCTGTGTCCGGTGCGAGCTTTACACATCTATTTGGATCGCACGCAGAGCCTTAGAAGCTCCGAGCAGCTCTTTGTTTGCTTGGGTGGACAGCGGAAAGGAAGCGCTGTCTCCAAACAGAGGATCACCCACTGGGTCATCGACACCATCACGATGGCATATCAGGCTCAGGACGTGCCACCCCCTGCGGGGTTACGAGCCCACTCAACCAGGAGTGTGGTGGCCTCCTGGGCCCTGGCCAGTGGCACCTCTTTGGCAGACATCTGCAGAGCAAGCGGGCTGGGCAACACCCAACACCTTTGTCCCGTGTATTGGCAGGCACGAGCAGGTAAGTTCCGGGACAACTGGCCGGGTTTACAGCTTGCGCATAGTGCTTTTCCCCTCCCTTGAGGTGAAGACGTGCGCTCTTGACTCCCAGTCATGTTCACAGACTGTGATCCCTGGATGACTTTCCTTCTTAGCCCTCTGGCAGTTGAGTTTGCGGAGAAACTCGCTGACCGGCCCAGTACATGCGCTAATGAGCCCCTGTACTGAGGTAGGTGCTCCACATGTGTTGGTTCCCTGAAGGTGACCCCATGTGATTTCTTCCACAAAAATTGTTTCCCTGATGGCAAACTGTGTTTTCCTTGGGCAGAGGCCCCTCTGTCCCCGGTCGCATGCTCTGTAGAAACTCCTCCCCCTTCGGGTAGGACCTACCATGGAGACCTCTCCACATGACATACTTCCAACAAGACTCGGTAAGACCATGTGATGTATCCCCCCCCCCCCCCACCACCCTCTTTTTGGGCAGGGTGTGGTCTCTGCGGTGTCTTCCTCTTGGGAGGGACACCCCCCAACGCAGACACTTATGGCTCCCAGTTAGTTAACAAATTCCACTCTTTTTGGGGAGAAAAGAGAGGGAAAAGAGGCCTCGGCTGGGCTAGCCTGTCACTGTAGTTGGGCAGTCGACTTGTTCCTGATGGACCGTTCAACGCCCAAAAGAGCGTTGGGGTAGGTTACGTGGCAGCCTGGTGCGCTGGCTATGAGGCACACAGTAGTCTGCCCGTCACGCACCGCCAGTTCACGTAACACAGTTTAGATAGTTGTGCCGTTTTGTATAGGGACCCCTAGTGTCTATCTATCTATCTATCTATCTATCTATCTATATTGTTGTCTTAGGTGACAAATAGCGGTTCCCTGTCTACCAATCACTGAGGGCAATTTAAAAGAGCGCCCTAATAACATGACATGACGTCATCCATAGCAACGAGGTCAACTCCGCCTTACTTTTATCTTTAGATTTCCTTACTAAAACTTGCTCTTAGCAGTTTTGTGAATAGGTTTTAAGCAAAAAATCCTAGGTAGGAAGTTTTTGGAGTAAGATCATAGTGGTAAGATAAAAAAATAAAATACAAATAAAATACAAATAAAATAAAAATCTTTGTGTATACGGCCCTGGTTTATTTAATAAAAAGTAAAAATAAATGAACCTGTATTTAAATGTAATCTGATTTCATAGAATGGTTTCAGTGTAATTTAGTAAGCATCTTCTAAAAGGTAGCCCACTGTATAAAACAAGTGTTTGACTGAGAAGGGCCCATTCAGAACATGTTCTTGCAATTATCTCGAGACGTGTTTTTAACAATTAACATTTGAAGTTCTAATGAAGTTGACATGGCGTCTAAAAAATGCGGCACTCCTGCATGAAATGCGGCATAAAGGTCAAAGACGTTCATCTAGCGCATGTTTTCTATGGAAAACAAATGAAAAAAAAAAGCGTCAACACAAATATGTGTTCGCTGTGAAATGCCCTTAAAAACTTGACACGCTATTAAAAATGTGGTGCTCCTGCGCAAGGTGCTGAAAAAAAGGTTTAGCGCATGTTTACATTTAAAAAACAGCACAGTCCAAAAAGGCGTTCTGTCTGAACTGCCCCTTAGACTCTTTCTTTATGAGTACAGTCAGAGACTATTTAGCAGAGATGGGCCACTCTATTAAAATGAATTGGTAAAATTGGAAAGCCTAACAGTCAGCAGTTGTAGAAAAGGAAGTCCCACCTTACATGTAAAATATTCAATCTTTTAGATACAGACTGTAACCTATTCCACATCTGTCATGTCCAGGTTGTGGGCATAGGATGTTTTAACATTGGTAAAGTTGTTTTATTGCATGCCAGTTTCCTGACACAAATTTGGCCCTTTACTTGGTTATTCATTTTATCTAAAGTAAAATACCTCCAGACGACAGATGTCAAACTGGTAGCCATTCTTTTCATCAACGATGGACAGGAGCGATGGAGGAGCTCCAAATTTGCTCTGATGGTGAAAGGCTGAATTGCTTTTGCAATTTCTTCAAACAAGTGAACAAACGGATCAGATTTATAGTCGTTTTGATCAGTGGAGATATTATGATCATTTAGCTTTCATCCTTTTAAAATCTGTATTTTGAATAAATGCTTTAAAAACTTCTCCGGAATGTTTAGTACTTGTAAATAAACACAGTCTGAACATGTCATGCCCCTAAGCGGAGTTGACTCAAAGCTTTGGAGTCCATTCTCAACTGCCTCGAAATCGAAGAATCGATCATTTTTTTAACCGACTCCCAAGTTGGGCAATGTGCTGTACAGTAAAAAAAAAAAAAAATTACATAAAAGAAAACATAAGAACAAAATCCAATAAAATCACATTGAAATGAATGGCAAGAGAGACTGGTTACTGGTTAAGGCGATTTAATTTTATTTGGAAAATGTTGCTCAGAATTAGAATGACATGATCTTGAAAGAGATAGCCAAAGAGACCTGTGAACTGAGAGTGTGTGTTATGTTTCATGCACTGTGCTTTGTGACATGATCCCACAAAGAGATGGTGTTGATGGCCAATTGTGATGTAGGACATAAACTAGTTACACAGACATTCCAGCTCTTTTTTAGCAAGTGTTTTAACTGTTTGTTAAAGTTTTTTACATGACAAGGTTTGATCTTGCGACCTCTGTACATGCAAAGCAGTATATAAATATAGATTTAAGGGCTCAGCTTGAAATCGTAGAATCGCCTCTTTAGAAAAGGCTACTGTAGTTCAATACCTAAGTGAGGGACTCCATGTAAAATCCATTATCCTTCCTCATAAAAACACCTAACTAAGTCTTATGAGGCCACTGAGCAGGTGATGATGATGATGGATGATAAAGGGGCACTGTCTTACGTGCCAGATACTAACTCATCCTCTACGTATCTGCGGAAGAGAGATTCTGCCTCTGTGACCTCATTAGCACTGCCTACATCTGGATATTCTATGTGTGTAGGACTGCTTGAGCCAAAAGAGAAATATGCATATATATATATATATATATACATATATATATATATATATATATATATATATATATATATATTAAGATGATTCGCTTATATTTTCCTCTTTTGTAAGTCGCTTTGGATAAAAGTGTCTGCCAAATGAATAAATGTAAATGTATATATATATATATATATATATATATATATATATATATATATATATATATATATATATATAATGCATATTTCTCTTTTATATTTAACAAGTAGCAGCAAGCAGAAATTATAAGCCAGGTAAAATTGTTGTTCATTTTCATTATAAGATGTGTCTACCAATGACAGACCAAATCCCAAGCTCTTTAAAAGTAAATTTTCACATCAAATGACCTATCACGCTATGACTTATCAGTAGCAAATTCATAAGAATTTGCTACTGATCAATCACTGTTTTACTTTCAAAGGTGCTCTGAAAAACAAAGCCACAGATGTTTATGAGTATTGTATATCTTGTATGTGTGCGGCTCTGATCCGTAGTGTATTATACATGATGCACAGCTGATCATGACATCTAACAATACAATTCAGATGTTTATCAGAGCGGTTCGATTTAAGTCCTCCATTTATTCATTGTTTTAGTTTCCTTTCCATTTAATGGATGCAAGCTGCACTTAACACCCTTCTCCATCCCCAGCTCCACCTCTTGTATGACAACTTTGCCTTTTAGTTTTTCTCTAAATCTGTCTCGTTGTTTTGTGCTCTAAGACTACAGTTGATTGCCAGTTTGGAATTCCTATCTTAAATGTGTTATTGTGACGTTGCTCCTTATTTACCAACTTGATAAATTAAATTAATTAATTAATATACAGTATTTGAAGTTCTGCTAAGTGTCCTTTAATCTATTGTGCATTAAAAGATTGTACCATGAGGTACTGTCAAAATGTTTTTCTTTTATCTTTCTTTTTTTTTTTTTTTTTTTTTTTTTTTTTTTTCTCTTGTACAACATTGAAATATTTCTGCTGGATCTGTTGTGTGACCACTGTGGGGGGTTTATTTGATGCACTCCCTGCAGAGACAGACAGATTGTCCAGAACAGAACCATACTGCCAACACCAACAGCTTGCTCAATTGTCTAAAAGTGAATAAAGTATTCATTCAAGTATTCAAGTGAAGTATTAATTTGATGGAAGTGGTCCTGACTGTAAAGAACAGAAAGGGTTTTAAAGAGACATTATTCAATGACAAAAGGATTGTGTGGATCTCATCTTTGGACACACATGTCATGTGTATTTTGTTGGTTCATGTTTTTCATGTCTTTTATTTTGAAAATCTTTCATGTCATGTGGTTCTCTTGTCATGTGATTTCATGTTTCCCCTCCATGTCCATGTGTCTTGTTTTCATTGGTTTATTGTCTTGTTATCTTGTTTAGAGTTCTTAGTGTTTATTGGTTATCTTTGTCGTGTTCTCCCATGTCATGTATTTAAGCCTCATGTTTTCCATGGTCCATTGTCAGGTATTGTTAGTTGAATGTAACTTTGGTGCCGAGCCGTGCCGAGCCGAGCCGAGCCGAGCCGAGCCGAGCCAAGCCAAGCCGAGCCAAGCCGAGCCAGTTCATGTTTGCTTTATGTTTGTAGTTAGGGTTTTTGGATACACGTTGGAATACATTTGCACTTGGGTTCTTTACACCATCGTCTTTGTCATTGCCAGCACCAGCAAAATCATTACAACACTCTTGGAGCAAGTCAAACCAAACTTTTACTTTCAACACATAGTAAAAATATCTCAGTCCTGAACTTAATTGCTACTATACTACTCAGTCACTGGTGAGTAAAATCTAAAAATGTACAAGCCAGTAGCTAATCATGGACATTTTTAGTAGCATAGCTTGAAATTTGGTTGGATATTTGAGTAGTTTACTCACATTGTAGTAGGTTGTCCATAGAGTAAAAGATGGATCTTGTGATTTTAAGAATTGTTATCGGTATCATGAAATTAAGATAGCGATTAATAGGAAAATTGATATTTTTACCTAGTCCTGGTAATTAGGTAATTTGTATTGGTAACTTCTGGTGTACTGCTGTTGGCTACTTTTTTAAAAAGGTTATCTTGACTATAGTTGAACTACTTTCTATTATGAGTAGCTTGTCAGTCTACAGCTTCAGTCTTCTATCTTGAATAAGTATTTATATTTGATGTATATTAAACTAAGCATGAGCTCAGAAGCAAATTTTTTTTTTTGTTTTTTTTTTTGTGTTATTGTTCGCTCTACTTCCGCACATTCTGTCAGCCTGCATACTTCTGCATTTAAACATTGCCTCCTACACCTCTACCAGGGCCTTAAATTAAATGCAAAACTATTTGCTGTATCTTGTATTGTTAGTGGACAAAATACTCAGCAATGCCACCCCCATTACAGCACGCTCTGTGACTTCAAACAGTTCAAAATCTATTTTTGGGAGAATTACAAATGTATTCCATCGCTAGTCCCTGAACCTCGGGCTTTTGTGGAGAGAAGACAGTGACTTTTTCATCTTGGGCAAATAATGACTTTCAGCCAGGCGAAAGCAAATGAGCAAGGCAAAAAGAGAGGGGGGGTGGGGGTAGAAAGAGAGAGGAGATATAATGCATAAGGTTGAGGAGAACTGCCACGGGGATATGACGGGTCATTGATCATAGGCTGAGCTCAGAGAGAGGAAGCGGCTCTCAGGAGACAGAGCTAAATAAACATTTTCTGGGAAGAGAGTGGTTAAATCTGAAGTCCCATACCATCCAGGTACTGTGAGTGGCACTGGAAGCAGATAGAGTTACCACAATGGTTATAAGAGACAGAAAGCAGAGAGGATGGGAGGTGTCTGATATCACAGGGATGGAGGTAGACTGTAGTGAGGAGAGCCTGAGAGCTTTTCAAGCTAAATACCATTGCGGTTAGCTGAGGGATATGGTTTCTTTTGTAAAGCCTTTATGAAGACAGTGAGTGAGTGCTATGTCTGTTTTTAAACCATGTGTATTTTAACATTTATTCTGGTGCATTACCTTGCCTTGAAGACTTCCACTGTAAAATCTGAAGCATACTGTAATGATGATTTTTGTTACAAACTGAAGGACAAGGCAAAATTCTGTAGTAATCGACAGCATGACACAAATGCTAATAATATTGATTCCGGATGTTCCTGTAAGTTATACTGTAGATTAAATTACCGTGACCTCACACGGAGGACAACCACGCTTCTGGGCTGTTTTGAGCAGCACCTTTCTGTGGTGGATATGTCGCATTGCAATTTTAATAATCTGTTATAAGCATTATATAATCTAATAATGTTTATTTTACTTCAGTTTTCTTTATTTTCTTCAGTTTTAACTTGTTTTAATAGGCATGTATAATTTAGGTGTGCATATAAAAGGTTGATGCCATTTAACATGCTGCTTAAGAAACCTGAGAAATATGACAGAAACATGAAAACTACCATCAGACATGCAATATGCATCTTTACTGCTTAAATTATTGGTCCACATTGAGTACATAATGACATTTATGAGAAGTCCACAACCATTTTTATTTTATTTTTTTGTTAATTTTTCTATTTCCATTGTGCTATGGTTTTTCAATTGTGGTGTGGTTTATTTCTGTTGTGTTTTCCGCTTTTATTTGCTTTGCTAATTTGGTTGTGTTGTGCACCCCTTGGCCACTGTATATTTGACATTTTCAATATGCAAACAGCTGACTGAACAGATTGAACAAGTTACTTACTGCTCGCAAAATACATGCAAAGACAAATTTGAGAAGTATTACATTATTTATTAATTTTTTTACATATCCTTTCCAACCCGATCTCATGAAAATTCGTACATAATTTATTTCGTATGGTCTCGCACGATGTTGTTCGCATAAACTCGTACGACTTCGTCACGTGCAAATTCCCAGATGTCTAATGCGGAAGTAAGCGCAAGTTCCACGCACGAGGTGTTAAGGACATACTTATTAATATTATGCCCTTACCCAAACCCCTTATCTAAACTTATTCAATCAGTAGAGTATGTAAACATGATAGGAAGCTGTTGTGTGTGACAGAAGCAAGTAATTGTCACATATAAGATGGAAACGATGTCCAGCGACGTCATTGGCTGTAGTGAAAGTTGTAGGAATTCAAACAAGTGCAGTCACATGATATAATATGAATTAGCCAAATTTAGAAAAAGTCGTACGAATCCTGACAATTTCGCCGTGAGAGTGTGTTGCTCCTTTCACAAACAGTATGTGCTGTGATGGTGGACACAGGATCCGGTTCAGCCTGTTAGATATTCCATGTTTGTATAAGATCATTGTTAGATCATATTTGGCCTTATAACTGTCAAAGTGTTTGCTCATTGGATTTTAAAAACAGCCGTTTGTGATCAAATTTTTTGCGATTGTGAAAAGTTCAAATCTACTAACAACAGATGCTTGCCAGTGGGGTATGATGGTGACGGTGATCCAATGATGGTGATCCATGTAATATAGGCTTCTACACAAAATCCTGAGTTTGTCCAGATACACCAATCCTGATTTAAAGTTAAAGAAGCCCAAATCTCCAATAATCTTTCGGAAACAGGGTTTTTCAACTTCACAAACCACACTTTTTTTCACAAAATGATTGACAGGCAGAAAGCGTCAGAGAACACGGTCCGCAGACACATTTTTGTTTACTGTTTAAAAAGTCTAGAGGTGTTCCAGAGACTGGTGAGAATTCTCATGACACTTATTACAGTGATCTTTCAAGGAGTAGGACTATTTTTTTGCATAACTTTGCATGAAAAAATCACTTACAGCGTGTTTAATGGAAACAAATCTCAAATTCAGTTGTTTCCACGACTTTCTGAAAAATGCAGTTCTGATTCTGAATAAGCAGTTCTCAATTCTCAGCCCGACTTATGACTAGGGGCTGGACAAACTAATTGAGTACTCATCTAGTTGAATAGTTTTACCACTAGTTGTTTCTTTGGGCCTCTGTCAACGAGTCATGGATCACATGATGTCAGTTGCGCTTCTTTAATATGCCGACATCATGAGGAAAATTCCTCTGTCCACAAACTGCATCCTTGTGTATTTGTGTGCCATTTGTTTTGTATGGTAACCTACAGTATAAAGGTCAAATATATTTGGAAGTATGAGTTTGTGATGATAAAGTAAAGCTTGGGCACTTTGCGTTTACAAAACACATAAGCAAATCGCACGGCTGACTTCTAAGATGGTCTGAGTTGGTTTAGAGCATCAGTTCTTATGTGTATTTTCACTATTTTTGTTGAATGTGTGAAAGTGAATGAGATTTGAGGACAGGTCAGTCTTCGGCCCACACTTTGAGAACCACTGGTTTAGAGAGTTTACATGCAAACATTCTCTGCTCACAACCACTATGGTACCCCTGAAACTAGCCAAGTGTCACTCAGAAGCACAATTAATATATAAGTGAGTAAAACAAGAAGATATGCAAGCTGTTTCTGAACCACATCTCATTTGTGTGGGTACTTTTCAGGTCAGGCCGCTGATAATGCATGGCATGCCATTTAAGGTAAACATGGACTTGCCGACAGGTCAGCTACTTTCTTGCATGACTTATTTTTACTCAATTAAGTTGTCGTGCAAATTTTCTGTTTTTCTTTTTCTCAGATGGACATTTTCCCACTTTTGTTCCAATTATGCTTTAAATTAAAACATCACAAAGCACATTGTTAACAATTAGCAGCATTCTATGTAAGGTCTTTAAGGACTAATGAATCACCAGAAGATTCACAATTACGGGCAGTGCTAGTGTCAGCAAATCAAATTTACATTTATAACCACTGTGTAATATTATGAAATTAAAAGTTAAAATACATTTCCAGGGCTATTGTTAGGTTCTGCAGGGAAGTGGTAATTATTGGCATGCCCAGCCACCACATTCTGAGCTCTAAACCAATTTATGCAAACTGTTAAAATGCTGCTGCCCCTGAGATCTGTTCTACTGAGCTGTACAATTTACTGTAACTGAGGCAAACATTTTGGTAATTTTCAATTCAATCACGGAAAGTACGGGGATCCCTTGTGCTAAATAACAGAATTTTTTTAATGCTTAGTTACAGAGATAATATATTGTAATTTAAGCCCCTGTTCTGAACCATCATTAATGATTACATTTTATTTTTTTTATTTTAAGTCTAGGGAACGCTCTCAATGAAGTTTCAAATGGCTCTGTTGGTCCATAGCCGCCACTCATGATAGCACAGAGTAAAATATAACAGGAACACTTTAACTAGCTCATTAGAGGGCCAAAACCTTTTTTTTTTTTTTTTTTTTCTTTGCTAGTGGCACACAAATTACACACTTCCACTTTAAATAAAAGATCGTATTCACCTTATGCGCCAGAGACACTAGCGTGCAGCCTTCTTAAAAATGTTGTCTTTGTACTTTTGGTCTAGCAGTTGCTATACAGATGTCTATGGTGTCTATGTCAAAGTGTAATTAGCAAGCAAAGTGGATTTAAAGGTTGTAGAGTTGCCAAACGTTATTGTGAGTATTTTAAAGTGTTCAGGTGATGTCATAACAATTTGAAGCAGAAGGGGAAGTTTTTAAAACATGAGTACTTCATTTATAATACCCAAGATCCTAACTTCACGCTGTTCTAAAATGCCTCTGTTCTCATGAAACTCCATGAGACAACACAAAGTCTTTAAACATATCTCTGTACGACACCTCTGGCCATTTTCTCATGTCATTCACCCATCACGTTATTGTTAAGTTGAGCAGATTTTTTGAGTATTAAAACGGGAAGGGGAAGAGGTGCCACTATATTAATATGCACACACATACACAAATATAAATGTGAGAGTGTAGGTAATATTTTATATTTAATTACATTTAAAGGTGCACTCAGTAACTTGTCTTTGTCTCATCTTGGACTTGACACTGACACCTAGAGGCTTGGATGCAGCATCATTTAAATCTATTGTTTTCAGTTTCAAAAGCCATTGTATAACTTTAGTATTCACAGTCAGCCATGATTACTTTAATCAATGAGTGAGAAAGTGTCAAATAACAGGATGGTTACTGAGATTAAGTGAGTAGTATTCGGCTGGTCATGCGACTCCAACATGGCAGCCCAGCCGAGTCTTCATTTTTGTGTGAGTGGTCATGATTTCCTACTTGTATTGCAAAATTACAATTCATGTCTTCAGGAGTTAAACTTTTTAAATGAGAAAAAAATAAATAAAAAAATCACAGTGCACTTTTCTTTTTTTCCCCCAATTTGTAATGCCCAATTCCCAGTGTGCTGTTTTAAGTCCTCGTGGTCGTGTAGTGATTCGCCTCAGTCTGGGTGGCGGAGAACGAATCCCAGTTGCCTCCACGTCTGAGACCATCAACCCGTGCATCTTATCACATGGCTTGTTGAGCGCGTTGCCACGGAGACATGAAACTTCACACCATCCACCGCGGCAACCGTGCTCAACTCACCACGCACCCCACTGAGAATGAACCACAATATAGCGACCACGAGGAGGTTACCCCATGTGACTCTACCCTCCCTAGCAACCGGGCCAACTTGGTTGCTAAGGAGACCTGGCTGGAGTCACTCAGCACGCCCTGGGATTCGAACTAGTGAACTAGCTACAGAGTGCACCTTTAAGCCTTTTAAAAATGTTGGGTGACAAATAAATTTTAAAAAGTACAAATGTAATTTACTTTTAATGTTTCCTTTAACTTGCATGCAAAATAATGAGCTGTCACTGTTTAAAATATTAACAAGTTGAAACCTAAAAATTAAGCAGAATTACACCTATAACAATAAAACATTTGTGCTTTAAAAAGTGCAATGTGTCATTGCTGTATGAATGTGATCTGCCAAGTCCAATTTATCTACGTGGGTGTCAAGAAAACGAACATTTACAGTGATGGCAAAACCCCTCACATTGCTCCCAAAAGTAATCAATTTTGATTGACTCTTCTCAGTAGCTTCAATGCAAACAGGAAGTTAAGAGACAAAACACGGATGCATGGAGCACTGAAAACGGGTGGGGTTTAATAAGGTGAATAGCTCAACTGGAAGAGAATGGTTCTAGCAATGCAAAGCTCATGGGATCAGTTCCTAGTAAAAATAAACAAATGCTAATAAAATGTCTGGTTGTGGCATAAAACAAGATGATACAGTACAGCAAAGTTGGTACTTCAAATTGGTAGTGTTCCCTATCTGTCACTCACTCAACGTTGTGTCGATGTAGTGACACTAGGGGTCACTCTTGGAAGCCCCAAACACCTCTGCTTTTTTGAAAAAAGGCCAATGAGAATTGGCAAGTGGAATTTGCATGCCACTCCCCCGGACATAGGGGTATAAAAGGAGCTGGTATGCAACCACTCATTCAGATTTTCTCTTCAGAGCTGATCGGTTCTATTGATTGAAGCTGAATTCATCCGCAAAGTTCATTCACCTCGTCTGCTGGATTCTACGATGCATTTCAGCGGCTTCTCCCCCTCTGCACCTAAAAGAGTATATTCTAAAAATAATATATTTTCTTTCTAAAAGAGCGGCACACATGGAACGTCTTTTTAAAGATGCCTTTCTGTCTGTGTGTTATTCCTGGTTGCGGTCGATATCTCGGCCACGATCGCTGTCTTACATGTCTGGGTGCTGCCCACGCGGAGACATCGTTCGTGGATGGGTCTTGTCCTCATTGCGAGAACATGACCATGGCAACGTTGCGGTCGTGGCTTGCATTTGTAAGAAAGCAAGCCACCCCAGAGGCTCCCCACCTCGGTCCTTCTACCTACGGATATGAGGCCGTGCCAGTTAGCACTGGGGGCGATTTAGGGACCTCAATGGGACCACATCCGCCGGGTATCCCCCTACGGACCTCCCATTCCCCAGCACGCTCGCTTGCCCTGGTCGGGCACTCGGACGAGATCGCCGGCTCATCTCAGGGCGAGTTCGACATCTCGTTCGGAGCCCGGGAAGAAGACGAGTTATCGAGCGCAGCATCAGAGATCGGGCTCGTCCAGTTGGACGCAGAGGCTTCGACTGGGCTTCCTCCTTTGGGAATGGTCACCCAGTCCCAGGCCGACGCGGAAATGACATACATGCTTTCCTGGGCGACCACTAGCGTCGGGCTAGAGTGGAATCCTCCGCTCTCCCCTGAAACCTAGTGGCTCGACGATTGGTTCCTGGGCTCCCAGTTCCTTTTTTCCTGGAAGTGCATGAGGAGCTGACAAGATCGGGGAGGCACCTTTTACTGCCCGGTCCCGGTCTTTCAGCTCCCCCGCTCTCACTACCCTCGATAGTGGAGCGGCCAGGGGGTATCATGATCCCCCAGGTGGATAAGGCACTCACAGTGCACTTATGTCCTCAGAGCGCCGCCACCTGGTGTGGGCACCCGAAACTCCCATCCAGGGCCTGTAGGTTTACGTCATCCCTGATGGCTAGAGCCTACGGTGCCGCTGGACAGGCCTCCTCCGCCCTGCACGCCATGGCTCTCCTGCAAGTACACCAAGCCAAGATGCTAAAAGAACTGCACGTGGGTAGTTCTGACCCGGGATTGATGCAGGAACTGTGCTCTGCGACCGACCTCACTCTCCGGGCGATGAAGGTCACAGCACAGTCTCTCGGGCAGGCGATGTCCACCCTGGTAGTCCAGGAGCATCACCTTTGGCTCAACTTGGTTGAGATGCATGAGGCTGACAAGGCACGGTTCCTTGATGCCCCCATCTCCCAGGTTGGCCTATTCGGCGACACCGTCGAGGATTTTGCACAGTAGTTCTCTGCAGTGAAGCAGCAGACGGAGGCCATACAACACATCCTGCCCCAGCGTGGCTCAAGATCCCGCACTCCATCTGCTCGTCGCCAAGGGCGTCCTCCTGCAACTACAACACCGGCTCCGCCGCAGCCTGCCCCAATGGCCCGGCCCCAGCGTGGAGCCCAGCGCAGGAAGCAGACGCCACCCGTCTCATGGCCGGCCGCCAGGAAGGCTTCGAAGCGCCCCTGAGACGTGTGACCTAGGGGCAAGGAGACCCGCTTCTCCGGAGCTGGTGAGCAGACCACTCCGTCCCCCGGTGGAGGGCCGGGAGGAGAATCTTTTGTTACTTTTTCATTTAATTTTGCCGCATGTCCAAGAGGCTGCGGTACCCAAAAATTCAACAAAAGAGCAGTTTTCTTGTCCCCTGGGTCACATTCGGTGTGCATGGCTGTCGTCACGACCACCGTCCCACATCCCATCATTTCAGGTAAGGTGCTCCAGCGGCAGTCCCCCCACCCCTGTGTGTCCAGCTGTGGCACAAACACGGCAACATGGGATTGGGTCCGGTGGACTACGGGGACGAGACTCCTCCTCGCCCCTCCTCGGCCAAACTTATGGTGGGTGGCAGGAGCCAGGTAAGTGCTTCGATGTCCCTGGACTCAGCACGGCTATGAGGCTCGAATCCCCTCGATGTGGCACCTCGAGCTCCACCCCGCCGTGAGGCCCCACCCGCCGGTATGTCCGACGTGATCATTCCCTTGGTCCCCCTCGCCTGGAGTTTGGAGGTGTGGCTCACGCTTTCCAACCCGTCACGGTGGCTGACCAGGACCGTCCGACTTGGCTATGCAATTCAGTTCGCCAGGCGCCCGCCCAGCTTCAGTGGCATCCGCTTCACCTCGGTGAAGGGCGAGAACACCACTACCTTGTGTGCTGAGATCGCTACCCTTCTGCGCAAGGGTGCAATAGAGCCTGTCCCTCCAGCCGAGATGAAGAAAGGGTTCTACAGCCCTTACTTCATCGTACCGAAGAAAGGCGGTACTGAACCGGGCTTTGCACAGAGTCCCGTTCAAGATGCTGATTCAAAAACGCATTCTACGAGCGTCCGGCATCAAGATTGGTTCACGGCGGTAGACCTGAAGGACGCATACTTTCACGTCTCGGCCTTACCTCGACACAGACCCTTCCTGCGGTTTGCCTTCGAAGGCCAGGCGTACCAGTACAAGGTCCTCCCCTTCGGCCTGTCCATGTCCCCTCGCATCTTCACGAAGGTCGCAGAGGCTGCCCTTGCCCCGCTAAGGGAAGTGGGCGTCCGCATCCTCAACTATCTCGACGACTGGCTAATCCTAGCTCACTCTCGAGAGTTGCTGTGCGCACACAGGGACCTCGTGCTCTGGCACCTCAGCCAACTGGTGCTTCTGGTCAGCTGGGAAAAGAGCAAGCTCTCCCCGGTTCAGAGAATCTCTTTTCTTGGTTTGGAGCTGGACTCGAACGAGCATGCACAGTCGGTGATGAACTGTCAGAAGGCATTCAGACAGAGAACAGTGGTTCCACTGAAACTTTTTCAGAGGCTCCTGGGACATATGGCATCCTCAGCTGTGGCCACACCACTCGGGTTGATGCATATGAGACCGCTTCAGCACTGGCTTCAGACTCAAGTCCCGAGATGAGCATGGCGCCACGGGACACATTGCATGGCCAACACACCAATCTGTCGCCGTCTCTTCAGCCCTTGGACCGACCTTGCATTTCTATGGGCAGGGGTTCCCCTAGAGCAGGTCTCCAGACGCGTCGTAGTTACGATAAATGCCTCCAAGACGGGCTGGGGCGCCATATGCAATGGGTACACTGCCGCCGGCTCCTGGACTGGCCCGCGGCTGCGTTGGCACATCAACTGCCTAGAGTTGTTGGCAGTACTGCTCGCCCTGCAGAGGTATCTGTCGTTGATCCAGGGCAAGCACGTGTTGGTCTGGACAGATAACACAGCATCGGTAGCATACATCAATCGCCAAGGTGGTCTACGCTCCCATTGAATGTCACAACTCGCACGCCATCTCCTCCTCTGGAGTCAGCAGGGCCTCAAGTCGCTACGAGCCACTCACATCCTAGGGGACCTCAACAACGCAGCGGTCGCACTGTCACATCAGGTTACCCTCAGGGGAGAGTTGAGATTCCACCCTCAGGTGATCCAGCTGATTTCGAGTCGATACGGTCGAGCACAGGTAGACCTGTTTGCTTCCCAGGAATCCTCCCACTGCCTGCTTTGGTACGCCCTGACTGTGGCACCCCTTGGTAGATGCGTGGCACACAGCTGGCCCCCTGGTCTACGCAAATACGCGTTTCCCCCAGTGAGCCAACTTGCACAGACCCTGTGCAAGGTTAGGGAGTACGAGGAGCAGATAATCCTAGTAGCACCCTACTGGCCCACCCAGAAGTGGTTCTCGGATCTCATGCTCCTCGCGACAGCCCCCACCCCGGCAAATTCCCCTGAGGAAGGACCTTCTTTCTCAGGGACGGGGCACCATCTGGCACCCACGACCAGACCTCTGAAATCTCCACATCTGGCCCCTGGACGGGATGTGGAAGACCTAAGTAGCCTACCACCCGCAGTGGTGGACACGATCACTCAGGCTAGGGCTCCCTCTATGAGGCACCTGTATGCCTTGAAGTGGCGTCTGTTTGCTAAGTGGTGTTCTTCCCGACGCGAAGACCCCCAGAGATGCGCAGTTGGATCAGTGCTTTCCTTCCTGCAGGAGAGGCTGGAGGGGCGGCTGTTCCATTCCACCCTGAAGGTGTATGTAGCCGCTATATTGGCTCATCACGATGTAGTAGATGGTAAGTATTTGGGGAAGCACGACTTGATCATCAGGTTCCTGAGAGGCGATAGGAGGTTGAATCCTTCCAGACCGCGCCTCGTCCCCTCATGGGACCTCTCCATAGTCCTTCGGGGTCTACAGGGAGCTCCCTTTGAGCCCTTGGAGTCAGCTGAGCTTAAGGCACTCTCTTTGAAGACTGCCCTTCTGACTGCGCTCACTTCCATCAAAAGGGTAGGGGACATTCAGGCGTTCTCTGTCAGTGAATCGTACCTGGAGTTCGGTCCGGGTTACTCTCACGTGATCCTGAGACCCTGACCGGGCTATGTGCCCAAGGTTCCTAAAACTCCTTTTAGGGATCAGGTGGTAAACCAGCAAGCGCTGCCCCAGGCGAAGGCAGACCCAGCCTTGGAGTTTCTGTGTCCAGTGCGAGCTTTACGCATCTATTTGGATCGCACGCAGAGCCTTAGATGTTCCGAGCAGCTCTTTGTTTGCTTTGGTGGTCAGCGAAAAGGAAGCGCTGTCTCCAAACAGAGGATCGCCCACTGGGTCATCGATGCCATCACGATGGCATATCAGGCTCAGGACATGCCACCCCCTGCGGGGTTACAAGCCCACTCCACCAAGAGTGTGGCGGCTTCCTGGGCCCTGGCCAGTGGCACCTCTTTGGCAGACATCTGCAGAGCAGCGGGCTGGGCAACACCCAACACCTTTGTGAGGTTCTACAATCTCTGGGTTGAGCCGGTCTCGTCCCGCGTATTGGCAGGCACGAGCAGGTAAGTTCCGGGACAACTGGTCAGGTGTACAGCTAGCGCATAGCGCCTTTCCCCTCCCTTGAGGTGAAGACATGCGCTCTTGACTCCCAATCTTGTTCACAGACTGTGATCCCTGGATGACTTTCCTCCTTAGTCCTCTGGCAGCTGAGTTTGTGGAGAAACTCGCTGACTGGCCCAGTACGTGCACTAATGATCCTCTGTACTGAGGTAGGTGCTCCACGTGTGCTGGTTCCCTGAAGGTGAGCCCATGTGATATCTTCCGCAAAATTGTTTCCCTGATGGCAAACTGCGTCTTCCTTGAGCAGAGGCCCCTCTGTCCCCAGTCGCTATGCTCCGTAGAAACTCCTCCCCCTTCGGGTAGAACCTACCATGGGACCTCTCCACATGACATACTTCCGTGACCATGTGACATATTCCACTCAAAATACCCCCTCCTCTTTTTGGGCTGGGTGTGGTCTCTGTGGTGTCTTCCCCTTGGGAGGGACACCCCCCGACGCAGACACTTATGGCTCCCAGTCAGTTAACAAATTCCACTCTTTTTGGGGAGAAAAGAGTGAAAAGAGGCCAGCCTGTCCCAATAGTCGGGCAGTCGACTTGTTCCTGATGGACCGTTCAACGCTCATAAAAGTGTTGGGGGAGGTTACGTGACGGCCTGGTGCGCTGGCTACGAGGCACACAGCAGTCTGCCCGTCACACACCGCCAGTTCATGTAACACAGTTCAGCTAGTTGTGGTGTTTTGTATAGGGACCCCTAGTGTCACTACATCAACACAACATCGAGTGAGTGACAGATAGGGAACATCCTGGTTATTTTCGTAACCTCCGTTCCCTGAACGAGGGAACGAGACGTTGTGTCCTTCTTGCCACAATGCTGAACTACCCACTGAAATGGCCGGGACCTGGTCTCGGCTCCTCAGCACAAAACCTGAATGAGTGGTTGCATACCAGCTCCTTTTGTACCCATATGTCCGGGGGAGTGGCATGCAAATTCCACTCGCCAATTCTCATTGGCCTTTTTAAAAAAAAGCAGAGGTGTTTGGGGCTCCCAAGAGTGACCCCTAGTGTCACTACATCAACACAACGTCTCGTTCCCTCCATCAGGGAACAGAGGTTATGAAAGTAACCAGGACGTTTTTTTCTACCCCTCACAGTCTCTTTTATCCGTCCCAATCTATCATATCCTTTGTGAAATGAGTCTGTGAAAAGATAGCACTTTGGATATGGAGGAATAGGGAGAGAATAGCCCCACTGTCAGAGCACCTGTCACTCCAATTATATCTCTTGCCATCTGGCGATGAAACGGCCCGTTGAGTATGGATGCCTAGAAGCCGGGCTGAAATGTCTTGCATCTGGAAATTAACTGCACTCAACAGAACTGAAACATCAGAAGTTTTTGACACATGGCATTTTTTTTATTGTGTTCCTTGTGGTGTGCTTCAGGATACTTAAAGGCATAATTCACCAAAACATGCAGATTATTTTATTTTTTATTTGCCCTCATGTCATTGCAAAGCAGTGTATGACTTTCTTTCTTTTGTGAAACACCAAAGAAGAATTTTTAAAGAATGTTTACAATGGTTTCTTCCATACAATGAAAGTGGATAGGGACCTGGGGCTGTCAAACTCCAGAAAAGACAAAAAAAGCTACATAAAATCATCATAAAAGCAGTCCATCCAACACATGCACTATATTCCAAGTCTGTGTAGTCATATGATAGCTTTGTTTGAGGAACAGATAAAATGTATTCACTAGTCACAATTTCTTTTTTTTTTTTTTTTTTTTTTTGTGAATGATATTCACTAAAAATCTTGCTTGACAGCTGTTGTTGGCTTTCACTTTCATTGAATGGGAAAGAGCTCCTTGGACATTATGCTACTAATAACTTCTGTGGTCCAAGGAGTCATACAGGTTTTAAAGACATTAGGGTGAGTACATGATAATTTTTGGTGAACTATTCATTTAACAGGCCTTTGCAAAGCCAAGCAAGTTCTTTCAGACTTGGGTTTCCATTTTTGAGTTCTTTTAAAAATTACAATATTCTCATCCTGATGTGAATTTGATGACATAATTGAAATTCATAACCCTGTCAGATTAATTTATTAGTCAAATCAAATTTCTAGTGCTTTATAATGGCTACCCAGTTAAGCATCTTCTTTTAATGAAATTACCATTCTGAGCAGTGATGATATTGTTAAATCAAAACCCAATCACCTTGTCCAATACCCACCCAAGGAGCATGTGAAGGAAACATTTGGTCCTCTCCCTGAAAGTGCTTGTAAAAGAGGATGCGAGAAGCAGTTTTCCTTTTTCAGGTGACGCTTTTATTTCCCCTCTTCCTCGACACCACTTTATAGTTACGTTTATACACTCTTTCCACACTAACACACACACTGCTTCTACAAATAACTTCCACTATTCGGGAATGGTCACTCTGGCTCAGCTCTGTCATATCCAGTCCCACTCTGAGCGTTGTGTCGCTCTCTTTATGCCGCTCTCCCCGTGCTCACTGAAATTAGAGACAGGTGTTAGACATAATTTAGCTCAGGAGTAAGCGCCCTTACCGCTTTCTCTCTCCGGAGAGATGCTTGACCACGCCCCCGCTGCCACATATCCCCACCGCCCGACTCAAGCCGGGGCGACATCCGGCCTGCCTACCACTCCCCCCCCATTCCTGGAAAGGAAGTCGGCGACAGCCATCTGCGCCCCCGGTCTGTGGACCACCTTAAACTTAAACGGCTGAAGAGCCAGATACCAACGGGTGATCCGGGCGTTAGTATCTTTCATGCGGTGGAGCCACTGGAGTGGGGTGTGATCCGAGCAGAGGGTGAAGGCCCACCCCAACAGGTAGTATCGGAGAGTGAGGACCGCCCACTTGATGGCGAGACACTCCTTTTCCACGGTGCTGTACTTAGTTTCCCTTAACGAGAGCTTACGGCTAATGTACAGCACCGGGCGCTCCTCCCCCCCACCACCTGCGAGAGCACAGCCCCCAGCCCCCTGTCTGAAACATCTGTCTGTAAAACAAAAGGGAGAGAGAAGTCAGGTGAATGTAAAAGCGGCCCCCTGCAAAGTGCGGCTTTAACTTGCGTGAATGCCTGTTGACACTGCTCCGTCCACTGGACCGGATCTGGAGCTCCCTTTTTAGTGAGATCAGTCAGCGGGCTGGTGACGTCCGAATAGTTAGGCACAAACCTCCTATAATAGCCAGCCAGCCCCAGGAACTGTCTCACCCCCTTTTTGGTCTTGGGTCTCGGGCAGGTCGCAATCGCCGCTGTCTTGTCAATTTGGGGACGCACCTGCCCGTGGCCCAAGTGGAACCCCAGATACTGTACCTCCACCCGCCCAATCGCACACTTCTTCGGGTTCGCTGTGAGCCCCGCTCGGCGCAGCGATCTCAGAACCGCCCTCAGGTGTTGCATATGCCGCTGCCAATCATTGCTATAAATGATGATGTCATCTAAATAGGCAGCGGCGTAAGCTGAATGCGGCCTGAGGATTCGGTCCATGAGACGCTGAAACGTAGCCGGGGCCCCAAACAAACCGAACGGAAGTGTCACAAATTGGTGTAATCCAAACGGTGTGGAGAAGGCGGTTTTCTCACGGGAAATTGGTGTCAAGGGGATCTGCCAATAACCCTTCGTCAAATCCAATGTTGAATAAAACCGAGCAGTGCCTAACCGATCGAGCAACTCATCAACGCGAGGCATTGGATATGCATCAAATTTAGACACCGCGTTGACTTTTCTATAATCCACACAGAATCGCACAGACCCGTCGCTCTTAGGCACTAGAACAACAGGGCTGGACCAATCACTGTGGGATTCTTCTATTACCCCCATATCAAGCATCGCATCCAATTCTTCCCGAACAATTTTCTTTTTGTGTTCGGGTAGTCGATAGGGGCGGCTACGTACCACCACCCCCGGCTCGGTCTCGATGTGGTGATGGATGAGGTTTGTACGTCCTGGTAGAGGGGAAAACACATCTGCAAACTCCTGTTGCAACCTGGCAACCTCCGCGAGTTGGCTCGGTGAGAGGTGGTCTTCGCAAGTGACTGGGGTGAACTGTTTATGTTTTGAGCTCACCTCCGGTCCGAGCTCCGCCTTCTCGGGAACCACCGTAGCCAACGTCACGGGGACCGCCTCCCTCCACAATTTTAGGAGATTGAGGTGGTATATTTGACGTGCGTCCCCTCTATCGGATCGTTTAACCTCATAATCGAGATCTCCCACTCGTCGTGTGACCTCAAAGGGTCCTTGCCACTTGGCGAGTAATTTAGAGCTCGATATGGGAAGCAATACAAGCACTTTATCTCCCAGTGCAAATTCCCTTAGCTGAGTTCCCCTGTCAGTCAGCGCTGTCGTTCTTGAGCTTGGAGCAAATTCTCCTGTGTTAGTTGCCCCAAGGTGTGGAGTTTTGCTCTAAGATCAAGAACGTACTGAATTTCATTTTTACTGTTTGAAGGTCCCCCTCCCCTCTCTCTCTCTCGTCTGCTCTCTCTCCAGGTCCCGTTCCTGCCCCATGCAGACGAGGAGGAACCCAGCCCCTGAGACCAGTTCCCCAGGTGTGGGAGGCGACACCTTCCCCTACTCCAGTGCCCCGCCGCTCTCCCCCTCAGGGGTGCGGGCGTGGCGCCTGGGCCGGCCTGCTGGAGGTGCGGAGACCCGAGCCACTTCCGAGATCAGTGCCCTCTGATGGAGCTGGGGACGGTGGTGCGGGTCTCTGACCTCCCACAGGCTGCCCCCAACCGGGCCGGAGCGTACCGGACACCGGTAAGTGTCAAGGGGGGTACTCACCAAGCGTTGGTGGATACCGGGTGTAATCAAACCACTATCCACCAACGCCCGGTTCAACCCGAGGCATTGGTCACATCCAAAACGGTGAAGGTGAAGTGTGTACACGGGGGAAGAAACAGAGGGAGGAGAGAGAAGGTAGGAGGGATCTTCTGTCCTCGGGATCGCCGCCATGTGGTCCTCCGCAAGTCGGATAGCTTCCTCCAATGACGCCGGGCGGTGGCACTGGACCCACTCTGCCGTTCCTTTTGGCAGTCGAACTATGAACTGTTCCAGTACCACCTGGTCGATAATTCCCTGGACGTCGCGATCCCCCGCTAACAGCCATCTTTGGCAGGCGTCACGGAGCCGCTGGGCAAAGGCAAACGGGTGGTCAGAGCTTTCCAACTTCAAGCTCCGGAAGAGTTGATGACTTTCCTCCGGATTGCGACCAACCCGTTGCAAGATGGCTTTTTTTAGATCTCCGCAGGCCAGGAGGCTCGACGCTGGCAGTTGTTGAGCCGCGAGCTGGGCTTCCCCGGACAGTAGTGGGATCAGTCGGGCTGCCCATTGGCCGAGCGGCCAGCCCCAGATCTCGGCGGTCCACTCAAAGAAATCCAGGAAAGCCTCGGGGTCGTCCGCCGCCCCCATTTTCTGTAATGCTGGCGGGGGTAACGGCGTGGGTGTGTCCGGGGTCGCGGCTGAGGATGCCCCCTGGCTGAGGAGGCTCCGGATCGCCTGCCGGTCCTCGGCTTGAGCATGCATGAGCTCGACAAACCGGCGGTCTTGGTCTTGTCGGAGCTCAAGCAGCGTTTGTTGGTGGTTCCGATGTAGGCTGGCGAGGGCTTGGAGGATCTCCGCCAACTGGGAGGACTCTACGGGATGACCTCCATCCATCTTCGACCCAAACTTCAATTCCCGGGTTTCGGCACCAGTGTAAAAGAGGACGCGAGAAGCAGTTTTCCTTTTTCAGGTGACGCTTTTATTTCCCCTCTTCCTCGACACCACTTTATAGTTACGTTTATACACTCTTTCCACACTAACACACACACTGCTTCTACAAATAACTTCCACTATTCAGGAATGGTCACTCTGGCTCAGCTCTGTCATATCCAGTCCCACTCTGAGCGTTGTGTCGCTCTCTTTATGCCGCTCTCCCCGTGCTCACTGAAATTAGAGACAGGTGTTAGACATAATTTAGCTCAGGAGTAATCGCCCTTACTGCTTTCTCTCTCCGGAGAGATGCTTGACCACGCCCCCGCTGCCACAGTGCTGTTCACCACCTTGTCACCGGTATATTAAATGAAAGGTTGCCAGATACTCTGATGACTATTGCTCTTGAGTTCAGTGTTTGGAAAGCTACTTTGAAAGTACTTTTCCAAGCTAATCATGATTTAAAAGTAATTCAACTGTAGTCAAGCTATACCCTTTAAAAAAAAAAAAAAAAAAGTAGTTAGCTATGCTACAAGTTATTTAAAAGTAGGCTAATACATTGAAATAATTGCATGGGGCAATATATTTTAAAACCAACATAGTCTCATGACAACTCGAAATAATTTGTACGACTTGGCTCGATAACAACCAACCAACCAAAAATAAATAAATAGTAATAATTAAAAAAAATAATAATAATACAATACAGGCATAAAATTTTAGCTAGCCTGCTATACAATACTTTATTTTAAGAAACGTCAGTGAAGAAATTTGTTAACTCACTACATATTTGTTTATGCAATACAAATGACTGATGTACTGTATGCCAATAACCTGTGTGTTACACAAAAGCTATTTTCCTGTCAAAATCATGGTTACTGTAGGTTTAGGGTTTGACTAAGTGGTTATCAGAAATAATCAGAGCAGTATTCATTATGCAGTATACTAAGAGTCAAAACCAATGAGGGTTTTTGAATAAATCTCAATTGGGGTGACAGCATTTAATTTAAACTGATAATTGTGTGTGTATATATCTATATATATATATATATATATATATATATATATATATATATAGATATATAGATATATATACAGTATATATATATATATATAGATATATAGACATATATAGATATATATATATATATATATATATATATATACATTCTGAGATGCTATTCTTCTCACCACAATTGTACAGATCGGTTATCTGAGTTACCGTAGACTTTGTCAGTTTGAACCAGTCTGACCATTCTCTGTTGACCTCTCTCACCAACAAGGCATTTCCGTCCACAGAACTGGTGCTCACTGGATGTTTTTGTTTTGTTTTGTTTTGTTTGTTTGTTTGTTTGCACCATTCTGAGTAAATTCTAGAGACTGTTGTGCTTGAAAATCCCAGGAGATCAGCAGTTACAGGAATACTCAAACCAGCCCATCTGGCACCAACGATCATGCCACGGTCCAAATCACTGAGATCACATTTATTCCCCATTCTGATGGTTTATGTGAACATTAACTGAAGCTCCTGAGCTGTATCTATATGATTTTATGCACTGCACTGCTGCCACACGATTGGCTGAATAGATAATCACATGGATGATTTTTGGTGCCAAACAGGCTGGTTTGAGTATTTCTGTAACTGCTGATCTCCTGGGATTTACTCAGAATATTAATATAAACTAAAATATTTGCACATAAACCAATTCTCCATGGTTGCTAAAATGGGGTTTCAATTATAATATATCTTAATTAGTGTGACAGCATTTAACTTGAATTGATAAATGTATACAAAAATATTATCAAATAGAAAATACTAAAATAGTTGCATGTAAAACAGTTCTCCATGGCTGCTAAAATGGGATTTAAATTATAATATCATAATATCTGTGACATGTAATTACTGTGACTTCACATTTAAATAGTGTTAATATTATGTTTTAACATTTTTCAAAAGTTAATAAGGCTTTCCCCCAGCCAATTAGCTGTGACCTTAATACAATCGCTTTAAAGAAGCCCAAACGGCAAAAGTCATTAGTATGTGCAGCATGACCCAAGAAGGAAATGTATTCCTTGTTCAACAACCCAAGTGTATTAAATACATTTTTGACACTCTTGTGTGAATGGTAAACCAGAATAGATTAAAATTTCTGCCTAGACACATCCACACGATTTGGAATGCCAAACCAATATCATAGTACTCTTAAGATTGCATCAAGAGTATCTCTGCATAAGCAATCTCTTCAAATATAATAAATGACTAGCAATTTATGAATGAGACATATTATGAAGAAATACAGTAACAATACAAAGCCTTTATTTGTTTGTTGATGTTTCATTAAAAATACTTGACTAAATGTCAGATAAACAAATGTTTCCCTGTCTTATTTTGCTCTTCCATTGGATACAAAAACATGTATAAATCATTTCGGAAAGACAATCGAAAGGGTAACGGGAAACAGAGAGAGAGTGTGTGTACATCCATCATTCAACATAATATATACCCACAAGGATTAAAATTACTGAAACGTCCCCTACAAAACAGCCACAGTTGTTGAATTCACTTAGATAATCATAATTTTTCAGCCAAAAGGGGCTTTCAACCATGAAAGCATGTTGCTGCTCTGATATTGATTTGCATATTGACTCTTTGCAATATCATACACTGCAAAATGCAAGCCTTAGGGTGATCTCAAAGGTCAATATTTGCATCAGACAATGTATCTGCGTTGAATCAAAGCCAGGGCACAGGTGGAAATACAGCTGTGTGGGGATTTTGTAGTCTTTGATGTAATTTTACAGGGAAATGTAAATTAAATCTGAAGATGTTTGCAAATATACTGTTAGATGACAAAGCCCTATGTTGTCATTTGAATTACATATTTAATTTAGTACTGTATGCAGTATGCAGTATAGAGTTACTGTGGTCTGATTTTTTTCAACATAGATTGTATCATCAAGGAAGCATTTTAGGAGTTTTTCCTTGTTACTGTCCCCTTTGACTTGATCACTGGTGGGTAAGACACTATAGCCTACTTTGTGAAGCTGCTTTGGAACAATATGTATTGTAAAAAGTGCTAGACAAATAAATTGCTTTGAATTAAAAAACTGAATTAGAACAGAATCTTAAAGCATTGTAAAAGAAACTAAAGAAAAAAATTGAAACTAGATATGCATCTCAGCTTTATCTCAGGACAGGCTCTATCGCACCCTTGCGCAGAAGGGTAGCGATCTCCGCACGCAAAGTAGCAGCGTTCTCGCCCTTCACCGAGGTGAAGCGGATGCCACTGAACCTGGGCGGGCGTCTAGGCAAACTGAATCGCGTAGCCAAGTCGGACGGTCTGGGTCAGCCATCGTGATAGGTTGGTAAGCGTGAGCCACGCGTCCAAAGTCCGGGCATGGGGGACCAAGGGGACAATCAAATCGGACGTACCGGCGGGTGGGGCCTGACAGCGGGGCAGAGCCTGAGGCACCACGTCGAGGGGGCTTAAACCCCGTGGCCGTGCTGAGTCCAGAGACATCAAAGCACTTACCTGGCTCCTGACGCCCACCATAAGATTGGTCGAGGAGGGGGGAGGAGGAATATCGTCCCCGCAGTCCGTCGGAACCAACCCAGTGTGGGCATGTTTGTGCCACAGCTGGGTGCACAGGGGCGGGGGGTCCGCCGCTGGAGCACCAAACCTGCCAAAATGGGATGGTGGACGGCGGTCGTGACGACGGCCGTGCGCACCTGACATGTGACCCAGGGAACAAGAAAACCACTCTTTTGTTGAAGTTTTGGGTACCGCAGCCTCTTGGGCATGCGGCGAAAAATGAGATGGAGTGGTCTGTCCACAGCTCCATAGAAGCGGGTCTCCTCGTCCCTGGGTCGCCCGTCTCAGGGGCGCTTCGAAGCCTTCCTTGGATTCTTGGTGGCCGGCCGTGAGATGGGTGGCGTCTGCTTCCTGTGCTGGGCTCCATGCCGGGGCCAGGCCGCGGGGTGGGCTACGGCAGAGCCGGTGCTGTTGCTGCAGGAGGACACCCTTGGCGATGAGCAGATGGGGTGCGGGGTCTTGAGGCTCGAGGTGCCACGTCGAGGGGACTCGAGCCCCGTGGCCATGCTGAGTCCAGGGACATCGAAGCATTTACCTGGCTCCTGCCACCCACCATAAGATTGGTCGAGGAGTGGGGAGGAGGAATCTCGTCCCCGTAGTCCACTGGAATCAGTCCCGTGTGGGCGTGTTTGTGCCACAGCTGGGCACACAGGGGCGGGGGGTCCGTCGCTGGAGCGCCATACCTGCCAAAATGGGATGGTGGATGTGACGACGGCCGTGCGCACCGGATACGTGACCCAGGGGGACAAGGGAACCATTCTTTTGTCAGGCTTTTAGGTACTGCAACCTCCTGGGCATGCGGCGACAAAATATTCTCCTCCTGGCCCTCCACCGGGGGATGGAGTGGTCTGTCGACCAGCCCCAGAGAAGTGGATCTCCTCGCCCCTGGGTCGCCCATCTCGGGGGCGCCTCAAAGCCTTCCTCGATTTCTTAGGGGCCGGCCGTAAGACGGGTGGCGTCTACTTCCTGCAGAGGGCTCCACGCCGGAGCCGGGCCACGGGGGCGGGCTGCGGCAGAGCCGGTGCTGCAGGAGGACGCCCTTCTCTTACGAAAGCAAGCTGCGACTGCAACGTTGCCATGGTCATGTTCTCGCAATGTTCCGTGTGTGCCGCTCTTTCAGAAAGAAAATATACTCTTTTAGAATATACTCTTTTAAATATTCTGCCGAAGTGCCCAGATGCAGAGGGGGAGAATCTGCTGAAATGCGCCGTAAAATCCAGCAGAGAGAGGTGAATGAACTCGGTGGATGAATTCAGCTCAATGAATAGAACTGCTCGGCTCCGAAGAGAAAATCTGAATGAGTGGTTGCATACCAGCTCCTTTTGTACCCGTACGTCCGGGGGAGTGGCATGCAAATTCCACTCGCCAATTCTCATTGACCTTTTGTCAAAAAAAACAGAGGTGTTTGGGGCTCCCAAGAGTGACCCCTAGTGTCACTACATTGACACAACGTCGAGTGAGTGACAGATAGGGAACAGATTTGTATTATATTGCACTACGTACTGTATGTGTATGTGTGTGTATGTACGTATGTGTATAACTATTTTTTATTATTATCTATGTCTTGCTGCTGTTTTTGTATTGTTTTTGTATTGTTGTACACTGGAAGCTCCTGTCACCATGACAAATTCCTTGTATGTGTAAGCATACTTGGCAATAAAGCTGATTCTGATTCTGATTATATATATATATAATCTTCTAGATAATGCAGCAGCAGCAACTTTAATAGTAATTCCAGTGAAAGTCTTCAGTAGAAAATAAGCCAGTTCTCTTTTTTTTATTAATTTGTATCTGGATTTACATAGATTCAGACCTATTTTGTTTACATCAGTTGTAATAGGATATCAGTACACTCTTTAATCACACAGTTATTGTTTTTTGGAACCCAGTCAATTTAAATATTATTGTAATTTAATATAAAAAAGTAATAATAATAATAAAATATAAATAATAAAATAACGATGATAATAATTGCTATTATGATTCTTCTTCTTGTTATAATAATAATAATAATAATAATAATTCATATTTTATTTTATTTTACAATATTCTTGCATTTCAGTCATAATTTGTTCACTTTAAAACCCTGTTTTTTATTATTATTTTTTATTTTTATTTTTATGGAACACTCCAGGAAGACGGTGACCTTGAATTTGTCTGTGCGTGGGCTAGTTCATAGTAGTCTAATATGCTTTACTTTCAAAATCTGGTGAATTGCTCCTCAGGTTTCAATCTCAATTCATGTTATAAATTAACCAAACTATCGAGCATCTACATCTGAGATGTTGTTGGTGTGGAGGATATTTTGTGTGCCACTTTGAGAGCTGAAAACAGTAGCACGTCATCAGCCCCGCACGTGCTCTGTGTGTGTGTGTGTGTGTGTGTGTGTGTGTGTGTGTGTGTGTGACACAATAGAGCACCGCTCTTTTGCGCGCTGCTCATTCAGATTATATATTTATTTATTAAACGCAGTCTTTTGAGATTTACAAAGCTATTGTATGTCTTCAGAAGACTTTAATACAAATAACGAGTCATACGGACTACTTCATTGGTGCTATTATGGTTTTTTATGCCATTTTTAGAGCTTGACGGTAGCGATCCCACAGTGTCAGATTTTGATTGGGCTTGTCAGACCGATAACTGATCCATTTAAAAACATCAGTATCAGAGCAGATACCGATCCAGGTATCAGATCGGTGCATCCTTAATCTAAATTAACTGTTTTTGTTTTTTTAAGTCATCAATAATATTTGATATAGCTAAATCAAGCCCACTCTATTAGGGAACATCAATAACAATATGTTGTAAGTTTTGATCTGGTAGAAATAAAAAATAAAATAAAATAAAAAACATGAAATCAAAATTGTAAGGAAATTGCCCCAACTTCCTGTTTCAGTTAATACAGGTAATACTCCAACAGAGGAAAGAAAACTAAGCTTGGCATGTGATGGGTCATGGGGTCTGTAGGGTAACAACAGCACATTTTCACTTTTTACAGTGTAACCTCTCACATTATGTGCACACAATCTCTTTGGCAAATCCATCTAGAGGCAGAGTGATCATAATTCATTTTTGTGAGCATGTCTAGACCCTGTTTGGCTCAAGTGAGGAACATGAAGTTTGCTTTGTGGACAATTCTTGCCCTCTTTCATTACTTTAAGATCCTAGTCATGCTGCAGTCATAAAGGTTGGGCACTGGCCTGACCAGAGGGAGTCAAGTTTAATTTAGACAATGTCTACACTGTGTTATTACTGTTTGATCTCTGCATTTGAGAGTGTTTGACACTTCAAGTAATCACTGACTGCAATCATGATACTCTAAATAAATATTAAACTTAATCTATTTTAGTTTTTATTTAGCTTTTAACTTCACTGGCAGCCAAACACAATCATTATTTGACATCATTTAAAAATTCTGTTTCCCAACGTGTTTTGTCAGAAAGGTATAGGAGAGACCGGGGCTAGTTGTCACACTTTTGTTTACTCCAGTGAACATTTCTCAAGAAAAACTTTTTTTTTTTTTTTTAAGGTTGATTTCTGTAAAGCCACATACGTTACAGTCTTGACTCAGTTATTCCCAATGTTATTGCCCATGAAAATATATTTTTTTGTTTTTTTACACATATTGATGTTATGTGCAGGGCTTGTTGTCCCACTGTATGGGGTAAGTTGTCCCACTTTATAAGCCTATTACAGTCTATTTAATGGCTTTTCAGTGTAATTTAATATTTTAAACTGTTAAAAAGAACAAAACAACTGATGAAACTGCAAAAATGTCAAAGGATCAAAAACAAACATATCAAACCATTGTTTTGGACAGTAGGTATTGTAATTACTAAATTGTAAAACATTACAACTAATAAAACACATGACCACCTGCTCAAGTATAAATGTGACAACCTGACCCAATGTGACATTTATTTAAAATAATCTTGTCCTGAGAACACACTTTGATCTTTCAGTTTAAATCTGCCTTCATAATATGGTATGCCTTTTACGATACAGTTACTTTCATAATAGAGTTGATGAATAGTAAAGTTGATTCCAGTCTGGTTTTATTGTGTCCACTTGTATACCCAAGAACTACAGTATTAGAGAAATATGATGTTATTGACATTTTAGTTTGGAGAATAGAAATTAAAATCTTATTTACAAATGTTTTGAACAAGGCGCTATTCCTTGTCTAACATATTTTCAATTAGTTGCTGCACAGGCATTAGACAACAGATAATTACGTACAGTTATTCCTGGCACATTGATCTAAAGTATGATAATCAAGATAAATGCAGGCCGGTTGACTTTGTTTACTTCTAAAGAGCCAGGGGTTCTTACATCTCAGGCGTAAATATATTAATTATACACTGGCAGGAATAGTGTAATTGCAACAAATCACAATTAACAAAATTCCTGTTTCTCATGACTGAGCTATTCATTACCGGGTGCAAGAGTGTGTTTGTGTATGGCAGAATAAAAAATGAAAAAACCTCATTAAGACCTCAATAAGCTATAATTGCAATATATTCTCTTAAAATAAAATGTAAATGTTACAGATAGAAGTGATTTGCTTTGATTATACCCGAACTCCAATCTTATCTCTAGCAAATAATTATTTCAGAAGTGTGGAACAGATTATATAAAGATTTGTGCACAGAAATTAATTGCATTAGGGACCCCCCATAAAAAGGGGGGGGGGGATTTGTATGTTAGTAAAGATAAATTATATTGCATGGCTCCTTGCATGTATTGCAACACTTCCAATTCACCAAGGTGAAATGTCCACTGAGTGGCACTGAAAGAGATTTAAAATTTCTCACAAACAGATGAGGTTTGGAAGGCTAATGCTCTACTGAGTTTTAAATTTACCTCCCTAACCTAAACCTAAACCTAACCATTATTGTCGTAAAAAGCAAATGTGACATGAAAAATTGCTGAAGCTACCACATCATTTTGTGGTGCTTCTGTGACACTTCCGGCTTACATGTCAACTTGCATGCTTATTGGAACTCATATTCTGGTCCTTTGCATTGCAAGTGTGCAGGGTTGGGGAGTAACGGAATACATGTAATGGGAATACGTATTTAAAATACAAAATATAAGTAACTGTATTCCACTACAGTTACAATTTAAATCATTGGTAATTAGAATACAATCACATTCAAAAAGTATTTTGATTACTGAAGAGATTACTTTGCATTTTATTGTCATTTGTTTCATTTAATATTTAGTCTTTTCAGATGGCAAACATTTATACATATAAATGATGTGATCCAAAGTGCATTTGAACAGCAGTGAAAAACTTTCTTATGATGTGTTACATTCATACGGGCAGACAGAGAAGTAAGTTTGAAGTAAGTTTGGAGCAGAAGAAATACAAATAAACCTTGTGTAAATTGTCAGCTTTACACTAAGCTAAAATTCTATTTCTAGCCATTTTACATACACGTTACCAGGCACGATCATATATATATATATATATATATATATATATATTATCAAGAAAATTCACGTTAGATCATAATTTCTTTTTTTTTTTTTCTTGAGTAAGACCTTTGATATTAGGGCAAAAATAATATTCTTGATAATAATTTTTGTATTGTTTTCCTGTAAAAATATCTAAAAATCCTTAAAACAAGATCAGTTTGATTTATCTTGTTTTAGAAACAACACTGCATAAGATATTTAGGTTTTTCAGAGAATGTATTTTTAACATGTGTATTTTGTCTTACTGTACTGGAAGAGGTTTGATTGCATATATTATAAAAAAATAAAATAAAATAAAAAGTTTATTATTTTTTTGTTTTGTAAGTCTTTATTGCCATGTAAAAAATAATGGGTTTGTATACTAGTAAGACTACATTTTTCTTTCTGCAAGCAATTTTGTTTTGATTGACACTTTTTTCTTTCTTTTTTCTTTTACTTTAAAGTAGGATTTTTAGGACACTTCTTATGGAAGGGCTGTTGTTTTTAAATGCAGCAAGAGAAATCACAACCACAGTGTGAGGTAATGGGAAAGAGATTAGTGAGCCAACTTGGTTCAATAAAATTGACATGATTTGTAAATCTTGGTGGTTATTTGTTGATTTCAGATTCAGAGATGCAGAGAACACCAAACACTTGTTGGCTCCTATCAATAAAATGCTGCAGTGTTGAATAAGATCAGATTATTAGTACTGGCACAAGAAACCTCATTACTTTTGTCAATATACAGTGAAAGTAAAGTGACTTCTTCGCCACTAGCATCAACAAGTAGAATTGAAAAAAAAAAAATAATTACTGTTTTCAGACAGGCTTCCCAAAATATCTGCCACTCCAGTCTGCCACTGGTCGCCCCAACAGATAACCCTACCCCAAACTCACCACTGGTTAAGCCAGTGATTTGGACTTTTATTGTGGAAATAAGCCTAGGAATGTATCACTTAAAGAGCACCTATTATGGTTTTTCAAATATTACCTTTCATGTAGTGTGTTATATAGCTGTTTGTGAATGTAAAAAAGTCAGCAAAGTTTCAAAAATCAAAGTGCACGACAAATGGAGTTATTGACACCCAAAAGAAATAACCGATTCTGAACACCTGAAACAAGTCGTTAGTAATTCCAGACTTACTTCCTGTACTAACCTAAGTAATTTGGTAACAAAAATCCTGCCTCTGGTCTTCATTGGCTGCTCGCAAACAGCTTTGACCCACCCTCAAACACTACACTAAGCGGTAGACCAATCGCAACAGAATGGGACATCTGACCAATCAGAGCAGAGTAGGCTCTCTGAAAGGAGGAGTTTAGAATAAATCCTTTAGAACGGATCATAGAACGAGTCATTTTTGACACTGGGAAAAAAAGGTAATGCTGCAATTTAAATTATGAGCAAATTAAAGTGTTTTTTGACCTTGGATGCATATAAATCTATTGTGTGAGACCTTTAAAACAAAATTAGGCACGTTTAAAAACCATAATAGGTGCTCTTTAACTGTTTTCTCTGCATATTTAGCTGGGATAAAAACAAGTATTTTAACATTCAAAATAAATTAGATGCTTCTGCTTTAAAGATTTCATATAAGTGTGCAGCTGTGTGTGTGGTTGGTTGATTCGCTGGTAGTTGGCTATGATTTTCAATTCAAACCTATGATATACAACTATAATTGATGTATAATACATAACGCACAGTAAAGGCTTGTGACACGATGCAAAAAGAAAAGACTGCCGGCATTTTTACGCTGTCGTCTCCCTGTCTAGCTGAATGGAGTTAAATGAGCCGCCCAAAGCAACTGTGTGTTGAATGTGATTACAAAAATCTAACCACCTTGCTGGTTGTCATATTTACTGTCTTCCTTAGTACTGGGAGTTCTTTGCAGCCCATCTCACAGTATTCCATAACCCATATTTAATCTGCTGGAGAGGGGCCATTCACAAGTCCCCCAGGGGCCAGTATTTACTCCAGTTCTGTAGCATTCTGTGCCATCTCAGTCTCAATGGAGATGCTGCCAGGTGAGTGTTGCATTGAAACATACAATATAATTTTTCTCATATATCATTCTACTCTTTACACCCAAACACTCTCTTCCATGGTCGAGAACGCTGTGCGCATTTGGCTGCCACTTCACACCTGGACTATTGTTTGTTCTTTCTGTTTTGTTTGTGCCTTGTTTGGATAATTTTGTTTTTTGATTCCCCAACGTTTTCTGTTTTGGACTCTCTTGGATCCTGATGTTTTGATGTTCCAATTTTGTGCTGCCTAATGCTTGTTCGGCCATCGGCCTGCTGCGAGCTCTCTCCCCGCTTTTTCTGCCACCACTTTCGGCTCAGCTAATGGGTGAGTTAATGCTCCCTGTGTCAGTTGTGCTGATCGTTTACTGTTTACTGTTTGGATGGGTAGCCTTCCTTTTGGTGAGCTGTATATTGGTGATGTGATGGTTGGGGCTCTGGCTAACTTGGTATCGCTGGTGGCTTGCATTATATCTGTCAGCATAAATATGCCTCGGGCATTAGTGCTCATTCTGCTTTTATTTTGCTTCACTTTTGGTTACAAAACCGAAATGGAAATTGGATACTCACCATCTCAACTCAGAGCTTTAAACTGCCATCTGCTCTGTCAGATGCTTGGAATTATATAGCGTCCACGATATATACACCGCTCATCCAGAAGATCCCTGAACATGCACTGTTCAATGCCTGCTGCTATCCCATGCAACTGGTCTAACAACAGGGCTCCACCTAAGTCTAAGCTCCCTTCTACTGACAACAGAACATGCCGATCATTGATATATCTTAACAGCGATGACCAGCACCATAATTCGTCGATCAACCCTGATGTGTCATGTCGTCACTTTGCTCTTCTGAATTGTCGTTCCATCTCTGATAAAGCTTACCTCAATTAAATAATCATTGACAATAACATTGATATGTTACTAATCGTTGAAACCTGGCAAGTACCCAATGATTATTTGCAGCTGAACCTTCTTACACCAGATGGATATAAACACCTGTCCAGACCGCGGCTACATGGCAAGGGGGGTGGCCTTGCTGTCATCTGTCGAAATGATTTGCGTCTTGCCCAACTTGATTTCCACAACACAACTACGTTTGAATATATGGTATTGAAGGCTGATTCTCACTGTCCTCTCACAATTATTCTATTATATCATCCTCCTAAGGCTCAATCTGACTTTTTTCTAGTGAACTGTTGACTCTGTACTTCGTCATCTTTTGTCATCTTGCTTGGTGACTTTAATATTCTTGTGGATACAGTTTGCTCTAATTCATCTCAATTCATTGTTTTAATTTGACTCAACAGGTGTCTTTTTCTACTCATACTCATGGTCATATTCTTGATTTAATCTGTACATTTGGGTTTGATATTGCTTCAATCTCTCCTTTTGACACTGGCATCTCTGATCATAAGCTTATTGAATTTAGTTTTAGTCTACCTGCTCAGAAGAAATGTAATAACAAAATTATATCTTATCGTGACCTTAAATCTATCAATGTCACATTATTTTCTGCTTCCATCGCTTCCTCTGCAATTTCTGATATCTTTGATGTCTCATGTCCTTCAGTGATACTTTCTAAGTGCCACTCTGTTATTTCTGAAATTTTGCATGAGCATGTTCCTATTAAGACTAGGTCTGTTCCCTCCTCCCACACTTCCCCCTGGTATGCACCTGAGATCCAGGCCTTAAAAGTCACTGGTAGACAGCTTAAGAGGCTTTACAGGAAAACAGGTCTTACTGTTCACCATCTAGCTCTCATTGAACACCTCAACACATACAAAATTGCTCTGAACTCTGAACGGTCTAACTATGTCTCTACAATTATCAATAAAGTGAGCAATAGTCCCAAGGTTTTTTCTGACATGATAAATAAGCTCACCCAACCTCCAGCTCATGATGTCCATGCATCCAGGAAAAGTTGAATGCTGTCTGCCAGTGCTTTATAGATGAGGTTTCAGATTTTAGTTTTTTGCCAGACCACACTTGTCAATATTTGTCTAGTTTTACTCCTATAAACCCCTTCTCTATCAGTGACTTAATACTGAAGTCCAGTTCTTCATCTTGCCGACTTGATCCTGCTCCTACATCCCTCCTCAAACTCTGTCATTCTGTCATCTCTGCATCTGTCTCACATTTCATAAACAGATCTCTAGCTTCTGCTTCTCTCCCTTTACCACTTAAAACTGCGGCAGTAACTCCAGTACCTAAAAAACCTAACTTGGACCCTACTGTTCTTTCTAATATCCGCCCTATCTCTAACTTACCATTCATTTCCAAAATACTGGAAAGAGTTGTTGCCTCCCAGTTACAATCTTTCCTTGTTCAAATGATCTTTTTGACCCCTTTCAGTCTGGCTTTCGCCCTCTTCACAGTACTGAAATCGCCCTTGTAAGGGTTGTCAATAACCTGCTACGCACTGGTGACTCTGGTTCTCTCTTAATCTTAGTTCTGCTTTTGATACTGTTTGCCATGTATTACTTCTCTCCCGTCTCTCGGATGTTGGTGTCACTAGTGTTGCTCTCTCCTGGCTTTCTTCATACCTCATGGATAGACAGTTTTACATTTCAATGCAGAATTATCAGTCACCTACTATTTTCCTGAAATTAGGTGTCCCTCAGGGATCAGTTCTTGGACCTCTACTATTATATCATTATATATATACTGCCTTTGGGTCAACTCATTCGCCACCACGGTTTCAGTAACCACTGTTATGCTGATGACATTCAAATAAGTACAGCTTGTAGATCTGCTCCCACTCTCCAGACTATCAACATGTGTAAATGAAATGAAAAAATAGCTTAACTTCAACTTCCTAAAATTGAACATGGATAAAACTGAGATCATTATTATTGGAACACTAACACTTTCAAATCAAAATCAAATCACTTTTATTGTCACACAGTTATATACACAAGTGCAATGGTGTGTGAAATTCTTGGGTGCAGTTCCGATCAACATAGCAGTCATGACAGTGATGAGACATATACCAATTTACAATAACATCAAATTAACACAGCACAATTTAAAGTCTAATATACACATAATTACACACAACAATATACAAATAATAACATACACTGTACAGTATACAATACACACAATATAGATACACATTATTCAATAAAAAAAATAAAAAAGTATATATAGTAGTATATATAGAATGTACAGTAAGTTGTATTGTACTGTATTGACATTCAGGCTGTCGGTTGATAGTAAGTTGTGAAGAGAGAATATAATATAATAATAATATAATTTATGACAGTCCGGTGTGATATAAGTGTAGAGTAATAAAGTGCAGAGATGATGTATTTTGATCGCGGGAGATCAAGAGTTCAAAAGTCAGATTACTTGGCTCTCACTAATTTTGAGTCATAAATTTAAAAGAATTGTCCTTAAAAGTGTCAGAGATGTAGGCTAAAAAAAGGATGTGCATAAGTTACAATAAAATAAGGTTCCCTATCTGTCACTCACTCGACGATGTGTCGATGTAGTGACACTAGGGGTCTCTCTTGGGAGCCCGTGACACCTCTGGTCTTTGCTAAAAGGCCAATGAAAATTGGCAAGTGGTATTTGCATGCCACTCCCCCGGACATACGGGTATAAAAGGAGCTGGTATGCAACCACTCATTCAGATTTTCTCTTCAAAGCCGAACGGTCGATGTCTACTGAGCTGAATGTTCACTCACCTCTGCTGGATCTGACGGTGCATTTCAGCGGCTTCTCCCTCCTCTGCACTGGTGCACTGCAGAGAATGCCCCTGGGCACTTCAGCAGAAAAAAGAGAGTATATTTTCCTGAAAGAGTATATTTCTCTAAAAGAGCGGCACACACGGAACGTCTTTTTAAAGATACGTCTTTTTAAAGATGCCTTTCTGATTGTGTGTTATTCCTGGTTGCGGTCGTTACCGCTCAACTTCAGATGGTCACGATCGCTGTCTTTCGTGTCTGGGCGCGACCCACACGGAGGCAGCATTCGTGGATGATTCATGTTCTCACTGCGAGAACATGACCATGGCAATGTTGTGGTCGCGGCTTGCTTTCGTAAGAAAGCAAGCCACCCCAGCGGCTCCCCGCCTTAGTCCTTCTACCTACGGGTTTGAGGACAGCACGGCTAGCACTGGGGGTGATTTGGGGACCCCAATGGGACCGCCTCCGCTGGGTATCCTCCCACGGACCTCCCATTCCCCAGTATGCTCGTCTGCCCCAATCGGGCCTCCGGATGAGTCCGCCGGCTCGTCTCACGGTGAGTTCGACCTCTTGTTCGGAGCCTGCGAAGCTGATGAGCTCTCGAGCGCAGCATCGGAGAGCGGGCTTGTCCAGTCGGACAAGGAAGCCTCAGCTGGGCTCCCCCCTTCGGGGACGATTGCCCAGTCACAGGCTGATGCAGAGATGACGGACATGCTTTCCTGGGCGGCCGCGCATCGAGCTTGAGTGAAAACCTCCGCTCTCCCCTGAACCCTCGCGGCTCAATGATTGGTTCCTGGGCTCGCGCGCCGCTCAAAGCAACCGCGCCCAGCTCCAGTGCCTTTCTTCCCGGAAGTACACGAGGAGCTGACAAAATCATGGGAGGCACCTTTTACTGCCCGGTCCCGATTTCTCAGTTCCCCCGCCCTCACTACCCACCTAGCGTGGATGCCCAAAGCTCCCGTCCAAGCCCTGTAGGTTCACGTTGTCCCTGACGGCCAAAGCCTACAGCGCTGCTGGACACCGCCTCTGCCCTGCACACCATGGCTCTCCTGCAGGTCCACCAAGCCAAGGCACTAAAAGAAGTGCACAAGGGTAGTTCCGCCCCAGATCAGATGCAGGAACTGCGCTCGGCGACCGACCTCGCTCTCCGGTGACGAAGGTCACGGCGCGGTCTCTCGGGTGGATGTTGTCTACAATAGTGGTCCAGGAGCGCCACCTTTGGCTCAAACTGGTCGAGATGGGTGAGGCCGACAAGACACGGTTCCTTGCTGCCCCCATCTCCCAGGCTGGCCTATTCGGTGACACCGTCGAGGACTTTGCCCAGCAGTTCTCAACGGTGAAGCAGCATACAGAGGCTATCAAGCATATCCTGCCCCAGCGCAGCTCAAGTTCCTGCACCCCGTCTGCTCGTCACCAAGGGCATCCCCCTGCAGTGACTGCACCGGCTCTGCTGCAGCCCGCCCCTTCGGCCCGGCCCCGGCGTGATGCCCACTGCAGGAAGCAGACGCCACCTGTCTCACACCCGGCCGCCAAGAACCCACAAAGGTCATCAAAGCGCCCCTGAGATGGGCGACCCAGGGTTGACGGAACCCACTGCACTGGAGCTGGAAGTAAGACCATTCCATCCCCCGGTGGAGGGCCGGGTGGAGAATCTTTTGTTGCCTTTTCATTTGATTTCACTGCATGCCCAAGTGGCTGCGGTACCAAACAGAGCAGTTTCCTCCTTCCCTGGATCACATACCCGGTGTGCACAGTCATCATCACGACCACCGTCCACCTTTTTTCCCTTGCAGGATTGGCGCTCCAGTGGCAGTCTCCCTGTCCCTGAGCGCCCAGCTGTGGCACACATCCGCCACCGATGTGACAGTCTCCATGGTTTGTGAGGACAGGCCTCTTCCTCCCCCGTCCCAGGCTGTTTCAGGAGGTGGTCACAAGGAGCCAGGTAAGTGCTTATTTGTCCCTAGACTCAGCACGGCCACGACATGGTGTGGCACCTCGAGCTCCGCCCTGCCGCGAGGCCCCACCTGCCGGTATGTCCGACGATGTTGTCCCTTTGGTCACCCTCATGCAGAACTTGGATGCGTGGCTTGCGCTTTCCAATCCATCGCAATTGCTGGTCCGGATCCTCCAACTCGGCTACGCGATTCAGTTCGCCAGGCGTCTGCCCAAGGTTCAGCAGTATCCACTACACCTTGGTGAAGGACAAAAACGCTGCTACCTTGCGTGCGGAGATCGCCACCCTCCTACGGAAGGGTGCAATAGAACCTGTCCATCCAGCTGAGATGAAGAAAAGGTTTTACAGCCCCTACTTCATCATACCGAAAAAAGGTGGTGGGTTGCAGCCAATCTTGGACCTGTGAGTACTGAACCGGGCTTTACACAGACTCCCGTTCAAGATGCTGACGCAAAAACGCATTCTGGAGAGCGTCCGGCATCAAGATTGGTTCACGGCTATAGACCTGAAGGACGCGTACTTTCACGTCTCGATTCTACCTCGACACAGACCCTTCCTGCGGTTTGCATTTGAGGGCCAGGCGTATCAATACAAGGTCCTCCCTTTCAGCCTGTCCTTGTCCCCTCGCGTCTTCACGAAGGTCGCAGAGGCAGCTCTTGCCCCGTTAAGGGAAGTGGGAATTCGCATTTTCAACTATCTTGACAAATGGCTAATCCTAGCTCACTCTCGGGACAAGTTGTGTGCACATAGGGACTTGGTGCACTCGCACCTCAGCCGATTAGGGCTTCAGGTCAACTGGGAAAAGAGCAAGCTCCTCCCGGTTCAGAGCATCTCTTTTCTCAGTTTGGAGTTGGACTCAGTCTCATTGACAGCGTGCCTCACAAACAAGTGTGCACAGTTGGTGCTGACCTGTTTGAAAGGCATTCAAACAGAAAACAGCGGTTCCACTGAAACTCTTTCAGAGGCTCCTGGGGCATATGGCATCCTCAGCGGTGGCCACCCCGCTCGGGTTGATGCATATGAGATGGCTTCAGACTCGAGTCCCTAGATGGCCATGGCGCCACGGGACACATCACGTGGCCATCACGCCGGTCTGTCACCATCTCTTCAGTCCTTGGACCGACCTCTTGTTTCTACGGGCAGGTGTTCCCCTAGAGCAGGTCTCCAGGCACATCATGGTCATGACAGATGCCTCCAAAATGGGCTGAGGCGCTGTTTGCAACGGGCACACAGCCGCTGGCTTATGGATGGGCCCGCGGCTGCGTTGGCACATCAACTGCCTCGAGTTGCTGGCAATTCTGCTTGCCCTGCGGAGGTTCTGGCTGTTGATCCAGGGCAAGCACGTGTTAGTTTGGACAGACAACATGGCAATGGTAGCATATATCAACCACCAAGGCGGTCTGCACTCTTGTTGTATGTCTCAAATCGCCCGCCATCTCCTCCTCTGGAGTCAGCAGCACTTCAAGTCGCTGCAAGCCACTCACATCCCGGGCAACCTCAACACTGCAGTGGATGCGCTGTCACGACAGGTTACCCTCAGGGGAGAGTGGAGACTCCACCCTAAGGTGGTCCAGTTGATTTAGAGTCGATTTGGACAGGCACAGGTAGACCTGTTTGCCTCCCAAGAATCCTCCCACTGCCTGCTCTGGTATGCCCTGACCGAGGCACCTCTCGGCATAGACATGCAGGCACACAGCTGGCCCCCTGGCCTGCGCAAATATGCGTTTCCCCCAGTGAGCCTACTTGCACAGACTCTGTGCTAGGTCAGGGAGGATGAGGAGAAGGTCATCCTGGTAGCACCCTACTGGCCCACCCAGACGTGGTTCTCGGACCTCACGCTCCTCGTGACAGCCCCCCCCGGCAAATTCCCCTGAGGAAGGACCTTCTTTCTCAGGGACGGGGCACCATCTGGCACCCGCGACCAGACCTCTGGAATCTCCATGTCTGGCCCCTGGATGGGACGTGGAAGACCTAAGCGGTCTACCACCCGTGGTGGTAGACACGATCACTCAGGCTAGGGCCCCCTCTACAAGGCGCATGTATGCCTTTAAGTGGCGTCTGTTCACTAAGTGGTGTTCGTCCCGATGGGAAGACCCCCAGAGATGCGTAGACGGATCAGTGCTTTCCTTCCTGCAGGAGAGGTTGGAAGGGCGGCTGTCCCCTTCCACCTTGAAGGTGTACGTTGCTGCTATAGCAGCACACCATGACACAGTGGACGGTAAGTCCTTAGGGAAGCACGACCTGATCATCAGGTTCCTGAGAGGCGCCAGGAGGCTGAACCCCTCCAGACCGTGCCTCGTTCCCTCATGGGACCTCTCTGTAGTTCTTCAGGGTCTACAGAGAGCCCCCTTTGAGCCTTTGCAGTCAGCTGAGCTTAAGGAACTCTCCTTGAAGACTGCCCTCCTGACTGCACTCACTTCCATCAAGAGGGTAGGAGACCTGCAAGTGTTCTCTGTCAACGAAACATGCCTGGAGTTCGGTCCGGGCTACTCTCACGTGATCTTGAGACCCCGACTGGGCTATGTGCCCAAGGTTCCCACGACCCCTTTTAGGGACCAGGTGGTGATCCTGCGAGCGCTGCCCCAGGAGGAGGCAGACCCAGCCCTGTCGTTGCTGTGTCCGGTGCGTGCTTTACGCATCTATTTAGATTGCACGCAGAGCTTTAGGAATCTGAGCAGCTCTTTGTCTGCTTTGGTGCACAGCGGAAAGGAAGCGCTGTCTCCAAGTAGAGGATCGCCCACTGGCTCATTGACACCATAGCTATGGCATATCACGCCCAGGATGTACCGACCCTGGTAGGGCTATGAGCCCATTCTACCAGGCGAGTAGTGGCCTCCTGAGCCCTGGCCAGGGGTGCCTCTCTAACAGACATTTGCAGAGCAGCGGGCTGGGCAACACCCAACACCTTTGCAAGGTTCTACAACCTCCAGGTGGAACTGGTTCCGTCCCAGGTAGTGGCACGCAATACAAGCGGATAAGCCCGGGATAGCCGGCCGGGTGTATCGCTTGCACATAGTGCCTTTCCCCTCCTCTGAGCCGAAGACGTGCGCTATTAATTCCCAGTAGTGTTCACAAACTATGTTCCCTGGTTGACTTCCTCTGAGCCCTGTGGCAGTTGAATTTTCGGAGAGACTTCGCTGCCGGCCCAGTACATGTGCTAACTAAGAGCCCTGTTCTGGGGTAGGTGCTCCGTATGTGGAGGTTCCCTGTAAGGTAACCCCATGCGATGTATATCTTCCGCTAATTAGTTTCCCTGTTGGCAAACTGCGTCTTCCTTGGGCAGAGCCCCCTCTGCCCCAGTCTCCATGTTTGTAGTAACTCCTCCCCCGTTGGGTAGGATCTACCATGAGACTTCTCCACATGGTCTGTATATATGAACGTATTTTCTACTTAAATATCCCCCCCTCTCTCTGGGCGAGGTGTGGTCTCCACGGTGAAGGGGAAAAGAGGCCACGACTGGGCTAGCTGTCTATATCTTTTGGGCAGTCGACTTGTCCCCAAAGGGCCGTTCGACACTCATAACTATGTTGGGGGAGGTTACGTGTTGGCCTGGTGCGCTGGCTACGAGGCACACAGTTGTCTGCTGGTCACACACCGCCAGTTCACGTAACACAGTTTAGCCAGTTGCGGCGTTTTGTATAGGGACCCCAAGTGTCACTACATCGACACAACATCGAGTGAGTGACAGATAGGGAACGTCCTGGTTACTTGCGTAACCTCTGTTCCCTGATGGAGGGAACAAGACATTGTGTCCCTCCTGCCACAACGATGAACTACCCGCTGAAATGGCCGGACCTTGTCTCGGCTCCTCAGCATAAAACCTGAATGAGTGGTTGCATACCAGCTCCTTTTATACCCATATGTCCGGGGGAGTGGTATGCAAATACCACTCACCAATTTTCATTGGCCTTTTATCAAAGACCAGAGGTGTCTCAGGTTCCCAAGAGTAACCCCTAGTGTCACTACATCAACACAACGTCTCGTTTCCTCCATCAGGGAATGGAGGTTACGCAAGTAACCAGGACGTTTACAATAAAAATAAAATAGAATAAATATTTAAATTAAAAATGTCATAACCAACAAAATTCAAATCATAACATGAAGTTTAGCTCTCTGTCATCAAATAATAAATTTTTTCATAGTCTATAATTCAATTATAAACAAAACATTTCACTGCCCAAAATGTCCTAATATTTGATTGTGCATGGTTGAATGTTGTGAATGGTGAACAAATTCTGTAAAAGAATGTATTTTAAGCAGCTCATCAATGCTTTGAAAATAGTCAATCAGTAACAAATCGGTGCTGTTTATCTGTTTAGAGTTGTTGTCTGCTGTAGCAATATCACTTTTTTCCCTGACTATTTAAAAATTACACAGTTAATTCATCAAGCTATTATGGACCAGTTCGAGCTGACAACACTTTGTGGACCACAAGAGACTACAGAAGCCTACATGTGTAGACATATTATGCCTAAAAAGACTTAATATCCAGTATTAATACTATTTTTGTGTATTTTTATTTTGATATGCTGTTTTTAGTAAACTGTAAGAGACATGATGTGGGTGACTTGACTCAATTAAGTTCTTGATTTTACATTTTTAACCACGATGAAACTGCAATGCGAGCACCGTCTTAGCTGCATAAACGGCAAATGCAATTTTACCAGTTGTCAGGTCCTGTGTCATTTGAAACTGCCTTTTTTAGTTTCAATTACATTGGATACATACCCATCTTTATGTTTTCATCATGCCAGCCACCTCGGTAGTCGGTACTATCCAGTCCAAAATTCTTTTGCCTCATCTGACCATAACACCTTTTGCCACATGGCATCAGAACCCTACATGGTCAGTTGGGAGTTTCTCTTCAGCGGTGACTAGGAAATTGGTCAGGTTTAAAGTGAAAATGGATGCTGCCATGTACACCCAAATTCTTGAGGACAATCGGTGGCCCTCTGCTCAACAACTAAAGATGGGCAGGTGGTTCAACTTTCAGCATGAAAATGACCCTAAACACACTGCTAACAAAACAACACAGTGGCTTAAGTATACAAATGTCAAAGTCCTTGAGTGGTCAAGTCAGAGCCCTGACCTAAATCCAATGGAAAACCTGTTGATGGACTTGAAGTCCATCGCCACCCACCCCGTAATTTGATGGAACTTAAAAAAATTCTGCAAGGAAGAATGGGCAAATATTCCTCAATCTAGGTGTGCAAAGCTAGTAGAGACATATCCAAACTGACTGATGGCTGTCATTAAAGCAAATGGTTGCTCTACAAAGTAGGGGTATGATCACTTTTCAAATTCTGTTATTCTAGTTTTTCATCTTTTATACTTTTTTGGAACTGTTGCTTATTCTTCGTTACTTGAATGGCAACATTTGAAAATAAAGCTGGATTTTGATTCATTTATTTATTTTTAGACTATAAGACAAAAAAAGTGACTTTTCCAAAAAGGTTTGATGATTTTCTATAGGCACTGATATTGAGTATAACACATTTTTCTTTTAAACCACAACGCTGTAGACTCATTGATTCTGATTGGTTGACAGACATTCCAGGTTGTTGAATTAATTTTTTAGTTAATGCGTGGATAGTAGTTACAGGTCTTGACCGCATTACAGTTCCATATCACTTCAGCCAATTGTGTGTTATTTCAAAGAGTAGTGCAGACTGCATAATGGAATATCCATATAAAACAAAGAAATTAGTTTTGCAAATCGGTTACAAATGACAAATTCTATGTTATTTTAAATTACTTTTAATATATGTGGAAAGCACCCTCTCTCTCTCTCTCTCTCTCTCTCTCTCTCTTTTGCTGTCACCCACACTTACACACGTACACACACATATAGACCCTCACAAGCAACACACCAAATCCTGATGTCAGCGCACCCCTGTGACTTATTTAATACAACAGTTTTGCACTTAAAAGTCTACATACAAGAATAGTGATGCTACCACCCTGCTACTGAGAAGTGTAGTTAAACTCACAGCTTTGTGGTTTGTAGCAATGTTACTGCTTAACACCGTTGAGAGCCACGGCAGAAGCAGGTACACTGCAAACAATGTTTTTCTTACTGAGTATTTTTGTCTATTTTTTGTAAACATATCTAAAAATCCTTAAAATAGGAAAAAATTAATTTAAAAAATAAAATAAAATAAATAACAACATTCAAATATCAGCAATCTAACAAGATTTGGTGGGGTTCATGCTGAAAACAAGAAAAAACCAGACAAAACATTTCACGTCATTTTGCCTCTCAAGTAAATTTATCTTAAGAATGTTTCGATATTTTTAATGAAAAACAAGACAAAAATACTAGTGTATAATGCAGTGTAATAATACATAATCTCTCTCTCTTTCTCATCATTGTTCTAGTTCTAAAGTAATGCTTTCAAATTCATAACAGATGTTTGGGTGGCTCTTTCGAACTAGCACCGATGGCTTGGGTTGTATATATTGAATCTGTGGCATAAAAAATATAGTCCAACAGATCATTTATGGGATAAAAACCTGACAAATGTCCTGAGGTGTGGTAATTGTGGTACACAGATGACTCTTTATGTCATGGCCACATTTCCACCTCGGGGTGTGCATTTCTTTTCAATAATTCAATGGTCTTCCATCCGTTATTCCTTACGTATAGTACAGTACAGTATAGTATAGTACAGCATAGCATAGCATAGGGTAGGATAGGGATCAGACAATGACACGTCAGATTCAAACTCAAGTTGAACAAAAATCTAGATGCCACTTCTGACATCTAAATTGCATTTTGTTCATAGCTTTTTCTGGCTCCACCAGAGTATATGGGTGAAAATAGCTGTGCTGTGTGGCCAATGCTATTTACACCTGGGTGCAAATATTCACTCCGCTAAAATAAATACTGGATAAAATAGTGCACCATACTTACCATATTCCAAGAAAACACAGCCTATTTGCGTACTCTGGTGTGAAATGTGTTCCCTATATGGTGGTTTCTCAAAATGTCTAAATTGAATGAGTGGTTAGTCACTTAGTCTTGTTATTTTGTTATTGTAAAATGAAATAAATAAATAAATTAGCATAGCAGGAAATGGGGATGTATTAATTAAGCTATCAGTCTACGCATTCATTTACATTTTATGCAGTTGGCATATGCATTCATCAAAAGCATCTTACAGTGCATTGAAGATAAACATTTTATCAGTATGTTCCTTATGAATATACCTATGATCTTTTGAGCAACAGAAACACATGCATTTAAGAATGTTCTTTCTAAAGTCATTTTTGATATTTCCCTTTTTTATAATGTCATTTTCATATAAGTATGCAATAGGAATAATTTTATTTTAATTTATTGAAAAACACACAGTCCATCACAGATTTCACCAAGGTCCTGTTTATCTGCACACCCCTCCAGGCAGAAAATTAGTTTCTAACAGAATCAATGTGTGTGGAAGACGCAATCTTTTTTACCTCACGCTGTGTGTGTTCCCAGGTTCATTCACACCTACCACACACTCCGAGGGCTTATCGGATGTGGGGACTGCATGGATGAGCAGCTTTAACTCGAACAGACTTCCCATCCCTAGCATGCTACACAGCATCTCAAGAAAAGATTTGTGATTGACCACTGTGCATCCAATTAGTGTACACCTTATTCTTTGTCACCAATCTGTCACTCCTGTTAGGATGAGATACTGAGTTAGTCAACTTCAGTTTATTGTGAGATATTATGCTTAAAGAAATAAGGATGGAGAACACACTGAGCTGACATCAAATAACTGAATTTGATCTTTTATTATGACTCAAACATTCAGGTGAATGAATAATATGATTTACACTGGTAATACATTGAAATATTTGACTAACAATTTTTTTTCTTCATAACATTCAGATAAAATATATTTAAAATAATTTGAAATTACATAATATGAAAAGAAATGTATCAAAAAACTATTACATATATGAACTTTTTGAGCAAAAGCTTGGGTGCCCTAGGTAAGCAAAATTTATGTAAAAACAAAGTAAAGGAAATCATTCTAAAACAAAAACAGGCTTCTAAAGGCTTATGTGTAAATGCTGAGAATTAGTTTTGTAGACATAAATTTCTTTACAAATCTAAAATTGTAATTATTTTGTTGGCCAGGGCCGGATTCTAACCACATTTAACAAATGTGTTGATTAAATTTGTATTATTATTATTATTATTATTATTATTATTATTATTATTATTATTCTTCGTGTTAGCCTACCCACAATAATGCCATATTCCATTTTGTGCGACTATAGCAAAGCAGTCGGATCTTTAGCTTAGGATGCAAATTATATGCCTAGACATGAATATGTATATATATATATATATATATATATATGTATAACATAAATTTGGAAAAAAAGTATAACAAGTCATTAAGTGAATTTGGGCCAAGTCAAAGTAACGCACAAAACGTGTTCTGACATTTGTGCAAATTAGGGTTAGGGTTGTGCAAATAAACAGTATTTATTTACCAACAAACAAATCTGTCATTTGAATATTTAGAAAATACGGATAAATATAAATATTTATAATATAAAAGTGTCCAATGTTGAACTGTACATCTAAATACGGAGCAGTCTGGCATGAAACATTTTTTATAACAGATATATTCCAGGGCAGGCTTTTGAGTAGACATGAAAAGCTCAACCCAAGATTTGCTGTTTTAAAACAGTACAGATTTTAAAAAACACCCCCCACCCCCCCAGTCTCATATGAAGGAAAGCATATAAAAGCACATAGTGATAGCATAGAGACAAAGTTATGTTTAATAACTTTCACTGCATACAGGTGTTGTAACATAACCAAGTAGGTGAGATAAAGAGGATATCGCCAAGTTCTGCAGTCTGCTGACACAAGCGCTCATGAGTAAATAAACATTGAAGAAATTAATGAAGACAGATGTAGCCAGCAGAAGCATGCTGGGTTTTATTTAGGGCATTACCATACAGGACACAAAGGCAAAGTATGAGTCTGGTAAGCTCTTTATTCATTTCAGAACTTCCACTCTTGCAACATTTCATAAAGAGGTGGGACAGAAGACTGAATGGTTTGTTAAAAATGTCTGCAGAGCTGGGTCGGGATTAGGGGCCTGCAGAAATGGACAATGGTAAATGAGCAGGCAGCTTTTAGCTGTAAGAGTACTGTATCAGTTCTTAGGGATGTTTGAACGCAAATCTCTTCAAAATAAACCAACTCAAAACTCTTAGGGGCCGTTCAAACAAAATGCATTTTTGCGTCCGCCTGCACTGCTTTCCATTATTTTTCTAATATAAATATGCACTAGACGGACATTAGGGTCCCGCTCAAAAGTGCAGCTTTTTTTTTTTTTGGATCAGGTCATGTTAAAATTAATGGCAACTTTTAAAAGCTTGTCTTAAGACACCTGTGTTCTGTTATATTTGTTGCACTGTGTCTAGTTATTAGAACATATTCAGTCTAAAAGGCCCCTTAAACTCATCAGTGATGGACAGGCCAAATTTCTTTTGTCCAATTGTAGACAACAGAACAGTGCGAGACTGAGTCTAATTTTTTACGTGAACAGCAAACCTATATACATATATGCTATACAAATAATAAGCGTAATTGTTTATTTCTTAATTCATAGTAATTTGTCATTATTCATAGAAAAAATAAAAAGCAACTTAAGCATGAGTGAATGTTGCATTTTTGTGTGAACTTTAAAGTGTTTAAAGTATCCTTGCAATCTCTTGTCCATTGTATTGCTGTGACAAGGAGGAGGGTGGGGCCGGACTGTGACTACGCATGCCCAGCCCCCAATCAGGCTAATCAGACAAGGAGAGGGATAAGTGCAACGAGATGCGGCAGTTCGTGAGAGAGAGTGCTATAGGCAGCTGCGTAGACACGGCCCATACCCGCCCTCCTCCTCATCACAATTGCATTTGTCCAAAACTTTACCAGTACTTTCTGAGCAGATGTTTTCATAACAGCACATGCCACCTCAGACGCACTTGCTCTGTAGCACTACATTTTGTTATGTCATAATATGCCCCTTGGGGGTCTCTCATGTTATGGCCAGAAGGTCTGTGTCCAAAAGTGCCATTGCCCAAACTAAGCAGATGTCAAGAACTTTGGAAACCATGTTGCACACAATTCCACCCACCAGTCTCCTCTCATCACTTGTAACTGCCCCTCTGGCCACATGGCATCTCATTAGTAAAATACAACCTTGATGAGGTATGAATACTAATGACAGACTCAACAGCGACCTGGATGTTTCACATCTGTATTCAGCAAAAAAGAACAAAAAAATCCAGCTCTCAGCCAATCAACATGTTATTCTCATGTTATTCCTGCCTTAGGATAAATAGCTTATTTTGTACTCCTAATTTGTAGTTGCTTTTAATCATATCTTGCTTTGTTGCTTTTTAAATAAATATAAATGTGAAATCAATGTACTTAGGGAATGTGACCCCATTAGTATCCGTAGCTATACTGTACGTAAAGTACACAGAGAGCACAGAGAGGGAGAGCACACACACAAATCAGTAAATGAGTGAAATATGCCAATGCTACACTAAAACCGATGGTGTTAGTTACTTGTGGGTAATGTTTTACACACTTATGCTTTGATGATACTGTAATTCAATTATGTAATAGAAAGACTTAAAATTACTTGTATTAGTCCCATCTGGGTTTCATTTATAAACAAATGTGCCAATAAGTTCTTTCTCAAACAATGTTTTTCACATTTCAATTTCATAGCAACATTCTATTAAATTGAATTGTGCAATTTTGATCCAAATAAAATGAGTATTTCTAAAAAAAAAAATAATAATAATAAAATACTGATGGAATGTTGTAATGAAATGGAAATGAGTAAATCTTAAAATTATATTTTTGAGTGGAGCTGTCAAAATGTTAATATGTGTCAGTGTCTATCCAAATATACTATATATATATATATATATATATATATATATATATATATATATATATATATATATATATAATATATATACACACAGGGTTGGGAGGGCTACTTTTGAAATGTATTCCACTACAGATTACAGAATACATGCTGTAAAATGTAATTTGTAATGTATTCTGTTAGATTACTCAAGGTCAGTAACGTATTCTAAATACGTTGGATTGCTTCTTCGGCACTGGTAGATTTTTTTCACTTGTTTTGACTATAAAAACTCTGTCAGTACATTAAGACAAAATACACATGTTAAAAATACATTCTCTGAAAAACCTAAATATCTTAAGGAGTGTTGTTTCTAAAACAAGATGAATCAAATTGATCTTGTTTTAAGGATTTGTAGATGTTTTTACTGTAAAACAATACAAAAATTATTATCAAGAATATGACTTTTGCCCTAATATCAAAGGTCTTACTAGAAAAAAGAAAAAAAAAAAATGATCCAACGTGAATTTTCTTGATAAAAAAAATATGATTGTGCCTGGTAACATGTAACACATCATAAGAAAGTGTTTCACCACTGTTCAAATGCACTTTGGATCACATCATTTATATGTATAAATGTTTTCCATCTGAAAGGACTAAATATTAAATGAAACAAATGACAATAAAATGCAAAGTAATCTCTTCAGTAATCAAAATACTTTTTGAATGTAACACTATTGTAATTACCAGTGATTTAAATTGTAACTGTAGTGGAATACAGTTACTTATATTTTGTATTTTAAATACGTAATCCCATTAACCCCTCCATAGGTTGCATATATATTGCCATGGGCACTAAATCTCTTATACTCTCATCCTCCACAATATTAATCAGATGGCAGACTGTGGCTATCCTCTTTCATACAGCAATTGCAAAGCTGTGTTCATGATTCGCGTCAGGGCGTCAATGCCAGCATCAAGTGCTGCTTTGAACCCCACATGAAAAGCGATTTAGACAACATTTTTCTGATAGTGAAGACTTGACGTGCTTCTGTGTTAATTAAATTGCTCACAACAGATGCTGTATAGTACATGATTTCTGTCACAAGTCCCATCTGGGCTTGTTTTGTACAAAAAATAGTGTTTAGAGATTATTTGTCCATAAATTAATCATTGACATGGGCTGAGTTCAGAATGGCATACTACCATACTACACTTACTATTTCTGCCATAGACAGATATGGCATAAGTAGTAAGCATAGTATGGGTAGTATGCCATTTCAAACTCAGCGACAATGTCTCTGTTGTGTGTATGTTGTTGTGTGTGTCAGTGTAATGACTCAAGGAGGACACATTGACACATCACAAAGGTTCCGCCCTGGTCCGGCCAATGTTTTTATATTAACGTACATGTACACTTAATGTAGATAGACCTGCAAATACTAAAGAGATCATCCTGACTTAATAATTATGTCTTGCAAATGAGAAACAAAGGTGTTTATGTCAACTGACCCATCAAATCATGAGTCAATCAAATATTTATGAAAAACAGCTGTTAGTACAACCAATACCACTAATCATCCAGTGCTCAGATACAAATGAAGATCAGTTGGGTGTAACATTTTTTTTTTTTTTTTTTTTTGTATATAGTAACAATATACCAAATAATACACTAATGTGGATATGTCTGTTTGATGGATCCAAAAGTCCCATATTTTGTTTGTTTAATTTTGGTCTGTTTATGCATCATCACCTTCATGATGACATTCAAACTGTTTGTATGTCAGCAAATTTGTGGGTTTACAGTTACAAAATCAATTAAACAACTTAGCAAGGTCTCTCAGTATTAGCAGTACAGCATGATATCTGTACTGCAATAAAAAGCAATGTGGTTTGATCTAAGATAACGCTGAACTTCAAATAGATACCAGAGGTTGTCTGATGTTTTTGAACATTATGTAGCGAGAGTAATTTTCTCGATATGATCTTTTGGTCCTCTCATCAGGGACTTTGCTCTAGTTTCACTCTCTCTCTCATGCAAACACACACATGCAGGATCACTCATGAACACGCCACCTCCATCTGCCATTCTACCCAGTAAAATGGTTACTTAGCAACTGGCATTTTTCCTCTAAAGTCTTTCCGTTCTCATGCAGTATGACAAAATGGAATAAATGTGTTTATTCTGCTCTAGAGCAAAGAACTGAATTGTTTTGAATCAATAGAAGACACCTGAACACCTTCCATGGGCTTTGCTGTATAGACGTACAAATGATCCGCAAGATTTGTCTGGCTGGTTTACAAATGTCCCAGTGGGAATGAGAGTATCTATTCTTATCCCAGTGGAAAGTTAAAGACCATTAAATAGATCTGTGCAGTACTGTGCCTAGACAAATTCTAAAGTATTTGCAAAAAAAAAGCTCTTCATAGTCACTATGTTCCTGTATTTTTTAGGGTGATCTCAATTGTTTTCTTATTTGTATGTTATGTTCACACATGCATTTTGTAAATTCGGATAGACACTATGGCTCTGGGATGGAAGAAAGTATTTTAACATCACCTTTAATAGTGTTTTTATCCAATGTAGTGTAGGTGTTGAATCAAGCCATGCTGTGTCAAAAGACTCATTATTAGTGTCATAACACCTCAAATATAGTAAAGTCTATCAGTGTCTATTTTATTCATGCATAATCAAGGGCTTTGCCAAAAGCCCCAGTGATATTCATGCATAATCAAGAATTTGCTAAAAGCTCCAGTAAACCCTAATGGTGACAAGTGCTAAACCATAATAAGGGAATGACAGTCAAGTGTTGTTAGAGTAAATATGTGTGGATGTGTTTTTTTTTTTGTGCGTGTGTGTGTGTGTGTGTGTGTGCTAATGTGAGAAAGAGAGCACACTAAAAGTCCTGCATTGCAGTTCACTTTCACTGGCACCTTTCATGCCTGTTATATAAAAGCCCTGCGAGTTCAACACCGACATTTACAAGGAATTTGTCCAAAGTGATGTAGTGACCATTTGGCAGGGCTGTTGCTCAGTTGTGCTCAAGGAAATGTAAATGCTGTGGCACCTGGTTGTTTTATGCTTTTGATGGTTGTGGGGTTGACCCGTGATCGTGCCTGCCCACTTATTGGACCTTGACTCGTAGAGGTTATGGAGCGAGGGCAAGCTACATCTACTGTAATGACTTTCATTGCAGAACAGATGATGCATTCAAGTCTAGCTTGTTCTTGTGTGCTAATTGACCCATTATGGAGTAGGCCTAGCTGAAGATGACTGAATCCTTGCCATACTGAATGTTTCGGTTACGTATGTAACCTCGGTTCCCTGAGATGAAGGGAACAAGACATTGCGTCAAGCTGACGCATATGGGAAATTCCTTTTCCGACGACCTAGTTGAAACCCTTATAAAATAACGGCAAGTCTAAGATTAGCCATGGTGTTTAAGCCCCTCCTTTAAAGTCATGAGGCTGTCTGGTATATAAGCAGGCGCAAAAACACAATTTCTCAGAATTTTCTGACTGAGGGACAAAGAGCACATCACTCGCACCTCAAGAGTCTGTAGTGCGGCCAGCTTACGCAATGTCTCATTCCCTTCATCTCAGGGTACCGAGGTTACATATGCAACCGCGATGTTCCCTTACGATTACAGTTCACTCGACATTGCGTTAAGCTGACGCATATGGGGAATAGAGTCCCATCACGCAGCACTACTTGACATAACCCTCCCAGAAAGGGATACTGAAACATAATACTCAAAAGAACATGACACCACAGTCCTGCGGGACAGTGACTGACATGAGTATGCCGCAAGTGAATAACCCTCATGGTGAGCCAGGAGGGGAGCACATAGAATGGATATATGAACTATAGTCATATAGGGTTTGTGAAGGAAGTTTTATTTACAGTGAAAGTGCTTGTAACTTTATAGGAAATTACAATGGTCTGAATGCAGGCGGTTGTGTAAAATGACGGGGGAGCCCGTACTTAAAAAGAGACACAAGATTATATTTGGCCAACGAAATAGCAAGCGCTCTAGACAGAGAGGACTTGCGAAGAGAGAGATGTTACATCTAGGATGTGAAACCTTGCGAATGTGTTTTTAGAAGACCAACCTGCTGCAAAACATATGTCTTGTAAGGACACACGGTTCGTCCATGCCCATGAAGAGACCATGCCTCTAGTTGAGTGTGCTTTAACACTAATTGGGCAATTCGCACCCTGCGACTCATAAGCCAGGGCGATCGCATAAACAATCCAGTGAGAAAGTCTTAGCTTGAACACAAACATTCCTTTGTGCATCCATGGTCAGACAGTCAGATATAAATAAAAAAAAAAAAACTCTGTCGTATTTTACCCATGCTACAGTATATAGATCACCCATATTCTGATTTCCTTGGTGAATTTGCTCATTTTTATCAGATCTTGTAAACTCAGCAAAAAAGAAACAACCTCTCACTTTCAACTGCATTTATTTTCAGCAAACTTAACATGTGTAAATATTTGTATGAACATAAAAAGATTCAACAACTAAGCCATAAACTGAACAAGTTTCACAGCCATGTGACTAACAGAAATGGAATAATGTGTGACAACAAAGGGGGGCCAAAATCAAAAGTAACAGTCAGTATCTGGTGTGGCCACCAACTGCATTAAGTACTGCAGTGCATCTCCTCCTCATGAACTGCACCAGATTTGCCAGTTCTTGCTGTTAGATGTTACCCCAATCTTCCACCAAGGCACTTGCAAGTTTCCGGACATTTCTGGGGGGAATGGCCCTAGCCCTCACCCTCCAATCCAACAGGTCCCAGACGTGCTTAATGGGATTGAGATCCGGGCTCTTTGCTGGCCATGGCAGAACACTGACATTCCCGTCTTGCAGGAAATCATGCACAGAACGAGCAGTATGGCTGGTGGCATTGTCATGCTGGAGGGTCATGTCAGAATGAGCCTGCAGTAAGGGTACCACATAAGGGAACGCACAGTGTTGAGATTGCCTACAATGACAACAAGCTCAGTCTGATGATGCTGTGACACACCGCCCCAGAAAATGACAGACCCTCCACCTACAAATCGATCCCGCTCCAGAGTACAGGCCTCGGTGTAACGCTCATTCCTCAGATGATAAACGCGAGTCCGACCATCACCCCTGGTGAGACAAAACTGCGACTCGTCAGTGAAGAGCACTTTTTGCCAGTCCTGTATGTTCCAGTGAAGATGGGTTTGTGCTCAAAGGCGATGTTGTTGTCGGTGATGTCTGGTAAGGACCTGCTTTACGACCGGCCTACAAGTCCTCAGTCCAGCCTCTCTCAGCCTATTGCGGACAGTCTGAGCACTGATGGAGAGATTGTGCATTCCTGGTGTAACTCAGGCAGTTGTTGTTGCCATCCTGTACCTGTCCCACTGGTGTGATATTCAGATGTACCGATCCTGTGCAGGTGTTGTTACACATGGTCTGCCACTGCGAGGATGATCAGCTGTCCTTCCTGTCTCCCTGTAGCGCTGTCTTAGGAGTTTCACAGTACAGACATTGCAATTTATTGCCCTGGCCACATCTGCAGTCCTCATAACTCCATACAGCATGCCTAAGGGATGTTCACACAGATGAGCAGGGATCCTGGGCATCTTTCTTTTGGTGTTTTTCAGAGTCAGTAGAAAGGTCTCTTTAGTGTCCTAAGTTTTTATAACCATGACCTTAATTGCCTACCGTCTGTAAGCTGTTAGTGTCTTAACAGGTGGATGTTCATTAATTGTTTATGGTTCATTGAACAAGCATGGAAAACACTGTTTAAACCCTTTACAATAAAGATCTGTAAAGTTATTTGGATTTTTACAAAATTATCTTTAAAATACAGTGTCCTGAAAAAGGGGCGTTTCTTTTTTGCTGAGTTTAGTAACTGTAGATAGAGCTTTAATTGTTGGTGACTTCAACATTCACATAGATAATGAAAATAACACATTGGGATTAGCATTTATTGATATTCTCAACTCTCTTGGAGTCAGGCAAAATGTGACAGGACCAACTCATCGGCATAATCAAACGCTAGATTTAATTCTGTCATATGGGTTTATGTCGATACTATAGAAATTTTACCACAGAGCTATGACATCTAAGATCATTACCTCATCTCTTGTATGCTGCGATCAGCTAATGTTACTCTATCTACACCATGCTATTGTTCAGGTAGAACAGTTCTTTCGACCACTAAAGATAGCTTCACTAATAATCTTCCAGATCTAACTCACACACTCAGTAAGCTGCAAAGCCTAGAAGAACTTGATGAAATAACAGAAAATATAAATACAGTCTTCTCTAGCACTCTTGATAGTGTCGCCCCTCTTCGATTAAAGAAAATTAAAGAAAAAATCCCTGCACCATGGTACAATGATCACACTCATGCTTTCAAGAGAGCAGCTTGGAAAATGGAGCACATTAAAGCTGCCAGGTCAGCATATTTTAGCAAACTCATCGGAAATAACCACAACAATCCTAGGTGTTTATTCAGTACTGTGGCTAAATTTGTTAGGAATAAAGCCTCAACTGAACCAGATATTCCATCACAGTACAAGAGTAATGACTTCATGAATAATCAGAAATAAAATTGGAATTATGCAATCATCTGTCACAGTACCTCAGAAAACTGTGTCTCATAATTTTCCTCACATGCAACTTAAATCCTTCACTGTCATAGGTCATGAAGAGCTAACAAAAATTATCAAAACATCAAAAGCCACAACATGTATGTAAGATCCAATACCAACTAAGCTCTTAAAAGATGTATTCCTTGTAATCTCAGAACCTCTTCTTAATATTATTAACTCCTCGCTATCCTTATGACATGTCCCAAGAAACTTTAAAATGGCAGTTATCAAACCGCTTATTAAGAAGCCACAACTTGATCCTGGAGAACTGGTTAATTATAGACCAATTTCAAATCTCCCGTTCATGTCGAAAATATTAGAAAAGGTAGTATCCTCCCAACTATGTTCATTTCTACAGAGAAATAGTATATATGAACAATTTTAGTCAGGATTTAGGCCCCATCACAGTACAGAGACTGCACTGATCAGAGTTACAAATGACTTATCATCTGATCGTGGCTGCTTTTCACTTCAAGTGCTTTTAGATCTTTGTGCTACATTTGACAAGATAGATCACGACATTCTCTTGAACAGGCTAGAGATTTATTTTGGCATTTGTGGACTTGCATTAGCATGGTTTATGTCCTATTTAGCAGATCGCTACCACTTTGTCTATGTAAATGAGGAACTGTCAAACCAAACAAAAGTAAAGTATGGAGTGCCACAGGGATTAGTTTTAGGGCCTCTGCTTTCCTCCTTGTATATGCTTCCCCTGGGAGATATTATCAGGAATCGTGGAATATGTTTCCACTGTTATGCTGATGATACACAACTTTATATTTCTTCAAAACCTGATGAAATTTCACAATTCTCCAAATTAGCAGAGTGTATCAATGAAATAAAAGATCGGATGGAAATTTCCTTCTACTCAGTTCCGACAAAACAGAGGTACTAATTATTGGACCAAAAACCTCTAAATACAAGCTGCTAAAATATAATTTGACTCTGGATGAATGTACTGTTACATCGTCTTCAACAGTGAAGAACTTGGGTGTTATATTTGATACCAATCTGTCCTTTGAAAATCTAATTACCAATGTTTGTAGAACAGCATTCTTCCACCTAAGAAATATTGCTAAATTACGACACATGCTCTCTGTTGCTGATGCCGAAAAACTAATTCATGCATTCATGACCTCAAGACTAGATTACTGTAATGCATTACTGGGAAGATGTTCAGCAAGATCAGTAAATAAACTTCAAAATGCAGCAGCCAGAGTGCTGACTAGAACCAAGAAATATGATCATATTAGCCCCATTTTAACGTCGTAACATTGACTACCTGTTAAATTTCGTATTAATTTTTAAATTGTGTTAACTACGTACAAAGCTTTGAATGGTCTAGCTTCGCAGTACTTAAGTGACCTTCTGCCACGCTATATTCCATCATGTTCATTACGATCGCAAAATTCTGGCCTGTTAATAGTTCCTATAATATCAAAATCCACAAAAGGAGATAGATCATTTTCATATTTGGCTCCTAAACTATGGAATAGTCTCCCAAACACTAAAATGAGATGCAGACACACTCACTCAGTTTAAGTCTAGACTAAAGACTCATCTATTTAGCCAGGCATACACCTAATTTATGCTTCAACTCACAATTAGGCTGCTTTAATTAGGTCTGCCGGAACCAGAAACCAGAAACATTGATCATGATCTATAACTCTGCAATAAATTGCATGACATCTATGCTAATATTATTCTATTTGTTTCCCTGTCTCAACCTCAGGCCTCCTATCCTGAGGTCACTAGAACCGGCTGGATCCAGCTCCATTCCTGCTTCATGTTGGACTCCACTGCTACGTGTCTCTGTGTGATGATGATTAATAGCAGCTGGTTCCGGCCAAACATCACTTCAGTCTATTACGATGGACTTCAGAGTATGAACTGATGCCAACTCCAACCATATGCCATTGCCTGAACTTTGGTTCCCTATCTGTCACTCACTTGACATTGTGTCGATGTGGTGACACTAGGGATCGCCCTTGGGAGCCCCAAACACCTCTGATCTTTGAGAAAAGGCCAATGGGATTTGGCGAGTGGAATTTGCATGCCACTCCCCCGGACATACGGGTATAAAAGGAGCTGGCTCGCAACCCCTCATTCAGATTCTAAAAAACTGTTGGAGTTTATGGTGCATTACAGCGGCTTCCCCCCCTTGTGCACTGGTGGAGTGCAGAGAATGCCACTGGGTGCTTCGACAGTCTAAAAGAGTATATATTCTTGCAATAAAAGAGTGTATTTTCCCTACTAAAAGAGTGGCACTGACGGAGAGTGTCTTTTTAAAGATGCCTCTCCATCTGTGTTTATTTCCTGGTTGTGGTCCTTACCACGCCGCTTCCGATGGCCATGATCGCTGTCTTACGTGCTTGGCGTTGCCCACGCAGAGACAGCATTCGTGGACGGGTCATGTTCTCACTGCGAGATGGAAGTCGCAGAGGCAGCCCTTGCCCTGCTAAGGGAAGTGGGCGTCCGCATCCTCAACTGTCTCGATGACTGGCTGGCTCTAGCTCACTCTAGAGACTTGTTGTGTGCGCACAGGGACCTGGTGCTCAGGCACCTCAGCCAGTTGGGGCTTCGGGTCAACTGGGGAAAGAGCAGCACTCCCCGGTACAGAGTATCTCTTTTCTCGGGTTGGAATTGGAGACACACGAGCGAGCGCACACAGTCAGTGCTGAACTGCCTGAAATTAATCAGGCGGAGCATGGTGGTCCCACTGAAGCATTTTCAGAGGCTCCTGGGGCATATGAGTCCCCGATGGCGGTCATGCCACTCGGGTCGATGCATATGAGACCGCTTCAGCACTGGCATCAGACTCAAGTCGTGAGATGGGCATGGCGCTGCGGCACACATCGCATGGTCATCACGCTGATCTGCCGCTTCCTGTTCAGCCCTTGGACGGGCCTTGCATTCCTGCAGGCAGGAGTCCCCTTAGTGCAAGTACCCCAGGTGCGTCGTGGTGACGACAGTGTTGCTCGCCCTCTGGAGGCTTTGGCCATTGATCCAGGGCAAGCATGTGTTGGTCCGGATGGACAACATGGTGACAGTAGCGTACAGTAACCGCCAAGGCGGCTTGCGCTCACATCGCATGTCGCAACTCGCCTGCCGCCGCCTCCTCTGGAGTCAGCAGCGACTCAAGTCATTGCGAGCCACTCACATCCCGCACGACCATGGCAGACGCGCTGTTGCAACAGGTCACGCTCAGGGGAGAGTGGAGACTCCACCCCCAGGTGGTCCAGCTGGTTTGGAGTCGATTCGGTCAAGCACAGGTAAGCCTGTTCACTTCCCGGGAATCCTCCCATTGCCCGCTCTGGTACACCCTGACCGAGGCTTTCCTTGGCACAGATGCACTGGTACACAGGGACCGCGCTAGTATGCGTTCCTCCCAGTGAGCCTACCAGACTCTGTGCAAGGTCAGGGAGGACGAGGAGCAGGTCATCCTAGTGGCACCCTACTGGCCCACCCAGACTTGGGTCTCGGACCTCACACTCCTCGTGACAGCCCCTCCCTGGCGAATTCCCCTGAGGAAGTTTCTCCTCTCTCAGGGATGGGGCACCATCTGGCACCCACGACCATACCTATGGAATGTTCATGTCTGGCACTTGGACGGGACGCGGAAGACCTAAGTGGCTGACCCCCACCTTGAGGGTGTACGTGGCCGCTATGGCGGCGTACCACAATGCAGTTGATGGTAAGTATTGAGGTGCAGTCTGAATCCTCCCAGACTGCACCTCATTCCCTCAGGGGATCTCTCCGTGGTCCTGCAGGGAGCCCCATTTGAGCCCTGGAGTCAGTTGAGCTAAAGGCAGTATCTTGAAGACTGCCCTCCTGACTGAGCTCACGTCCATCAAGAGGGTAGGGGACCTGCAGGCGTTCTCTGTCAGCAAAACGTGCCTGGAGTTCGGTCCAGAATACTCTCGTGTGGTCCTGAGGCCCTGACCGAGCTATATGCCCAAGGTTCCCACGACCCCGTTTAGGGATCAGGTGGTGAACCTGCAAGCAAAGCTGCCCCAGGAGGAGGCAGACTCAGCCTTTTCATTGCTATGTCCGGTGCGTGCTTTGCACATCTACTTGGATCGCACGCAGAGCTTTAGAGGCTCTGAGCAGCTCTTTGTCTGCTTTGGAGGACAGTGGAATGGGAGCGCTGCCTCCAAACAGAGGATCACCCACTGGGTCATTGACGCCATCGCTTTGGCATACCACACCCAGGACGTGCCGCCCCCCTTGGGGCTTCAGGCACACTCCACCAGGAGTGTGGTGGCCTCCTGGGCCCCGACCAGTGGTGCCTCTTTGGCAGACATCGGTAGAGCAGCGGGCTGGGCAACACCCAATACCTTTGCGAGGTTCCTCAATCTCCAGATTGAGCCGGTTCATTCCGTGTGTTGTCAGGTACGAACAGGTAAGTTGCCGGGACAACTGGCCGGGTGTATCACTTGCGTATAGCACCTTTCCCCTCCTGGAGGGGGAGACGTGCGCTTGTTACCCCCCAGCCATGTTCACGAGGTCGTGGACATTGGATGTCCTTCCTCCTTAGCCCTGTGGCAGGCGAGTTCAGGAGAAACTCGATGCCGGCCCAGTACATGTGCTATTAGGCCCTGTACTGGGGTAGGTGCTCCATATGTGCTGGTTGCTTCTTTGTAACCCTGTGTGATGTATCTTCCACAAGACGGTTTCCCTGTTGGTTAACCCACATCTTCCTTGGGTGGAGTTTCCCTCTGCCACTGGTCGCCGTGTTTGTAGAGCTCCACCCCCTCTGGGCAGGACCTACTATGGGGACTTCTCCACATGCGACACTGCCGACAAGACTCGGTAAGACCATGTGACATATCTCCACACCCTTGCCTCCCCTTTGGGCAGGATGTGGTCTCCGTGGCATCTTACCCTTGGGAATGGACCCCCCGACTTGAAACTGTGGCCATACAATCTCCATCTCGCTGGACGAGTTGAGATTAATTTGTGTTCCACCGAACACTCTAACGGATCCGAAGGAGACTGCCGAGCAATCCGCATCTTGATCCATTTGCCTGCAGAAGTGAAAAGAAAAAGATTTTTCTTCTATATTCAATCAAGTCGACGTCGCTGATTTCTCCGCCAGCCCGCTGAGAATCAGCAGCCGTTCCGCCCACCGACAGAGCGAGGAAACGGCCTCCCGTCATCACCCGAGCCTCGAGGAACTGAGTCGGAGTTAAAGGACAGATGAACACACATTCGTCTGTGTCCTCATACGATTCAAGTAAGAGGTTTACATCTGGGCAGAGATAGAATATTATAGTGTGTTATTCTTGTGTATCAAGGTTATTGCTTGTACAGTTTATGGACCGCCGAGTCCGCTCATTGCTGCTAATAATACTCAAGGTATTACTGTACTGTACTGTTATCATGAATGAGATCTGCTGTGTTGTAGTCTAACCACATTGGACTGTTGTGTATTTCCGCCATTGCGGGCGAGACCGGCACAGTGAGTTTATCCATTAAGAATCAAAGACCACGGGACGGTTTACGAGCCATCCACCGCATCTCTGAGTGATAAACTAACAGCTGTTTTCTCTCCCACGATCGCGAAACCGGCTTTGGTGCTGCCACTTTTTTTACTCTCTCTCGTACTAACCACACACACACGCGACCTCTCACAAACATTCTCGCACACACTTTTGGCTAGTAGATAACTTTGTGATAAAGCTCAGCTTTGTCCCTAAGTTATCGTACAAGCGGAGACACGCTGTAAACGGGCAGACGCCATTAGCTGGCTTCTCTCAGCCTATGTTCACGGCCATATTCTCTGGCCAGAAATCTCACGTGATGTACTCTCCACGAGGGTCACGTCTGCCATTTTGTGCACGTCACACCTTACACACACACATTCACACACACACACACACACACACACACATCTACCTTCCTCTCGTGTGTTATAGGCTTATTTTGGTTACCATATCTAATCATGTCACTGTTTAGTTTGTAGTTGTAAGTCGGAAGTTTATTGACTGCATTGTATTGATTATTAATTGATATTTATATTGATATTTATGCAGTAGCATAAATAAACTTTGTTATATTTCAAAGAGAAGTGTTTTGGTTTGTTTTGCATACACCTGTGTCAAATGCTGACAGGGGATGTCAGTGCTCAGATTCAATCCTTCATTGTTTCTTTTCGAAGGTCGATATTCTTTGGATGTCGATTTTCCTAAGAGAACAATCTAATATTGAGACTGTTATATTATCTGGTTATTAGTCCCTGATTCCAGGGTGGTGCCCCAGCGTTATTAATCCTTATTAATATTCTATTGATTTTTGATAATTGATAATTATCTTTGATGATTGTTGAATTTGAAAGATCAATAAGCTAGTGTTAATTTTAATCAATGTTTCATTGATGTTAATAATTAATGATTATCTTTGATAATTGTTGATTTAAAGGATTAAAAAAGCTAACATTGATTCTCATCAATGTTCTATTGATTTTAATAATTAATAATTATCTTTGATAATTATCATTATTGCTAATAACCAAACCCGCTCCTGAACGTGGCACACTACATTTAATGATGCGCCGTGTGAGGTTTTAATGAGTTAGATTATATTATTTAATTTAAATATTAATTAATAACTAAAGAAATAATTATTAATTATTCCTGACAGTAACACTGATCTAAACAACCAGTAGAACCTACAGTATTCATGATGTTAGCCAGAGGGGAACTGGCTCCCACAGTGAGCTTGGTTTCTACCAAGGTTATTTTTTTCTCCATTAACCAACATCTTATGGAGTTTTGTGTTCCTTGCCACAGTCGCCTTCGGCTTGCTCACTGGTGTTCTAAATACAATTATTATTTAATTACTTATTTTTAAACACAATTCACAATCGTATTTTATCAAATTACACAATGATGACTCTAAAACATTCTAGATATTACAGTTTCATTTTCTGTTAATGCATGATTTTCTGTAAAGCTTCTTTGAAACGATGTGTGTTGTGAAAGGCGCTATACAAATAAAAATTACTTGACTTGACTTTTGAAAGACCCCAACCAAACTCCAGACATGAATTGTCGATTGACAGTGCTTGCAAATCACGACCCTTTTTACTGAGGACAGAGCCAGCAGTAATGCTGTCTTAAGAGAAAGCACACACAATTCAACAGAGTCCAGAGGCTAGAAGGGGGGCCCTGCTAGCGCTTTTAGGACCAAAGTTATGTCCCAAGTCGGGACTGAAGCTGGGCAAGTGGGATTTAGCCGCTTCACTCCTCTAAGGAGCTTTATGATTAAATCATGTTTGCCTATAGAGGTGCCGGCTTCAGATGTGTGATACGCAGAGATAGTCACTACATAAACTTTGAGTGTTGAAGGAGTGAGCCCTGTGTCCATTCACTCTTAAAGAAATATAAGAATTTGAGGAATGGGGCAGTTCACTGGGTCTTTGCTACGTGAAAAGCACCAGTTAGTGAACACATTCCATTTCAGTCTCGTAAACGGTGCTCTAGCCTGTAAAATGGTGTTCATAATGAGTCAGTTCTGGCACGTTTAGCGCACTCCGTTCAGGGGCCACACATGCAGGTTCCACAACTTGGGCTTGGGCTTGGGATTCCAGATTGTGCCCTGCACTTGAGAGAGGAGATCCCTCCTCAGCAGTATTTCCCATGGAGGTCCATCCAGAATCTCTATCATTTCTGGAAACCAGGACTGATTTGGCCACTTTGGCACAACCAAAACAATTGTTTCCTTGTCCTCTCAGACTTTGCATATGATAGAGTGAAGGAGGCACACCAGGGGAAACACATATTTGCATTTTGCAGGAAAATTGTGGGCCATTGCATCCACTCCTATCGGAGCTTGGGACTTGGAGTACCAGAGGGGACAGTAGGGGACAGATCGATATCTGCTTTACCAAATATTTCCCAAATCCTTAGGACAGTCTGAGGAAGAAGTCTCCATTCACCCGGCATTGCTCCTTGGCGTGACAACAGGTCCGCACTGTAATTCAGACAGCCTGGGACATATGTCGCCTGCAATGAGAGAAGATGGCGCTCACTCCACAGGAAGAGGCGACACATCAGTCTCATCATTAGAAGGGAATGTATTCTGCCTTGGCGGTTTATGTATGCCACAACTGTTGTGTTGTCAGAGCAAATCAGAACATGATAATTCGCTATTTCGGATTGAAAAGCATTTAAGGCTAGGAAAACAGCTGACAGCTCCAGGCGGTTGATGTGCCACGCCCTCCTTGCACCTGTCCAGGTGCCAAAGGCCGGGCGTCCATCGCACAATGCACCTCAACCTGCGTTGAAGTGTCCATGGTCACCACTTTCCACCTGGAAACCTGTCCCAGCATGACACCTTGCTGGTAGAAAGCAGGAGCTGTCCAAGGTGCTATAGCAGCTAGACAGCGGCGACATATAGCGATGTACATGCGTCCTTGGTGCCAGGCATGCCATGGCACTTGGTGCTTGAGCCAGTACTGAAGAGGTCTCATGTGTAAAAGACCTAATGGAATGATGACGGATGCCACCACCATAAGCCCCAATGCTTTTTGAAACAGCTTCAGTGGAAATGTTCTCCCCAGTATGAACAGAGACAGACATTGGAGATTGGCTTGAACGCACTCGCTCGCTCGAACCCGAATCTCAAAAACGTCCTGTGATGTGGTACAATTTGTACATGAAAGAACACGTCTTTCAGATCTATCGATGCAAACCAATTGCGTGGGTGGACTTGCGATAAGATCCATTTTTGAGTAATAATTTTGAATGGGCGCTTTGCAAGTGCACGATTCAAATGTTTCAGATCTAAAATTGGCCAAAGCCTGCCATATTTCTTTGGGACAAGAAAACAGCGGCTTTAAAACCCTTTGCAGGCTCGACAATCTGAAACAACCTCTATCACGTTCTTTGCGAGAAGATTGTGTATTTCGGCTCGTAACACCAGCACATCTTCGGACGGAACCGTGGAAGACAGCACCGTTGAAACGGGGCAGTCGACCTGCAAATTGGATTGTATAACCAAGTTTGATCGTTTTTAGCACCCAGTCGGAAATTCCCGTAAGAGCTCGCCACATTCACGTAACAGGACAGAGAGCGATTTGGTTTGTTCCTTGTATGATATAATGTGCCACTCACCATTGTGAAGTGGTTGTGCATAATGTGTGGGCTTTGAAGTGGAAAAGAGCTCTTTATTGAGAAAGAGAGAGTGTCTCGCACATGTGCAATGAGCGCTGTACTATTTTTTACATTCTTTATTTGAACGTGAGACACAGAAGCAACATTTTCAACAACATTTTGAACAAATATATTGTGTATTTCTATTCATATATACACAGGATTTGAATTGTGGTGGCTGCCTACGTTTGCCTACACAGCTTTACTGCTGGCTCGGTGGTGGCTTTTGGCAGTGCTGAGGCAGCAGCCAGGGTTTTTTTAGCTGGGAGCTGGCCCGAGACAGAGCGGGAGCGAGCCAGTTGGGACTAATAAAAGTAATTTGCACTTCTTTATATCGAAATGTAATTCTTAACAAAGCTCAACAAGTATGAAATTTAAGTGAACAATGTAATAATATTACCATTAAAATGTGAAATTATGAATGCAGTAACGTGAAATATGATGTTGTTAAACATTTTTTTATAAAATCAACCATTAATCCCATTAAGTGTTCAATTAACCTTTGTAAATATTTGTGTCTCTTAAGTTGTTCATATGTAGCTAATCTAAAATCAGCTGCTTTAGATTTTTGAAGCTGCCCATACATTGAAATTGTTCAAGTAAGTCGCTGCGTCAGAATATCCATACTTCCCAACTATATAGTTTGCCAAAAAAAAGTTTGCCAGTAGAAAAATTCTCTATCGCATTCCATCACAATTCACAGATCTGAAATGTAGGTGGCGCTCTAATGCATTTTATTTCTCAAAGATGTGCTCGTCAATAGACATTCAGTCTAATTTTCAGTTCATGCACAACCCCCACTGTTTCATCGAATATCTTGGCCTCTGTGTGGACTAGAAGCCCAATCTAAGTGTCATGAGAAAGCTGAGATCCTCCCCTTGTATAATATATAGTATAATATATAACATTTATCATCAATAGTCAAACACATATTTTTATGTTGATTTGTTTAGCATGCTTTTCCTGCTGTATGGCATATTTTGTTCTGGACATCTAAGATATAACATTAGATTATTCAGCCAAGCAAGTTCATATACAAGTAAAAAATGGCTAATGATTTAGAAAACTGTCTAAGGTAAATGCAGATATAAAGTATTTAGCTACGTGGGACTTACAGCAGCAGTGATTGGGGCATAAAAGAGACATTTGTATTTGATGACTTCAGACTTGATGACTTGTATATGATGAATCATATTTAAATTGTGATTCTTTTGAAAATCTTTCAGGAGACTGAGAACTTTAAATTGGTAGATATGATATATGACTCAATTTACAGTGCATCCGGAAAGTATTCACAGCGCTTCACTTTTTCCACATTTTGTTATGTTACAGCCTTATTCCAAAATGGATTAAATTCATTATTTTCCTCAATTCTACAAACAATACCCCATAATGACAACATGAAAGAAGTTTGTTTGAAATCTTTGCAAATTTATTAAAAATAAAAAACGAAAAAAATCACATGTACATAAGTATTCACAGCCTTTGCTCAATACTTTGTTGAAGCACATTTGGCACCAATTACAGCCTCAAGTCTTTTTGAGTACGATGCTACAAGCTTGTCACACCTATTTTTGGGCAGTTTCTCCCATTCTTCTTTGCAGGACCTCTCAAGCTCCATCAGGTTGGATGGGGATTGTCGGTGCACAGCCATTTTCAGATCTCTCCTGAGATGTTCAATCGGGTTCAAGTCTGGGCTCTGGCTGGGCCACTCAAGGACATTCACAGAGTTGTCCTGTAGCCACTCCTTTGTTATCTTGGCTGTGTGCTTAGGGTCGTTGTCCTGTTGGAAGATGAACCTTCACCCCAGTCTGAGGTCCAGAGCGCTCTGGAGCAGGTTTTCATCAAGGATGTCTCTGTACATTGCTGCATTCATCTTTCCCTCGATCCTAACTAGTCTCCCTGTTCCTGCCGCTGAAAAACATCCCCACAGCATGATGCTGCCACCACCATGCTTCACTGTAGGGATGGTATTGGCCAGGTGATGAGCGGTGCCTGGTTTCCTCCAGACATGACGCTTGCCATTCAGGCCAAAGTGTTCAATCTTGGTTTCTCATGGTCTGAGAGTCCTTCAGGTGCTTTTTGGCAAACTCCAGGCGGGCTGTCATGTGCCTTTTACTGAGGAGTGGCTTCCGTCTGGCCACTCTACCATACAGGCCTGATTGGTGGAGTGCTGCAGAGATGGTCGTTCTTCTGGAAGGTTCTCCTCTCTCCACAGAGAAATGCTGGAGCTCTGTCAGAGTGACCATTGGGTTCTTGGTCACCTCCCTGACTAAGGCCCTTCTCTCCCGATCGCTCAGTTTGGCCAGGTGGCCAGCTCTAGGAAGAGTCCTGGTGGTTCCAACTTCTTCCATTTACGGATAATGGAGGCCACTGTGCTCATTGGGACCTTCAATGCTGCAGAAATTTTTCTGTACCCTTCCCCAGATCTGTGCCTCGATACAGGTCTACAGACAATTCCTTGGACTTCATGGCTTGGTTTGTGCTCTGGCATGCACTGTTAACTGTGGGACCTTATATAGACAGGTGTGTGCCTTTCCAAATCATGTCTAATCAACTGAATTTACCACAGGTGGACTCCAATCAAGTTGTAGAAACATCTCAAGGATGATCAGTGGAAACAGGATGCACCTGAGCTCAATTTTGAGTGTCAGCAAAGGCTGTGAATACTTATGTAAATGTTATTTTTTTCGTTTTTTATTTTTAATAAATTTGCAAAGATTTCAAACAAACTTCTTTCATGTTGTCATTATGGGGTATTGTTTGTAGAATTTTGAGGAAAATAATGAATTTAATCCATTTTGGAATAATGCTGTTACATAACAAAATGTGGAAAAGCAATGTGAATACTTTCCGGATGCACTGTAGGTGCTATGTTAAAGACTTTTATTTTCATATAAATATTTATATCCCATTACCTCTAGGGGGTGCTATTTTTTTATTTTATTTTAAGTAACAAAAATGCAGAAGGAATGGTTATCTGTGAAAGGTTCAGATTCTAAGCTTTTAAATGATACCTCATATGCCTGATTTATGTATGCGAATTTAAAGTTTTAAGCGTAAACTTTTTTTGTGACATAGCACCATCAGTGGGTCCAATAGAGTTAAAGAACAGCTGGGAACCGTGAGTCAGATGGCTCTTTGCAGCTAAGTAATATACATGTATATACCAAGAAAGTTGTTAATTGTGCTTAAATGGTGCTTGTTTAACAAAACCAGAGAAGATTATTTTTGCGATTGGTGTTCCAGAAGTCCACATTCATCTCTGTTGTCTTGGAAGCATTAGCAACAGGTTGTTGTGGCTCACAGCAGGGTTGGGAGGGTTACTTTTTTAATGTAATAGGTTACAGATTACTGATTACTTAATAATAAATGTATTCCGTAACGTAATCCAATTACAGCAATATGAAAGTAATGTAATCAAATTACTTTTCATTATTTTTGGATTATCACAAGGGTACATAGAGTATGTAAATAAAGTCAAGATAAAATCAATATGATCTCTAAAACTTTAAATTATGCCTTGAATGCAAACAGAACATGTTTGAGTAATATTATGAGTACTGTTGTAGCTGTTATTATATTTAAGGAAAACAAACATGTACACTGCACCCTACCAAGAAAACAGAAAATGAGCTGTTAATGTTGAACAGCTCAGTATTTTTAAAGAAATCAGGTGAGTTATCTGTCTGCTACAGAAAAATAAAATTTTCTCATATAGCAAATATAATCAGAACAGATACACTGAATTATGTCTTGGTTAACATTAAACTAAATCTGACAGGATATACCTCAGATTCAAAAACACTGCAAAGTGTATTTCTACCATGTATTGCAGTTAGTGGGTATAGGCAACTGTAATTTGCACTATTCATTAACTTCAGACTGTATTCAATAGGTAGATCACACGTAATCATCATCATCATCATCATCATTATTGTTTTCATAATTAAATGCTGGAGTGTCTTTCCTCTGCTTGCTCATGATCCAAAGTCAAACATCACCAGCTAACAGTTTATGGCTGATTTCTTTATTTATGTTTATGTTTAAGGAGGATTTTAAAGGGGAAAAAAATGTTTTGATTCCAAAAAGAAAACAAAATATAGTTTTAAAGAATATACATTTGAATAGATCAAAACAGATGTAAACTTTTAGTCTGTCTTTTCAATTACTTATTCCTAATTACTATAAGTGTTGAACATGTTACATTTGCCAGAATGTCTCCCTCACCCAGACATTTGAACTGATCTCAACAATAATTTATCAAAAACAGATAAATTATTCATTGATCTGTTTTTCCTAAGAACTTAAAACACATTTTCAATTAATTTGGTATTTATGTGTACAATATGGATTTGTTAACAATGATCAGGTTTGCAAAATCATGGTGAAAAAGGAGAGAAAGTCATAGCAGGTTTTCCAGGTTTTTTTTATTTTATTTTTATTTTTTATTTTTTATTTTTTTGTATTGTTGTTTTATTCAAATTTTTTTTTTTTTTTTTTTTTTTTTTTAAATGATGAAGGTTTAAGGACAGTTCACCTGGGGGAGGGGTCATTTTTTTCAGCTTCAATACGGAACGGAACAACATACATGACGTCCTGGCTAATATACAATGCATCTGGAAAGTATTCACAGCGCTTCACTTTTTCCACATTTTGTTATGTTACAGCCTTATTCCAAAATGGATTAAATTCATTATTTTCCTCAAAATTCTATAAACAATACCCCATAATGACAATGTGAAAGAAGTTTGTTTGAAATCTTTGCAAATATATTAAAAATAAAAAACGAAAAAAATCACATGTACATAAGTATTCACAGCCTTTGCCATGACACTCAAAATTGAGCTCAGGTGCATCCTGTTTCCACTGATCATCCTTGAGATGTTTCTACAACTTGATTGGAGTCCACCTGTGGTAAATTCAGTTGATTAGACATGATTTGGAAAGGCACACACCTGTCTATATAAGGTCCCACAGTTAACAGTGCATGCCAGAGCACAAACCAAGCCATGAAGTCCAAAGAATTGTCTGTAGACCTGTATCGAGGCACAGATCTGGGGAAGGGTACAGAAAAATTTCTGCAGCATTGAAGGTCCCAATGAGCACAGTGGCCTCCATCATCCGTAAATGGAAGAAGTTGGAACCACCAGGACTCTTCCTAGAGCTGGCCACCTGGCCAAACTGAGCGATCGGGAGAGAAGGGCCTTAGTCAGGGAGGTGACCAAGAACCCAATGTTCACTCTGACAGAGCTCCAGCATTTCTCTGTGGAGAGAGGAGAACCTTCCAGAAGAGCAACCATCTCTGCAGCATTCCACCAATCAGGCCTGTATGGTAGAGTGGCCAGACGGAAGCCACTCCTCTGTAAAAGGCACATGACAGCCCACCTGGAGTTTGCCAAAAGGCACCTGAAGGACTCTCAGACCATGAGAAACAAATATTGAACTCTTTGGCCTGAATGGCAAGCATCATGTCTGGAGGAAACCAGGCACTGCTCATCACCTGGCCAATACCATCCCTACAGTGAAGCATGGTGATGGCATCATCATGCTGTGGGGATGTTTTTCAAGCGGCAGGAACTGGGAGACTAGTCAGGATCGAGGGAAAGATGAATGCAGCAATGTAAAGAGACATCCTTGAAGAAAACCTGCTCCAGAGCGCTCTGGACCTCAGACTGGGCGAAGGTTCATCTTCCAACAGGACAACGACCCTAAGCACACAGCCATGATAACAAAGGAGTGGCTCTGGGACAACTCTGTGAATGTCCTTGAGTGGCCCAGCCAGAGCCCAGACTTGAACCCGATTGAACATCTCTGGAGAGATCTGAAAATGGCTGTACACCGACGCTCCCCATCCAACCTGATGGAACTTGAGAGGTCCTGCAAAGAAGAATGGGAGAAACTGCCCAAAAATAGGTGTGCCAAGCTTGTAGCATCATACTCAAAAAGACTTGAGGCTGTAATTGGTGCCAAAGGTGCTTCAACAAAGTATTGAGCAAAGGCTGTGAATACTTATGTACATGTGATTTTTTTTCCTGTTTTCTTTTATATATATATATATATATATATATATATATATCATTTTGCAAAGATTTCAAACAAACTTCTTTCACATTGTCATTATGGGGTATTGTTTGTAGAATTTTGAGGAAAATAATGAATTTAATCAATTTTGGAATAAGGCTGTAACATAACAAAATGTGGAAAAAGTGATGCAAAATTTCCGGATGCACTGTAGTACAGTTCGCATTTGCAACCATGCAAACCGGGGGATTTATATGCCGTACCAGCAATGATGCACAAATCGTGTCATTATTGGCAGCTATTCCTGCTCCCACCAAATGATGAGGGCCACGGATTGCTTTGAGCACTAAGCCTAACTCATTTTAGCACATTTTAAATATAATAATAAATGTAATAATACAGAAAGTAAATGTTTGATTATAAAATGTTAAGTAGATATATCTTAAGGATATATCCAAAGACTAAATCTTGGAATAAACCTAATAATACAAAGTCTTGTCTTTGTCTAATGAACTAAGTAAATGGAAAAAAAAAAAAAAAAAATAAAGTATAGAGAGTCAAGATGAGGCCTCAAAGTTGGAGATCAGGTGTGAAGATTGAGGTGTTAGTCTGACAATCAAAGATTAGTTAAGGTCTTTATACCCTCTTGAGACTGTGCCAAAAAAGACTTCCTTTTTTGGTACAGCGAGTTCTGCACGGATTAAAGTTGTAACTCAAGGTGTCAGGTCATATTGTTATGACCAACTGATGTGTGAAAACTGCGGTTAAGTAGAAGAGATATGTTGCAGAATAGCTCGTGCATATATCTTTGCCAAGTGCTCGTAAATTTCATGATCTCAGCAAAATACAAACACAGGTGTCTTAAAGACATCCTGTGTTCACAGACATGTGTCTGTACATTGCTTGGAACAATAACAACTATAAACTAAGCTCTCTCTGCATCCAGCTCTGAAACCTCATCAGGTCAAAAGGGCAACAAGCTCATATACTAAAAGTCCAAAATGTATATTCTTGGTCTCATGCATGTTCCAGTTTCTCATGGCTACATTGGACACACAAGGCACAAACCATATACAAGGGCAGAGAAAGAGCATGAAGTAATCTTCTAACACACATACTGAACATATAAGGCTTACGTCTGGTAACATGCATGTATAAACACAAGGATGGGCATATAAGGAATACATGGAGTATTAATACAATGATAATGTTATATAAAGAATAGACATAAGCTGATTACATAAATGTATATATATATGAATATATATATATCGCATAGCTTCTGATTATAGTTGAGTATGTAAATGTGGATATATTAATATCATTGTATAATATAAATAAGCAAAAGTATTAAAAATATAGGAAGGACTCTAGCCACTTGCATAACACTGTATGTCAGGAAAATTCACTATTTCTTTTGTCAAAAATTAAAACCTGTAATCGTGACAGTAATCCCAATTTTTTTAATGTAACTGTAATCTGATTATGATGGTTTTTTTATGTAACTGTAATGGATTACAGTTACCTATTGTTTTTGTATCCTGATTATCTGACACCATTACTAGTAATCTGTTACTCCTCAAGCCTGCTTCACAGTAATACCAGCCATTAAACCTACCATCTGTAGGCAGGCACATTCAGGGCTATTCATAATGAGACCAATCAATGTTGTGTCATCTGGGAGCATAGAAGTTTTAAAGAGGGATCAATGGAGATGAAGTCATATGCCAGTGCAACTCATCTGAGAATTTCTGATTGAAAATTCTGTTGGTTTTGTTGCATTTGTTTGGCTTGGTAAACACAAATCTAGTCTGGAGGTATAAAGTGAGAGAGAGATTACAACAATTACTGTTGGGAATCACTGTCTTTTTAATTGCATCATTGTATTCTGTCAGTATTTCGACGAGAAAACACCCTGCAGATCCGTATCTTTGTTCCTTTCCTACAGGATACTCCGTTTAAAGGTAGATTCAGTCTGCATAAATGCAAACTCCTGTCTTGTTTAAGACCCTTAGCTGTGGGGATTTGGGGATGGGGGGGTTAGAGAGAATGAGGTAAGACAGAGAAAGTCAACATATTGTTTAGTGTCAGCTTGGCAGTGTGTACCAGTGTTGATGTAGACTCAGTGGGCCAGGGTGTTTCACCTCTGATAGCTTATCAAACAGCAAATGACAAACATTCACAAGGGACAACAGAACAGACAACAGAAGTCAGGATAGAGCTCAACAGTGATTGTCCACTTTTTGAAGTGGCCTGGTTGCTGGTTTCTGGAAGTATTTTTCTCATTGATATTCTTCTTAGGTATTTGAGATTTTTTTTAAAAAAAGTTGTAAACCTGGGACCAAACAAACCAACTCAAAAACACATTCAAAAACCATTAACAACTGAAACAATGAGCGCGTTTACATGTACATTCTTACACCGATTATGCTTAATAAGCCGACAACGTGTGTGGTCCTGTAAACGCAATAAACCGCATTCCTTTATCGGCATAAAGGCCATAAATGGCTTATGAATAACCCAATCGACACGGGTAGATATTTTCCCATTACACTGATTTCGCGTGCCATGTAAACATCTTACTTCTTATATATACAGTACTGTGCAAAAGTTTTAGGCACTGGTGAAAAATGTTGCATAGTAATGATGTCTTCAAAAATAATGCCATAAATAGTTTTCATTTATCAATTAATGTCATGCAAATTCCAGTAAACATAAAAAAGCTAAATCAATATTTGATGTGACCACCTTTGCCTTAAAAACAGCACCAATTCTCCTAGGTACACCCGCATACAGTTTTTCTGGGTTGTTGGCAGATAGGATTTTCCAAGCTTCTTGGAGAATTCACCACAGTTCTTCTATCTGTTTAGGCTGTCTCAATTGCTTCTATCTCTTCATTTAATCCCAGACTGACACAATGTTCAGTAGGGTGTCTGTTGTGGCCATGCTATCTGTTGTAGGGCTCCCTGTTCTTCTATTCTAATCTATTCTATTTACAAAAGTAATGTTTGGGAGTCTAAAATTTATATTTCCTATTGACACACTAAAGGTGAAGATATCCATAACTGTCTTCAGATAAATGTTTTTTGTGAAACATCTTATGTGCCTAAGACTTTTGCACAGTAATGTATATATACTGTATGTAATTACCAGTGGGGTAAGAATAATAAACTAAATTCAAGATTTATGTCTTCAGAATTTGTAGATATTTTAACTAGAAAAAAGACAAACATACTAATTAAGAACATTATTTGTTGCAGTGTACAGCCCCCCAACATACATATTCTGACTGATGCATCTTACAAGCCATAATGGCATTGGGGCTGTGGTGCAGCAGTTGGTGCACCTAGTCTAAAATATATCAAGCCTTGTTGCTCATATGGTTAATGCAAATTTGATTTGGGCTGCGACATGTCCAGATCAAACTCGCCATCTCTCTCTTAATAATTTTGCTGCCTCTCTACTGTACCTGTCTAATAAAGTGACATAAGTCCCAAAAATAAAAAAAAGTAATCCATGGCATCCCATTCATTTGCATTTTTTTTTTCTCCCTTTTCTCCCCAATTTGGAATGCCCAATTCCTAATGCGCTCTAAGTCCTTGTGGTGGCATACTGACTTGCCACAATCTGGGTGGCAGAGGACAAATCTCAGTTGCCTCAGCATCTGAAATTTCAATCCATGCATCTTATCATGTGGCTTGTTGAGCACATTACCATGGAGACATAGCGCGTGTGGAGACATCAGTGCACAACTCACACACCCCACCAAGATCGAAACATATTATGGCAACTGTGAGGAGGTTACCCCATGAGACTCTACCCTCCCTAGCAACCGGGCCAATTTTGTTGCTTAAGAGACATAACTGGAGTCACTCAGCATGCCCTGGATTCAAACCTGTGACTCCAGGGGTGGTAGTCAGCGTCTTTACATGCTGAGCTACCTAGGCCCCATCCCAATCATTTTCAATGTTTAAAATGTTTGATTAGTTGAATGATACACCAGTGGCAATACATTAGTTCACAAGAACGTCTGCGATCATTATGACTCAGAGAAACAGCTGATAATTTTGTTTGGAGTATAATTCTAAATAGATGGGTTGTGTATTCCCCAACCATATTTTATAGTTTGAGAGTTATGAGTAATGGTTAAGAATTCTAATACATCTTAGCATTTTCATCAGTCAATATATTTTACAAGACACTAATCTCATCAGTTTGAAGCATGTGCGATCGTGTCTAGAGACTGTGGTTCTCGAAATCCAATAGTTCCCACAAACTTTGCAGAAACAATATGTGCCTAGATGGTGATAATTAGCGTCCTCTTATTTGAGGAGCAGGAGGAAGTTCCAAATACACCTTCATACATAAATAAAGAAAGAAATAAAAACATGGGACATGTTTCTGCCTTTGGCAAGAAGACAGTGTCAGCAGATAATGACCTTATAAGAATCCCCTGGAAAGTAGCAAAGCTATCAGCACTTGAGTCTGCTATTGTGAACCTCAGAGCAGTCATATTCAACTTTTTCCTCAGGTAATTAAAGCACATGGACACAACAAAGGTTAGTTTAAGATGATAACTCAATTATCTAAGCCCTTTTCTCCTCTTCTCGTAAACCAGTGGCTTTTGTTTGCAGTTTCACAGGCCGTTAAGACTAATAATATGCAAAGGTGCTTCAAGGCATGTTGAAACCGGCGACAAAGTATTGTTGGCGAGCTTTGCAGCAAATTGCAACAGCAGACCCACGGATAGAGCTATTACTAATGGTCTGCACACTGCCAGCAATCTGACAGCTGCCCTTGTCATATGGAGGTGGTAATTAAAACAAACAGTGAATAGGCCCCGTGGTCAGAGTCGTTTCTGTGACTGCAATAACTTGTGACAGATACACTGTATGAGGCCCACATGATTTCACGGCAAGGCAGAGTGTGTTTCATTTTGCAAAGGTAATTCTCTCAGCTTTAAGCTATTCATTCAAGAGTTAAGTTTGAAGATTTTGATCGATTTCCTGCACAACAAGAGTGGACTCGACTGTTATACTTGAAAAATCATTGCTCTGGGATCAATTCTCTATTTAGTGTGATATTCAGTCGAGAAGATGCTTGTTTTTCCTGTAAATTAGCTTGGGTTGTGTTGTTGCTTACTTGCAAAAGTGTTCAAACAACTCAAGAGTACTGAAGTTCCTTTTTGTGGGTAGTCTGGGAGATTGTCATGACTACAGCGCAGAGTGCAGAAAGTTTGAACAGCTGAGATCAGGGAAATTTGAGTTGTAACTATTCTCAGGTATTGAGAAAGCAGGCCACGGAGATGCACACACACCTCAGAGCTGTACATGTACATGTTCACCCACACCGACATCCTCCCTCTAGGATGTTACTCATGCTTTGTGTGAATTAATCATCATAATTAGCAGACCTTGTAGTATGCAACTTTCAAAATAGCACTGGCCTCACAGTGATGTAGCACTTTCTATTAAAACCAAAGGCATGTTTGTATTAACTGTCCTCTCTACTGTACCTCATTGGGTTGAGGCACCGCATGTTGCCCTTGCTCGCATATCCCGTGTGTGCTTATTTCCCTGTAATTTGGCACAAAATTGTCTTTTTCCCTCTCACATCCATCACATCTTAAACTACCATTCTGCTGCTCTGAAATTAAACCACAATGCAACCATATTGTTTGAACTTGTATAACATTTCTATACAATCAGATTTTAGGGTTTGGGTTAGGATTATGGTTAGGCTAAGGGTTACGGTTGGGGGTTCAACAACATTCATCAACCAATCATTTCTGTGTGATTTTAAGTGTAGGTTAAGGTTTGTGTTAGAGTTAAAGGGTTAAATGTTGGGTGTTTTCCAAACTGCATTTTTCGTCCTTAAAGGGCACTTCGGGAAAGGAACGCCACTCAAATGGTCATTCCAAACTAAAGTAAGTTTCACAAAGGGCCCTTTCACAAAACTTTTAGTGAAGGGTACATTTAAACTGGATTGCCTTCAGAGTGCCCACATCAAGGTCTCTATCATTCATAGTGAGTAGGGCATAGGGATGATCACTTTCAATTGGAATTCGGCCATAGTTTTTGGCGCAAGAATTTATATATGCACTGTACTGTATGCAATGCATTGAGGCACCACACAATGCATAGGGGCACCATATGAAACCTGTAAGTTGGACCAGTAATTGCAAAGACAGACTTGGTGTATAAGCAAATTGCTTGGTAGCATTGGTTGACACATCAAAAGGTCAGCAACACAGACTCCATAGTGTTCAATGTATTCGGCAAAGCTGACCAGAGTCATGTCGAAGCCCCTACAGGATGTAATTTTGCTGTGGCTCCAGAGTGATTAGTCACATGGCTCAGGTGTTTGGCTCAACTGAGCAACTGCCATTTAGATGAATGGGAATGCTAATGCTATCTCCTGGTATTTGAGCTCCTTGTTTCATCCCAGTTCAGATGAAACTTTTCAATAAAGGTCTTGAGGAAAGTTTGAGACTTTCAAGGCAAGTAATTAGTAGTAATTTAGTAGACGCTTTTATTCAAAGTGACTTACAGTACACTTATTACATCAACATCCCACTGGAGTAACTTGAGGTTAATGCAAGTGTCTTGTAAAGGACATAAAAGTGAGAGCTCATGATTTTCCCCTTGCAGGGTTATACCCAAGTAAGGTAGTTATGCTCAATGGTAAACAAGTAGGGCATCTTGTGAAAAATTTGTCAGCAGAAAATATACATGAAGTGCATTTGGGGAGTACATTGCTGACTTACCGTATTTTTATGACTAAAACTAAATAAAAACCTTGAGACATCAGCTGAATTATGTAATTAATTTTATGTAATAATAATTATAAATGTGAAGGGCTTAGTGCAGGCGAGTAATGCAATAAATCTAATGTATGTTGCCTGGGCATAATTGACACACATGTTTGTGTGAGTGTGTGTGTGTGTGTGTGTGTGTGTGGTCGGGTTTGGGTGGTTTATGAGGACATTTTTTTTTTTTAGGTTACAAATTAGTAATTACAAGGGTATTATGCTAAAAAAATTGTTTATGTAAAAATGCAGAAAGTTTTTTTTTATTTTTTTTTTGTGAGGGTTAGGTTTAGAGGTAGGGTTAGGGTTAGGGGATTGAACCTATAGTTCGTACAGTATAAAAATCATTATGTCTATGGAGAGTCCTCATAAGGATAACAGCACCAATCTGTGTGTGTGTGTGTGTGTGTGAGGGCGGGTTTGGGTGGTTTGAGGAATTTTGTTTAGGTTACAAACTAGTAATTACAAGGGTATTATGCTATAAATGTGTGTTCAAGAAAGTACTGCCTCAAGTTACAATATTTTATCATAATTAAACTGCCACTAGCATAGTCTGATTTCTATCAACAACAAAATTAAGGAATTTAGTAATTTTTGGGTGCTGCAACACACATTTTAACATTGAAAACCTTATCATTGATGAATATTTTCAGTGTTTTCAGTTTATATTGAATATGGGCTAAATGCACTTGATAGAAAAGAGACAGAAAGCACAAAATAACTGAAGAGAAAAATCTAACTAATCATTTACTCACTGTTATGTGATGCTTATGCAAAACAAACTAATTGCTGTGACTGTGACAAAGATCAGTAACAAACAGATTTTAAAGGGACAGTTCACCCAGAAATTACAATTCTGTCATAATTCACTCACCCTCATGTCGTTCCAAATCTGTATGATTTTCTTTCTTCTGTGAAATAAAAGAAATTCAGCATGTTGTCACTGCTCTATTCCATACAATAAAAGTGAATGGTGACCAGGGGCTTTCAAGCTCCAAACATGACAAAAATTCCATAAAAATGGTCCATACAACTCGCGTGCAAATAAAACATACAGGTTTGCATCGACATGAGAGTGAGTAGAATTGTAATTTTAGGAAAATAATCCTTTTAGGGTGAAGTGTGTAATTTCTGTGCTGCAGTGCTCCTAGGGTGTGACTACGTCATAATTTTTGGTATTCTGTTTGTTTGGTTCCCTTAGTGGCACATAAATTACACATTTCACCTTCAAGTGCTTGTTTTGGAAAGAGACCACCAATTGCATAATCTCATCATTTTATTGGCTGAAAGCCCAGTAAGCAGGTGTCAATCAATCACTTGTTGGCTGTTGAGTGGTGGAGGTTGATTGATGGGAGTGTACTGTTGCTCTCTGCCATACCTCCTCTTATGTGCCAAATATCCCAGCTCACAGAACCTCGCATGGCAAACGATAATGCATCCATCAGGTGGGTGTCATTGCTAATTACCAGACAGCTCCCAAAAATTGAGTTTTAATTCAAAGAAAAATAGGATACACAACATCCCCTGCAAAAAACAATTTGGAGAGCCATGTGTCCTATTGCTCAGTCATGATCAAGTTAACGTCTTCGGAGTCAGTTATCATTAATCAGATTTGGTGAGAATGAATTAACTCACAATTACTGGATGGCATCCAATGCTATGGGCCTTTTGCATGTAAAGGAAGGTGCATGGAATATTGCAGTCTGCTAAACTGTTAGATGAAGATGACTATTACATGTTTCAGTCTCATTTGACAGAGAGCTAATCCTGGAACTGTTTGATTGTTAAGATAATATGTTAATATAGTTGATTCCACTGTTAGGAATATTATGATCTTTAAGCAAAAGCTTAATGGAGAAGAACCTCCTGAGCAGCTGGGTGACCGACCAAACATTGCTAAAACGGCTTACATTTTGTTGCTGGCTAAAAAAAAAATTTTTGTAATATCATTGAAATAAGGAAAAAATAGAATAATTTTATCTAATATACAGTGGCCCCAAAAGTATTTGGACACTTAAGTCACATTTTAAAATGTATGAATGTCATTGCATTACATGACAAAATATCAAAACAAGTGGCATCTGGAATCAAATAATGAAAGAAATTTTCTCAGAAGTAACTTCACTTTCCTGAGCCACGTTTGCAATAACTTTCAACCATTTGTTCTCATGGTCATTTTAGTGTATATGAAGTCAGTTCCCCTCAAGTTCACGCAAGTGTCCAAGCTGATTAACCACAGGTGTAGTCATGGACATGTTTCACTTTGACAACCGTGCATTAATTAATTTTTATATGAAAATACATGAATACATTTACATAACAGCATCTAGCCTAAATTATTTTCATCAGGTGTTGAAAATGTATATAACAATAATAACATTGCATCAGATGGTTTAAGCAATTATTCAAGCAAACAATAAAAAAAGAACAGAGTGGGTGTTTTTTCTTGTCGGTATTGCTGTAAGATTATTATTAACAGCATAATAAACAGTGTCAGGTCTTTTAAACAGGAGTAACTTGGTAAGGAGAAATGTTGGTAAAAAGCCAATGAATCTGCATTGTCCAGCCTGTGAACCCTTTAACACATTGTTTCTAAAGTTCACCAAGTGTCTGAAGTGGATGGTGGTCATTGAGAAGACACCAGAAAAATGTAAGATGTGCTTCAAAACTTCATCTAATGCTGGCTGTTGCATTTGGACTGATGCATGAGAAACAAACAAGCATGATTTATTTTTATTAGGAAAATTAGAAAAGGACACTAGTAATTTTGAGCCCCACATTTCACAACATATTTTCCGGAGGGACAAACAAAATTACATAATGTGAAAAGATTGTCTATGTTTTTAATTCAAGAGTGTACTGTAGGACTGGCTTGCAAATGTAGAATTTTGCCAGATATTCAAGTCAGTTTCTTCTAATAATCCCAGATACAGCATATGCACGTTTAATACTTCATAATTAATCAGCACAGCTAAATAGCATACATTTTCTGATGGATCAGTTACGTGTGACACTCTTATCTCTGTGATTTATACAGACATTGCTTATCCAGTGCGAATCGATGGCAAACCTTTCAGACGTCTGCAGTAGCCTAATAAAATTATTTTAGGCTACTTAGTCTGTTGTTGGAATCAGCACCTGTCATGATCAGCTCACGAATCACATCATGTTTAAATGCTGCCTCATCACTGATAATCCATTCTGTTTAAAATTTTGGACCCAATACAGTCGCCAAAACCAGATATTTGTCAGTGTAGAAGCACACACACATATTAATGTGGCCGCACGGAAAATGTAGCGCTTTCTGCTAGGAGTGGGAAGTGAGCGGCTGGAGAGGGGATGAGCACAGGCTCTTGAAAAGTGCTCCAGTGAAATTCTGATTGCTCGCATGCTTTGGTTGGTACCCGGTACTATCGATATTGTAGTAAGTATTTTTACATTAGTATTGACGTACTGAAGTACATTTGACATTCCTATGTAGGACTAAAATATTCAAATATATGATTGCACTTTCCTCATCATGATTTCTGTTGGCTTGATTAGTGATTACGGGATTGAGGAGGATTGTGACTATGCAGCAGTACCATCAGATGATGAAAGAGGTAAAGGGACAGAACATATGATAGATTTGTAATGGGCCTTACAGCCAGAGCAGAACATGCTTCTGATTTCTACAGCTGCTTCTGTGACACAATCCCACTCGGCAGCTTTTGATCAACTCTATGGCATGACACTCATTTGAGCAATCCATGTCTGCAGGCTTCCACTAAAGGCCAAGATGTCTCATGTGATAAGGGCCCTCTGATCAGGCTGATGACCTTACAGACTTACAAATTTAATCAGAGGCCGCATCGCCTGCAGCACACAACCCCGTGCACTGTCTCTAAAGAAGCACAGAGCACAGGCAAGGGCAAAACTGGAATGTTAGTGGTGGTTAGACACCAGAGAGGGGCAAGGCACTGTTGTCATGAGAAAAACACTCATAGAGATCTTGAAGCCGTAGCCAGGACCTGCTCCAGATACTGGGCATATAGAAAGCACGATAGATAAAACTGATATTTAAAGTCACCCACAGACTACAACAGGTCGCACAGTTAGAGGCTATTTATGTCAAGCAAACATTCTGGTGAGCTACACTAGTAGGGTTTGTTTCATAAAAAAATAAAATAAAAAAAAACACTTTTAACCCTTTACGTCTGTTTTTCAAATGTTATCTCATATTCATAGGTACTCGTAAGTGTGGTTCTAGCATGTGCAATTTTATCCTGAAATGTACATTATCAACATACCAACAACCACAGTGGTTGCCACACAGCCTGTCCAGTTCCCTTTGGCTGTTGATGAGTCTGTCCAGTTCCCTGTGGTCACCAAGTGTGTCCTCGCTCCCATCCTGGAGCCACCTGTCCATTTCCCTGTGGCTGTCGACGAGTCCATCCAGTTCCCTGAGTCTGTCCAGTTCCCTGAGACTGTCGATGAGTCTGTCTAGTTGCATGAGACTGTCGACGAGCCTGTCCAGTTCCCTGTGGCTGTCGATGAGTCTGTCCAGTTCCCTGAGACTCTCCAGTTCCCTGTGGCTGTCGACAAGTCTGTCCAGTTCCCTGAGGCCATTGACGAGCCTGTCCTGTTCCCTGTGGCCCTCACCGAGCCTGTTCAAGTCCCCATGTCAAGTCAAGTCTTCTCGTCCAGTCGAGCTGTCACATCAAGTTAAGCTGGCATGTCAAGTCATCATGTCCAGTCAAGTCATCCTTTCCAGTCAAGACGTCACTTATAATCAAGCTATTATGACAAGTCAAGCTGTCATGTCAAGACAAGTTCCCACGCCAAGTCTAGTCACCATACTTTGTCAAATCACTACGCCTAGTCAAACCACCAAGCCTAGTCAAGCTGCCAAGCAAAGTCAGGCCACCAAGCCTAGTCAAGCCACCAAACCAAGTCAAGCAGCCAAGTCTAATCAAGTCATCAAGCCAAGACAAGCCACCAAACCATTACACCAAGCCAAACCATCACACCAAATCAATCCACCATGCCAAGTCAAACTGCCACGCCAAGTCAAGTCATCTCACCAGTTCAAACTGTCAAGCCAAGTCAAGCAGCCAATTCTAGCCAAGCTATCACGCCTAGTTGAACTGACACACCTAGTCAAGATGCAATGTCAATTCAAGTCATCAAGTCAAGCCACCATATTAAGCCAAGCCGCTACACTTAGTCAAGCAGCTATTAATCAAGCCATCTTACATCATGTCTTAAGTCATCATGCTAGTTGTACCAGTCAAGCTGGTACTGTCATGATCCTGCCTCTTTGGTATTGTTTTATTCTTGTTTTGGCAGGATTGTGACATTTTCCTACGCCCATCTCTTGGGCTGTCCCAGGTGCTGTTGTTTTCCTCTCTCCCTCGTGTTTCTCACAGGTGCTGCTCAGCAGCGCAATCAGCATTGCCATGGCAGCTCTGATTTGCGCTGCTCATGATTATTGGCAGCACCTGACCTCAGTCTTCCCTTCCTCTATTCTCTCCTTTGTCTTTTCTTCCCCACCATATCATTGTGTTTGTTTACAGTCCTGTCAAGTATTCCTGTCTTTTCCAGTTTTCCCCAGTCGGTTTGTTTTCAGTTCTCTTTTTGTCTTGCTGTTATTATTTTCTCCCCCGTGAGAGTTTTTGTTTGTATTTATTTGTGTATATAATATATTTATAATAAATACAATTTATCAAATATGTGTAACACCATCACATTCACATTTATCCTGTTCTGTGTGATTTCTAAAGACTGCTCAAAACCATTGTGACAACACACACACACACACACACACAATTTGGTAAATGAGTGAAACACATTGATTTTACACCATAATATTGACAATGTTTTAACTATATTTCATACTTGTTGATCTTTCAATTAAATTGAGATTTGAATTAAAACTGGTTGAATTAAATTAAACCATTGTGCAAACAGTGCAAATGACTTGACTCATCAGTCCCACCTGGATTTTATTCATAAATAAATTTGCATCTTGTTATGATTGACTATTGTTTGCCTTGTGTTTTGCCTCTGTCATCTGTTTCCCCAGACTACATTCCCCATAATTCACTGCCCTCATCACTACCAGCTGTTCCCAATTGTTTTCACCTGTCTACCATTACCTCATTTATCCTTGTGTATATAATCCCCTGATGTCTGCTCTGTCTTTGTCAGTTGTTGTGTTTCTCTTCCATTCATTTACCTAGTTCCCATCATGGATGTTTTGTTTGTTTTATTCCCCAGTTCTTTGTTCTGCCGTGTTCCTGAGTTTTCTATGTTAATTTATACCTCACTATGTTTCTTAATTAAATTTCTTAAGCTGCACCTAGATCCTGCTCTTGTGTTTCCCTTCGAAACGTTACAGAACAACTGACCGCACATATGGATCTAGCGGCTATGTTCATTCAGCTGAGCCGGGAGGACTTACCCATTATGGAGTATTTCCGCGGTTTCTGCACCATTGCCTGCCTCACAGATTTTTCGGACTCCCATCTCAAGGCAATATACTGGATTGGTTTAACAGCTCACCGATGGAGGGAATTGCCTGAGATGGGAGACCACACATGGAGGGAGTATGTGAGGTTAACCCAGGACACTCTCGCTTCTGAGGATCCTCCCTCTCTCTGTCCCGATCCCGGCTTCCGAGCCTCCCACGCCTGAGTCTGCTTCACGCCATGTCACAGCCACGTCTGAGTCTGCTCCATGCCATGTCACAGCCACATCTGAGTCTGCTCCAAGCCATGTCACAGCCACACCTGAATCTGCTCCACGCCATGTCACAGCCATGCCTGAGTCTGCTCCATGCCATGTCACAACCACGCCTGAGTCTGCTCCACGCCATGTCACAGCCACACCTGAGTCTGCTCCACGCCATATCACAGCCACGCTTGAGTCTGCCTTCTGCGACTCCTTGCTCCAAGCCTCCCGCGGCCCCTGTCTCAAAGCCTTTCTTGGCCTCTGTCTCCAAGTTGAATGATCTGCCTTTGATGTCGGTGCATAGGGCCATGAAGACCCTACCTCACAAACCATCAGCACCCATGCCTGCCACGGCCAACGAGCCAGCGTCCACGCCTGCCACGGCCGACAAGCCAATGCCCACGCCTGCCATGGCCAACGAGCCAATTCCCATGCCTGCCATGGCCAACGAGCTGGAAGCCTTGTCCATCTCAGAGCCTGCGTTGCCAGCCTCATCCATCCTGCATTGCCAGCCTCGTCCGTCCCAGAGCCTGTGTTGCCAGCCTTGTCGATCCCAGAGCCTGCGTTGCCAGCCTCATCCATCCCAGAGCCAGCTTTGCCAGCCTCGTCCATCACAGAGCCAGCGTTGCCAACTTTGGCCATGCAGAGGAGGAGGAGAAGAAGAAAGGCTTCTGTTTCCAAATCTCTGCCCATGTTCACAACCACAGAGGTCCTTTCCGAGTCTCTGCCCATGCTCACGACCACAGAGGTTGTTCCCGAGTCTCTGCCTGTGCCCACGACCATAGAGGTCATTCCCGAGTCTCTTCCCATGTTCGCGACCACGGAGGTCATTTCCCAGTCATCCAGTAGTCTTTGTCTCGAGCCTCCCACGGCTCCTCATTCCGTGGCTCCAGCCCTTGAGCCTTCTACATTTCCACCTCCCACGGCTCCGCCTGACACGGCTTCGCCCCTCGAGCCTCCCACGGCTCCGCCTGCCATGGCTTCGCCCCTCGAGCCTCCCACGGCTCCGCCTACCACGGCTCCGCTTGATCTGCTCTGGTCCTTTGGGTCTCCTGGCCAACTGCCTGATCTGCTGATATTATGATTTACTATTGTTTGCCTTGTGTTTTGCCCCTGTCATCTGTTTCCCCGGACTGCATTCCCCATAATTCACTGCCCTCATCACTACCAGCTGTTCTCAATTGTTTTCACCTGTCTTCCATTACCTCATCTATCCTTGTGTATATAATCCGCTAATGTCTGCTCTGTTTTTGTCAGTTGTTATGTATTTCTCTCCCATTCATATACCTAGTTCCCATCATGGATGTTTTGTTTGTTTTATTCCCCAATTCTTTGTTCTGCCGTGTTCCTGAGTTTTCTATGTTAATTTGTACCACACTTTGTTTCTTAATTAAACTTCTTTAGCCACACCTAGATCCTACTCTTGTGTTTCCCTTCGAAATGTTACACCTCTGAAAAAGTTTTTTTCATTATTTAGTGATAACTAAGAGTCCCACTCTGGGATTGTGTTTGATTACTGAACTTGGTTACCTGTGGCTGTACCTTGGAAAACATTTTGGCAATTTATGTTCTGACCAGTCTTCAGAGGATCTGTAAACATTTGTACATCTTAAGTATGTAAAGGGTTAAAATTTTAGATGATGTTGATATGTCGATATTGTACTAGGCCTATTCAGTGTTTATCCAAATGTACAAAAATGTATGTGCATACTTTATTTATGAATACCTACCAATGTGTATGAGATCAGCCTGGTATACCTGATGCAGGTCTTCTGAAAATAAAAATGTATGAATACATATAACACGGAAAGTGTTTCTCAGAGATTTCACTCCATATTTCTCAAATAAGATTTGACATGAAGATAAGTGGAAGACTCTGGGAAATATGCATTGCGTGTTGCTGAAAGAGTAATATGCATGCAATTGATCAAAGTGTTACACCGAGAGCAGCTTGTCTCTACACTGCAGGTTTAGAAAAGGTAGGAAAAGCAATAGAAAGGTACATCAATCATGTCTTATCTGTTATGGATAGATCAAACATGAAGGAAAGTTTGGAGGGCTAATCTACCTAACCTGATTTAATTTAGAACAAAATTATCTTGATAATGTATTGTTCAGATTTTGATGTGGACTGAAGGCAAGTACACTACTATTTACAAATTTGGACATGGTTGACTGAACGCTTTTTTTCCTGTGATCTTAAAAATGTTTTGTCCGGAAAGCTTATGCTTAAATGCTTCAAATCAGTTTTGAAGACAATTGTGACATATGATTTATTTTTACATAACCAAATTTTTAATACTTTTTCAGAGTGACTATTTGCACTAGGTGTAAATAGCACCTGCCACACAGCACGGACATTTGCATTCCAATAGTCTGGTGGGAAAACAGAAATTGAAGACAAACTGCACCCACTAGTGTTGCTGCAGCGCCGTGGGGTGTAACAACAGCGTGGAATTGCATTTTTTTCGTGTGAACGACCCGGGTTCTAATCCGCCTTTTGTCCTACATTTTCCGATCCCGTTTCCTGTCTCCACTCTTAACATTTCCTTTAATACTACTTATATGCCGCCACCTCAGATTGGAATCTTCTCCGGAGATGAAGCTACAAAACTTGGTGTCTTATAATCATTTAAAAATGTTACTATGTAACCTAGAGAGTGAATTAATGGTGTGTAAATGTTTTTAACTGGTTCTATGTCTTATGTTGGATTTAGTATTGTTTGTTGCAACTTTGTTGTATAATTGTATATGCAAACTCAGCTGCCTATCTTGGCCAGGACACTCCTGTAAAAGAGATTTTTTAATCTCAGTGGGTCTTTTTTCCTGGTTAAATAAAGGTAAAATAAAAAAATAAAATAATAATAATAATAATACAGGGCTTTTTGCAACCATTTTTCCTAACAGTGCGATTAAACTTTGCAAGAGGTCACACTGGTGTGACAACAGAGTTGGCTGACTCTTTATGTGCTGTGGTTTTTTGTTGCGTATGAGAAATATCAAGCAGCAAATGTTCCAAAAGCAAATCGAAACAGCTCTACCTGGATCAGTCACCGTGGCTCAATGGGCAGAACAGTGCAGAGCATGTGTGATTACATGTGGACCGGTCTCGAGCTCTCAGCTGCACAGATCATCATAGACTGCCTTCCAAATGTCATAACTCACACTCCAAAGGGCACTTTCAAGGGAGAACATTCATGATAGTCATGCTGTAAGACCACTTCAAACAGAATTTCCAATAAAACTTACTTAAAAAGGGAGTTCCAAATTACCCTTATTTTTTAGCCCTACATCTGTTAGCCTTTCAAATCTCTCACAGTGGATGGTAAAAATGTAATTTTTAAAAACAATTTTTTTATTTTTTTTTTCCTGAAATGTACTTATATGTACTTAATATTATTTGTTTTTGTCCATATAACACTTTGAGTGCTACTGCTCTCAAATGTTAGTCTGGAGCCCTGTAATAAATAAAAATAAATGTAAAGGTTGATTTTCTCGGCGTTATTTGGTCATGGTGAAGGTCAGGGAGTTGAGAGAAAGGTTTGCTCTGGGTAAAATTAACCATTTTTTTTTTTTTTTTTTTTTTTAACCATGGTATTACTACAGTAATATGGTGTTAATAAAGTAACCATGTTTATTTCTTTGATTACTATGATTTTACTGAAAAATACAAGGGTGATACTATGGTTACTGTAGTAATATCATGGTTAACTGCACTTAAACTATACTTCTGCCAAAAAAAAAAAAAAAATACAAAAAAAAGTATTTGCACTTAGCGCAAATAGTCACTGTCTTAAAGGAATAGTTCACCCAAAAATTAAAATTAACTCATTATTCACCCCGATGCCATCCAGATGTGTATGACTGTCTTTCTTCAGCAGAACACACAGTAGCAGATCCTGGCACAGGCAATATAGACAGCCGCCTAGGGCGGCAACATTCTGTGGGGCGACACTACAAGGTACATAAAAGGTAGCATAAAAGTAATCCATAAGACTCCAGTGGTTAAATGACTTCAGAAGCGACATGATAGATGTGGGTGAGAAACAGATCAATATTTAAGCCCCTTTTTACTCTAAATCTCCACTTACACTTTCAGACATGAAAGTGAAACTAAACAGCCATCAAATGTGACTTTCAGATGTGAAAGTGGAGATTTAGAGTATAAAAAGGACTTAAATATTGATCCGTTTCTCATGTTGTTTTTGTTGATATTAAGGGGGCACCACGTCAGATCTCGCCTAGGGCATCAAGTAAGCCAGAACCGTCACTGAGAACACAAATGAAGATTTTTAGAAGAATATAGAGCTCTGTCAGGTCCTTATAAAGGATGTACATGGGTGCCAGCACTTTAACGGTCCAAAAGTCACATTTAAGCAGCAAAAAAGTAATCCATGAGACTCCCGACAATTAATGAATGTCTTCTGAAGCAAATCGATTTGTTTGTGTAAAAAATAAATCTATAATTAAAAAGTTATTAACTTTTAAAAATCGCTTCCAGCCAGCAGTTGACGTGAAGCATGATGTAAGCACATTAGCAGGTTCATGTGACAAATCAGAAGCGGAATAGAAGAACAAATGTCATGTGAGAGTTCGGCCATTTCAAACAGCATCAGAGACCTGGATGGAAGCGCTGATTTAAAGTTAAAAACTTTTTAATTATCTACTTGTTTCTTACATAAACCTAACGATTTGCTAAGAAGACATTAATTGATCGACTGGAGTCACATGGATTACTTTTATGCTGTCTAAATGAGACTTTTGAACTGTCAAAGTGCTGGCACCCATGTACATCCATTATAAGGACCTGACAGAGCTCTATCTTCTTCTAAAAATCTTCTTTTGTGTTCTGCTGAAGAAAGACAGTCATACACATCTGGGATGGCATCAGGGTAAGTGAATAACTTACAAGTGCAACTCATCTAGTGAAAAATGTAAGGTAGCAAACAAGCCTCAATCATACATGGGAACTCCTTCAATACTGTTGAAAAAGTAGCCCAGGAAGGGTGGCTAATTTGAAGATGTAAAATATATATAAAGAATAGTGAGTTGTATCCAAACTTTTGACTGGTATTAAATTTCATAAGAAAAGTTGTATATAGCTACTGCAAAATCAAGCTGCTCACTGGATTTTGGAACAGAGCAAACGTGTAACCTATGAGTTTAGAAAGACTTATACTGTGCACACCATATCAAGTGACCCTTCTGTGAGGGAGGCCGAAATCAGCAGGTACTACAGAGTTGTACTGAAATATCTAACCAGCTTTTCCTACTTCTTTTTGTTAGACAGGGGTGGAGAGAGTAAGAGTGGAGTGTCGACATTTCTGGCCTAGATAGAGCTAAGTGGAGGCAGAATGGAAGGGTTTTGATTTAAAAGGCAGCTGCAAGGCAATGTCGAGCCCGAGATTAGTCAAGACGGTTGAGCAGCAGTTGATATCTATTCTGAGTTTCCCTTATTCTTGCTCTCTTTCTCTCTCGTTGTTTTTGTTTGAGAACTTTTATTCACCCCATGTGCAAACGTGATCTTATATGTTAGATTTTTACATTTTCTTAATAAAAAGTAAGTGGTGCTTGCAAATGCACAGGCCGACACCATGGTGCTATGGTGTTGTAGGCAGTTAGAAGGGTGTTGCTGTGTGGTTACTACAGTGTTCATAGTGTTTTTTTAGTTCATTGCAGTGCGATATTAGGGTGTTCTGGTTGGATGCTAATGCACTGCTAAAAAGTTGTAAGGGTTTCTGAGTGGTTGGCACAGTGTTGTTATGCAGTTGCAAAGGTGTTCTGTGTTTTTAGTGCATTTCTATGTGATTGCCTTAGCAAGTACCACTAAAAAGCATGCTGTGTTTAGAGATTTTTTTGTTAGAGATGTTATCTGAAAATATGATGATGTTGAAGGATACTTAAAAAGGATACCTTATTTATTTGTCAAGTAAGACCTAACATTTTAGCTTTGATACTTGTTGTTACAGTTATACTTTACTTACACGTGCTATACAGTGTTGAGATATTGAGAGAATTATTCTATTTCAGTGGCCTTGTTCGAAATCTTGTGCTTGACACTGTTGTGCATATTTCAAAATGGCATGGTTAAAAGATTGCAACAACTTCAAAGTCAAGTTGTATCAACTTCAACATGCAACATTGGGATTTGGGCAACTGTTTGCTTCGACTCAACACATTAAGTAACTCAAATTGGTATATTTCAGATATAGCAAGATTTCATGAAATCTATCATTTTAAAAGCCACCATATCATGTGAACCATAAGCATACTATAAGCACATGCATTTGCTTAGCCACTGTGTTTACTGTGGGTATATATTTATAGCCTGCATTCGAGCTTGATTTATCCTATCAGTATATTGTTTAGTTTTACTGAGTGACTAACCAGGCTGGTGATTTAGGGTTACACAATTAATTTCACTCAATTAGATAAGCAGATGGTCGATTCAGTGGTGGGGATGCCGGTCTTTATCTTTAACTCTTATGGTGACTCTTGAGGTGGACTGTGCTTGTATTAGAGTGCCCATGAGATGAGCCAAAGCATGCCAGATAGCTTTGAATTTACTCTACAAACATTATGGCACCCTGCAGATAAATCCAATTAATTGCCTGGCTAACTTTTTCAAAGTGCTGCCACACCTATTAACTTTTTTCTAAAAGGAAAACAATTCCTCCGCATGATATGTTTCTTAGCATATATTGAAAGACATTTTTGGAACAAACAGGCTTTTCTGGATCTTATTTCTTTTAACTAGGTTATTTGTGGAATTATCAGGTTATGGGGTGATGATGCAATGTTAGTGTTAGGAAAGAATTATTCTTTTTCTAAAGACAGAAAAAAAAATATTTAAAAAATTGTCGATACAGTGCTCTAGCCATGCTAAAATCCATGATATAGTAACAGATATGACTTATTTAACCATACCACTGCACAGTTATGCTGTTCAATATTTGTATTCGAAGTTCAGTACAAGTTAAGCTCAATCGACAGCATTTGTTGCACGTTGATTACCGCACACACACACACACAAAATAATATTTTGACTCGTGCCTCCTTTTAAAAAAAAAAAAAAAACAACAACAAAAAAAACAATTGTGGTAACAGTGAGGCACTTACAATGAAGAAAAAAAAAAAGACACATTTTGGATGGTTTAAAGGCAGAAATGTGAAGATTATAATTGTATAAAAATACTTAAATTATTTCTTATGTTTAAATCGATGCTTTTGTAGACGTTTTAGGATTCACAGCGTTACGTCATCATGGCAACAAAGTTGTACAATTGGATATAACTTTACATAGAAAAGTTTAGTAAGTGATTTTATCACACTAAATCATGTTAATACGCATTTTGTTTACTCCTTGTGTCTATACTTTTGAAACAGTGATTTCATTATTTATTTATTTATTTTTTTTATGTTAATGGATTGACCCCATTCACTTCCACTGTAAGTGCCAAACTGTAACCCAGTTTTATTTGAAAGACAAGGAGAGACAAGTCAAAATAAATTTTTGTCATACTCATCATTATGCCACAAACAGGGTCGGACTGGCCAACGGGAGCACCGGGCGTTTTCCCAGTGGGCCGGTGGGTAATTTGGGCCGGCCCACTGCTGCGCAAGTACCAGCCCATCCTAAAGGTGATATAGCTCCAACATGGCCGTTCGGAACCCATAACAGAGCGAGAATTCAATAAACTTAGTAAGGTCAGAACAACACAGTGGCTTCTATTTTGAAATCATTCAATGACTTTTAATTTGAAATTGATTACATAATGGCACAGTTTACGTATATGCGTGTTTATTCTGCAACTTGCATGGACTTCATTATTTGACATACAAATCACAATAATGGTAACAACAAAAAACAATAACATGTGCTCTGAATAATCACAAAATGACAAATAACTGCAAGTTACAACAAATACAATAACAGCAGCATAAATAAAATCGGCAAACAGTAAACTATGAGCAGTACAGCATCATTTGCATAATTTATTCATATTGCAAATAATTAATTGGAGCTGAAATGCGGCTTGCTCAATAATGCTCACACATGATATGCAGAAAATGCAGAAAATAAGTCATAAAAAATATTACTTTGTGGCTGTTTGAGTCTTTGAGGCTTACTTTGTCTAAAGGACAGCAGATACAATGCTTGTCAAAGCATTGGACTTTTCACTTTTTCTCAAGAATATTCTGCTGGGGAAGGAATTAAAACATATAAAGCATATAAAGATGCAACAAACTCACATACAGGGAAAATATGAGCAATCAATCTGCAAAATATCTGCAAAGATCTACACTTTAAGAGGTATATGTATTATGTTTTATTTATTTATTTTTTTACATATATTTATATTTGTTTATATTTATATATAGTATGTGCATATTCTGGCCAACTTGGTTTTTATTGATTGTTTTTTAAATAAACATTTACAAATAGTTATGTGGGTAATTGACATGAAAGTTTAAGCATTGTCATCAGTGTCCTGCTGTGTGACACTTTCTTCATCTAACTTTTTTAAACAACATTTTATGATCTTGTATAGTTATATATACCTATATAATATATTATTATTATGCTTGTTGTTTCCACAACCTCATATTTACTATGACAGTAGTTTATTTGCACTTCTAGAAAAAAAGTTGAATGTTGATTAAGATCTTTAAAAACTTTGAAGAAATGCTGACTTTTCACAGCGCCAAAATTACATACTTTCCTTTGTAATTTCATGTACATATCATCTGTATTTTGAAAAAAAAAAAAATAAAAATTCGGACATGTTATTTGTCTGAACTATAAAGTGCTTATTTTAGTGCTTTCTCTAAAAAAATCCATTCATCACATTTACAGTGGTTATGTGTAAAAGTTTTAAAGTTATGACAGTTTTTGCACTGGTGGGGCCCATTGTCTTGACTAGCGGTCAATATAAATGTCTTTTTTTTTTTTTTTTTTCAACACAAAAATCTGAAATTGAGCTGGAAAATTAAATCAATGAGCTGGTGTGTTATGGTGTGGTGTGTTGTGTTGTGGGCCAGGTTTGGTGGTCCACTCTGGGCCAGAAAGTCCGGGGCCATTTTTTAGTCCCAGTCCACCCCTGGCCACAAATGCTGTCAATTGAGCTTAACCTATATTGAGCCCAGAATATTCCCTTAATCTCTACGTCATGTTTCCCAAAACCATCATTGTCTACGTAGTGCATAAAAGTGTTCAATAGATAATGAGAGACTCTGACCATTCATAGTCCATTATGTGCAACTTCTCTGGATCTTTTTTCCTTGTTTATCAAAGACAAAGGGACACTTAATAAATAACATTAATGCATTTGGATAATTGAAAAGCCATTGTACACTATATCAGATCATTTGAAAATGATACTCTGTATAGTAGTAAAGAGTAATTGCAGAGCTCCGTATAACGATTCACATCATGTTCAATCCCATTAAATGCATTTATTTTTCATTACATTTAGAAACGTTTAGCAGCATTTACATGCTATTTTCATGTTGAGGATATAAACTCCTGGACATTTTGATGAAAATGTAGACTTTAGACCTTACCGCTCCTGTAAGTATGCAATTAAGTTCAATTTAATAATGAGTGATTTACGTGCTGGTTTGGTAAAATAACAAACATTACTTAAAATGATCTTCAGAGCCTGATTTGCAATGGTGCATCGGGAAACCCGGTGATATTCATACTGATTTGTTGACAAAGCTTCAGGGTTACAATCAGCCTAGTAGGAACAATATGAATCTGTTGTTGATTAGTTTGACGCAAATGTTCTTATTGATCTCTGTCACATCAGAGATGATGGGCCTGGTATCCGCCAACTTATTGATATCAGTCCTTGAGGCATACCTCCATTAAAAACATGATCAATTCCAGGTGCTGCTCTTTATTGACTAAGCTAACAACATTACTGCATTTTTGAAAGAACATAGCATACATTTCCACAGTGTTAATATGCAGGGGCATTGTATTTGAACTGGTATTGCATTTCCTTTCAAATCAAAGCAAATGTGTTTGAGATGCAACTGGATTTAAAGGCGTTACACAAGCAGCACTGCATAACAAAGACATATCTGGCTCCTCTGTAGAGATATTTATACTGTGATTTATGTGACAATGATTTATGCAGAGAGACTGGGGAAGTGACTCCACCTTGAGCCTGGAACAAACTTGTGACATCAAGCCCTTGCATTAATAATTCTTCAAGTTTAGAATTTACCATGCGAGATCTCTTGTCATACATCAGAATATGTCATTGTTTTTTTAATAACGTGTGTGAAAAGGAGAGGAAATTCCTCCTACATTAATGAATATTTTATGACTTGTGAAATAAAGCTTGGAAGCTGTTTAACGTTCCTTTTCATCCAAAGTGTTCACAGGTTAAAAGAAACACTGCAAATCAGCGGATCATACCTGTACCTCTATCACACTGAGCACAACGTTACTTTTTTACGTATTCAAGCAAATTAACTATTTTCACCTTTGATTGTAATAAATAGTTGTAATACATTATACAATCAACCTTGAACTGCATTCTACTTACTGATACACACTTTACCAGGCTATTACAGCTAACTAAATAGGGCAGCTAGATTGACAATAAATGAAACACTAGATATAAGCTAGACACGATAGATATAAGCAAACTGCAGTACTTCTACCATAAATTTCATTTAGACTGAAATAAATAAATAAATGGGAAAAATGTATCATTTAGAACCTTGGATTACACTTTACAAGGGGGGTCCATTTGTTAACATTAGTTAACATGATCTAACAATGAACTATACTTTTACAGCATTTAGTTAATGTTAATTTCAACCTATACTAATAAATTGTTTAAATCAAAAGTTGTATTTGTTAACATTAGGTAATGCACTATGAACAAACATGAACTAACAATCAACAATTTCATTTTTTTTGCTTACATTAACAGAGATGAATAAATGTTGTAAACAACATATCGTCAATTTGTTTTTCATGATTCCTAATGCATTAACTAATGTTAACAAATGGGAATCTTTCTTGGGAGGTTTCAATTATTAGAAATATGTAAAGGCAGTCGGTTCATATGATTATAGGATTTATATATATATATATATATATATATATATATATATATATATATATATATATATATATATATATATATATATAAAGAAAAATAGCTATTGTTGAAAATAGCTAAAATATTTATATATTTTTTTATTTTAATTTTTTTAGCTATGAGTTTTATACTTGCAGTTCAATGAGAAAAGAAAACATTAACTCTGATGAACTTTGTTGCCATGAATAAAAAAATAAAAAATAAAAAAAATAAATTGTCCAAGCTTTGTAATTTGAAATAATAATTAACTTATACTAAGCTGAATTGATTTTACAGATCTTTTCAAACACTAACAATAATATTTTGACGTTACTGTATGTGAAAAACTAAACTGAAGATTTTTATTTATTTTTTTTCTCTGTTTTTCCTTTTGTTTTTGTCATCTGTCTTACTGTGACAGGCTGTTTTTGTGATATTGTTCAGAAATATCCAAAAGAAAGTATCAATGCCACTTCACTGATTTCATATTTCTTTTGCAGAAACTTTACCATGAACTGAGGAAAGTGTTTTGAGTAAATCCATAGCCCTTGGACCTGCAGGATTGTTCTCTGAAATGGCGGTATATTAGGAGTCCTCATTGTACCTTTGTGAAACTGGGTCATGTCAGTCCTTAGGTGACATACACTTATGATGCTTTTAATGCATGTTGTATTCTCTATTTTTATAGAAAGGCACAAACTGCAATACTAATCAGAATGAGAATTGAGTTTATTGAGTTAGTTTGAACTTAAGAGAAATCTGAATAGGTATTTTATAAACATACAGGGTATATGGTATGAAGATGATGAAGGAAAAATGTACTGTTGCATAGCCTATAGAAAAAAAGTGCACTTTTGATATATACTCATTGAGCACTTGATCAGGACCTGTACACCTACTTATTAATGCAATTATCTAATCAGCCAGTCATGTGGCAGTGCATAAAATCATGCATATATGGGTAAGGAGCTTCAGTTAATGTTCATATCAACCATTATAATTGGGGGGAAATGTGATCTCAGTGGTTTCGACTATGACATGATTGTTGGTACCAGATGGGCTGGTTTGAGTATTTCTGTAACTGGAGATCTCTTGGGATTGTCACGCACAACAGTCTGTAGAGTTTATTCAGAATAGTGCCAAAAAACATCCAGTGAGCAGCAGTTCTGCAGACGGAAATGCTTTGTTGATAAGAGAGGTCAATGGAGAATGGCCAGAGCTGACAGAAAGGCTACAGTAACTCAGATAACCACTCTGTACAATTGTAGTGAGCAGAATAGCATCACAGAACACTTTGAACCTTGAGTTGTATGGGCTACAACAGCAGAAGAACACATCATGTACTTTATTAGGACCATATTGTTCCTAGTAAAGTGCTCAGTGAGTATTACTCAACAGTTTGGGCACACCTACTCATTCTTTATTATTACTTTTATTATAAGGCAGCTTATTTCCCCAATTGTATGCATGTTGTAGGCAAGTTTAATGCAACCTGGCCTAATAGTAATGTGTTACTATATTTTTGCAAAATTGTACACTATATTTTTGTGGGTTGTTGTACATTTTCCTGGTGAAATGAACATTAGAGGCACTAAAACAATAATGACTTTTATTTCCTTTCTCAAAAATCATGAGTAAAAGGAGAGAGATTATCAGTTCACAAACACTTGTCACCCTGTTCCTAACGCAATGCTATCTTCTGATATCTAAACATTTGACTATAGCGTGTGACTTTTAAGGCAACACATTTTAACATTTGCATTACACCAACTACATTCATAAGCTTGTTCGAGCACAATCAAATTGTGCGGTAGCTCAACTGATTGTTGCACTTTTAATGCCAAGGACCATGGTACGAGTCCTAAAGAGAACGCATGTCTACACATAGCCAAGTCAAAAGTATCATAGCAGCTAACCCTACCTTATCTTTTTGGGAGATTGTTTTACTCACTTTTAGCGCCACTCTATGGACATTTGACCTTGGAACAAGAAGGATATAGCTGCAGGTGTAAGCTCCAAACTGCCAGAAAAGATATGAGGGGCCCCTAACCTAACCCTTTCCCTAACCCTAACTGTGTGTGGAAGTGATGCCCCCTTTTGGAGTAACCCCGCCCCCTTATGAAGTAATTACACCCTCTTTTTGAGATCCCAGCCCCATTTGGATATCTCCGGCCTGCAGCTAAACCTACTTGCTTGGAACTGCCGCAATATGTGTAAGGAGCCACGTAATATCATTTTGCAAAAACTGATATTAAACAGTCACATAATTTTAATTAGATCATGCTCGGTTACTAAATTCAAAACTTATGACACTACTTGAAAAATGTTGAGGTGAAACATTGCAGTTTTCCCGTAAACCATTTGAGTCTTCTTTTGTTGTCTTGCTGTTTTTGCATATTGCTGGGCTATTTTTGCTTTATTTATAAAAAGCTCATGTTGCTTGTGTCAGACAAATATCTGTGCTAATATGTCAGCTGGATTCCAAAAGTTGCAACCCGGGTGGTAATTTGTTGACATATGCATATTGTCTACTTGTTTCTTTATATTTTTAAAATATACCCAAATGTTGCCAACAACAACATCACTGCATCGCTAATGTTCAGTACATTAATATTAATATGTGCATACTATATTCAACACTTCAAGGCCCCTAACTGCTCGGGGGCCCCCTTGCAGTATGTGTATTGTGGGTCCTTCCTCTACACTACTTACTCTGACTTTATCTATTTTTGAACTGAATGATAATCCAAAATCTTCTGTGCAGTGTAGTGTGATGCAATTTTAGGCAAGTTGTGCTAGTCCAACTAATGTTTAGAAAAGTTTAATGACATTTTGTAATTGGAAAACTAATGTAAAAGTAAATGTAAGAAAAGCTGATCCAACAGGAGGGAGGGAGAAATCCAATTAGGCAATAAACACTGTTTTTCTCTTCTTTCCTCTTTTAATTGTCTCTAGAAAATAGTCCTCTGACCACTCTGACATTTCAAGGCTTTTTAATCGAAGTTTCCCTATTCATTTGAATTTAAACTGAAGAGACTGAAAACAAATGTTACTAAAGCACATACATAACTCCCAAGAAAAATAAATAAATGACTTTGTAGGGTTAAGTGTTTATTAGCAATTCTGCATTAAATTGGCTATTTAAGGTTATTAGTGTGTTAGCTAACTCAACTGAAATGATGTGTGAAAAGCTTATGTGCGTGGTCCAAACATTGCAGCCATACATGTAAATACAATAAGTATACTCAACAGAATAACGATGTACATAATAACAATATGACAATGTAACAATGTTCAGAATAACAATATAACAATGTACAGAATAACATTATAACAGTGTACAGAATAACAATATACAGAACGACAATTAGCAATATACAGAATAACAATATAACACTATATAGTTAGGGATAGTTCACTTAACCATGAAAATCCTTTTATTATTTACTCACCCTCATGTTGTTCCCAACCCGTATGCTGTTATTTTGAAGAATCTTCATGCACCTTTTTCCGATACAACAACAGTTCATAGTTACTATGCGCCTGTCAAACTTTAATAAAAAAATAAAAAATAAAATAAAAAAAATAAATAAAAAAAATTACAATTTACATAAGAGCACCATTACAGTAAAATCTTACCCTCAGTTGTCAAATTAAATGTAGCGGAGGTTGGACATGAAATAAATCAAACACAATTGGTTCTTGCATTTCAATACCAAATGCAATGACGTCAAACGGTTCATAACGGGTTTTAAATGGCATGATGCTGTGTAAATAATGATAACTGTTCAGATTTTGGGTTAACTATTCTTTTAAATGAACAACATTCTTGTCCAAAGGTGTCATTTATGGGTGGGACGGGTGGGACATGTCCCTACCACTTTTTGCTTTTGCCAATTTTGCTCACTACGCTGTTCCGCACCTGCTTACCAGTTAAATTGTAAAGCAAAATGAAAACAGATGTGTCCCTGCTCATGCTATACATCCACAGACATTCAAATGCTTCTTCAGAACTTTGTTTATTAAATTTAATATTTATTGAAGTGCTTGAATTGATCATTAAGAATGACTATTTATCAAAACAATAAATATTATTTATGCATTATCTGCACATACCAAAATTCATTTTCATATTTTACGCCAATTCGTGACATGAATACCCAGCAGTCACTGTATCTTGTCTGTAATATATACTAATTCAAGTTCAAATAGACATTGTTAAATCATACAGTATACCCAGGGTTGGGAGGGTTACTTTTGAAATGTATTCCACTACAGATTACAGAATACATGCTGTAAAATGTAATTTGTAACATATTCTGTTAGATTACTCAAAATCAGTAACATATTCTAAATACTTTAGGTTACTTCTTCAGCACTGGTAGATTTTTTCACTTGTTTTGACTATAAAATACACATGTTAAAAATACATTCTCTGAAAAACCTAAATATCTTATGCAGTGTTGTTTCTAAAACAAGATCAATCAAATCAATCTTGTCTTGTTTTAAAGATCAGATCAATCAATCTTGTTTTAAAGATTTTTAGATATTTTTACAGGAAAACAATAAAATATATATATATATATATATATATATATATATATATATATATATATATATATATATATAATCAAGAATACGATTTTTGCCCTAATATCAAAGGTCGTACTAGAAAAAAGAAATTATGATCCAACGTGAATGTTCTTGATAAAAAAACAAAAATATGATCGTGCCTGGTAACATGTGCATGTAAAATGGCTACAAATGGCATTTTAGCTTAGCTTAAAGCTGACAGTTTTCACAAGATTTATTTCTATTTCTTCTGCTCCAAACTTACTTCTCTGTCTGCTCGTATGAATATAACACATCATAAGAACATTTTTCACGACTGTTCAAATGCACTTTGGATCGCATCATTTATGTGGATAAATGTTTTTCATCTGAAAGGACTAAATATTAAATGAAACAAATGACAATAAAATGCAAAGTAATCTCTTCAGTAATCAAAATATTTTTGAATGTAACTGTATTCTAATTACCAATCATTTAAATTGTAACTATAGTGGAATACAGTTACTTATATTTTGTATTTTAAATACGTAATCCCGTTACATGTATTCCGTTACTCCCCAACCCTGAGTATACCAAGCCAGAGATTGTCAGTTGTTAGGCCCACATTGCTGACTTCAGGAGAAAATGCCTGCAGTTAGAGCTGTTAAAAACAATTACCCTGTGGTTTCTCCAGGGTTTAACTGCTTTGTGGGGAATTGTGTCAAATGTTGATTGTGCTGAAGACTTGGCCGTCCTGTGATTAAGAGAGATCAGGCACAAAAGACCACCCTGGAGAAACAAGATATAGTTTCTTTCCTTAAGGATGTCACACCAAAACAGTAGAATGGGAGAATGGATGCTTGGTAGCTGAAGAGATTTATTTTGTCTTTAATTGCATGATGCTTATTTCGTACAGAACAAACACATTGTGTGCTGGCTCTTCTCAGAACAGAAGGTAGGGAATGCTTGTTTTCCATGCCAGCTGCATGAACATACGCTGTAAAGCTGCTGGATATTTTTAAGATTGTCTTAGAGAAAGTTGAGGTGCTCAGAGCTGTTTTTTTTATTTTATTTTTTTATTTTTTTATTTATGAATTCTCTTGGCAGTTTTTGAAGAAAGAATCAGTATCCAGCTAATTGGAGTTTGGTGTGCTGCCTGATAGTTTGCAGAGTAATCATTTCTACTGAATATTTCCAACAGAAGCATTAGAGATATCCAAAGAAATTGGAAAAACATGGAATTACTTTAAAACTAAATTACATTGCGTTGGGTAGTGATATTTTACCACCATTGTTTATTTCTGATGGATGGATGGATGGATGGATGGGTGGGTGGGTGGGTGGGTGGATGATTGATAGATAGATAGATAGATAGATAGATAGATAGATAGATAGATAGATAGATAGATAGATAGATTCTCTCATAAAATCTATGCTTATATAAAATTCCCTGGCAATTGGCGCTTGAAGGATTTGTTTCATACTATGCTTGTTTACAGATAAACATGCTTTTAAGAAATCTTCTTGTTGTATTTTTAAGTTGGCAAGTTAGAGTAACACTATTGACTTTATTTAGCATATATGTTCAGTTATCTCTGCTTTAAGTGTGATCGTTTTACTTTGTGATACATTTTATCCAAACATGATTTTGAGGTATAAAACATTGGTAACACGTTATTTTACAGTGTCTGTAAAATACACATTATGTGTTACATGCAGCTGCACAAAACAGTAAACAGTATGCAAATGTAGTTTATTAATATTACTTAGTACTTATTTATGTACATGACGTAACACAGATAAAGTATGACCAATTTTTTTTATTTTATTTTGTTCAGTATGTTTCTTATGTTTCAGCTATCTAAAATTTTGATGCCTTTGAATTCAAACGTATATCTATTAATATTTAGGTTGTTAACATAAGTTGACATATAACACTGACATATAAATGACATATGTTAACACTGTCGCTGGTAGTTATCATAAAAGATTTTATCACGGCTGTGAGGTCAGGGCAATTTTAACACTTGATATGAAATAACCAGCCAACAATATTATGACTGAATTGAAAGATTGGATATTATTAATGCCCAGCTGAAATTTTTTCTTGACTTATCAGTTGATCAATATTTAAGTAAAAAAAAAGAAAAAAAGAAAAAAATATATATATATATATATATATATATATATATATATATATATATATATATATATATATATATATATATATATATTTAACTCATTTCAAATAATTAATAATTTAGGTCCAATGTAGGCTTTTGCTTTAAACATATTCTATCTGACAGCAAAAATATTTGATATAAATGTAAAAATTCAGTCATTTTAATAAGTACTAAATAATTTATATTATTACTTTGATGTATGTTCTTATTAGAAATATAGTATTATTTAAATAAATAATATATATATATATTTTTTTTTATTTATTTTTTTAATGTATTTATTTATTTTTTGGCCCCACAATTTCTGACTTCTTGTATTACATTAAAAAAATTACGATGGAGTCTATTTCAATGTAAATATCTCAATGGTAATATTCCTTTTGGGACATATACTATATATGTTTCTTATACGGCCTCTTTTTGTGCATGAGCTTAAAAACGACATACCCAAAGTAAAACTCTTCCAGTTCTTTGACCCTTTGTTCTACAAACACAAACTTGGGCTCATTTGAAAGTAAACACTTAGACATTTGTTATTCAAGAGAAAAAAAAAAATTGTCATTGTAGTATAAAAAAAAATAAATACAAATTAGTTAGAGCTATTCAAATATTTTGAATAGTGATCGCAAATATAAAAAACAAAAACAAAAAAAACAACAAAAAAACATGAAAGACTATGCGCAGTGCCCCAAAAACACATCTGATACAAAGCCACATATCCGATGAAGGTCTGACACAATTTTGAAGTCGGTATGACCAAAACTCTTTGTTCCATAATGATTTATGTAAGTGTACTTCCAAAAAAAAAGGCCACTTGGAGGCGCCAACAGACCACTTGTAGTAACTCCATAAACCAATTATCAAAGTGGTCCAAACACACAATTTGTTTATATTTCAATGTTAAAAATACCACACAAACAAAAATATACATGAAGATAGCTTTATTATTATTATTATTATTATTATTTGGGAATATATTATAATGCATTCCATATATATTTATGCATTTTATAAACAATGTGAAAAGTACATTGCAATTTGAAATGCTGCAATGGAAATAAACTTTTACTTACAATAAAAATGCTTCTGTTCATTTTTTCTCTATATAAATGCAAATTGACTTTGCGCGTGTGCTCCAGGGTCTAACTCACAGTGAGTGAAGCCGGGGAAGGTGGCTCATCTCGGCTTGAATGACATGTCTGAGCCCCCTGAATGTGCAGTTGAACAGGGTGTTTGATGAAAAAATGCAGTCGGGAGCATGTGTTCACCATACCTTCAGTGATGGTGACTGAAGCCGAGGAGGGTGGATCAGATAGCAGGTCCAAAAGCCGAGTTCTTTGTTGACAGTACGTCAGTAACACGCTATAACTGCACACCGTGCGTAAAAGCGCAAACACAAACAAACACAGTCCTCAGTTTTCCACTCTGAACCTTCGCAAATCGGCATCAGGGATATATACGACTCTCATATCATTGTTTTCATCTTTTCATTAGCTACACGACCCTTCAGTCAAAAATGATCTAGCTTTTCATTGGCTGGCTTTATCCAGAGACAAACATGGATGATGGAAATCTTTAATTCACTTGTGTCAACTGCCCTGTTTGGCTATTTTGAGTGACTACCCAATCACAACTGCACAGAAAATTTTGAAGGAGGACTCATTTTGTCCGTAAGACCCTCCCAAATAACATGTTTGGGTGTTTTGCTACTGAAATACTACACAGAGTGCAAGATTTTGCAGAGAATGGACATGAATGATAATGTGTTGAATATGTAAAACCTGAACAAAGACAGATTGATTCATATTTCTTCATATTTGAAAATTTTTAGACATATCTCTAATGGATTTATTTATTGGACTCTTGCAATGAAAAACATACCAAAGTCTGGAGGACTGTGCTCATCTGTGTTTGGCTGGAAGACAATAAAGGTCAGAACTTCTGGTTTAATTTTCTGTGTTTTGATTTTCACTCTTGACACGTTTAATAAAATCTTAACATTTAGCAAAAACTTTGCGATCATCAAAATCTCTTTAAAATATAAGAGACCCAAATCTTTCAAATGATATATTGGATGTTAATTTTAGTTTACAATGTCACAGTTTAAACATGCATTAAACATAAATAAAATGTAAATAAATATGCAAGTTGGTCATATTTGACCCACCCGTCATTAAGAGGTTAAAGAAAGCAGGTAGTTATTTATCAGTGTGACGGAACGACACGCCCTTCCCTTGGATCATCTTCACCGTGCATCTTCATAGGGCGGTTCTTAAGCCAGGCCCACAACTGCAGTGGGCAGGAGAGAGGAGGGCCGCATAGACTATCCTAGTTTGGCAGCAGGTGATGAGGTGCATCTGATATTAATACAGCCTCATCATCACCACTGCCTTTAAATGCAGAGCGTGCCTCTCCTCGAGAGCCTCTAGTCCTCTGTGCATACACGCTGGCATCTTGCAGGTCCAGGATGGGAGTGGTTAGGAAATCCCAGAGGTGAGTTATATGTGCCGCACGTACCCATCTTTGTTGGAACTCCGGCGCACATTAGATGCGACGCAGGGGATTGGAGCATGCGTTTCGGCCAACAGGCCAGGATGCCAGGCCACTCTTCCCCTCAAGAGCCACAGCCTCAGGGAAGCCAAGTAGGTATAGCTGCATGCCAGAGACCTCCAAATGGGGGCAGAATCTCATAAAGAGGATAGGGTTACTCCAGAAGGGGGTGTGGTTACTCCAAAAGGGGGTTGCACCAACTCCAAAAGGTGGCATCACTTCCACTCACAGTTAAGGTTAGGGAAAGCTCCCGCCCCTTTTTGGAGCACTGCCTGAAGCTATATCCAGGAGGGGAGGATGTGCGGTCGTCGGACCCTTTTTAACCTCTTATCCCTACCCTACCATCACATTGCCCCAGTGCACTGCAAGGACGCCAGTTTCCCCTGTATTTTGGACCATTATTCCCCATGGGAACTTTATTTTCCCCTTTTAATGTTTTATTTTCATTATTATTTCAAATAAACATCCACTGTGTCTATTTCTTGCTCACCCTGCCACAATGAGTTATGAAGGAAAACATACAAGACCTCCATTCTACTTTACTGCTCATATTTTTGTTGTGTGGATTTAACAACAAATGTATGCATATGAAAACAGCTACAATGTAGAGATCATTAAACTATAAAATATCCAGCACTTGGACATATTTACTGCAAAACCTTTTCCATCAGCCCATAAATTTCATAAAGATATCTCTTCAATAGTGCTGTTTTAAAGAAGGTAAACACATTCCCTCATGTCCCTGCCCCCACATAAGAAATCATTATAGTTTTGGAGCATCTATTTCTTGGATCTGCATTAATTTCATTTAGTTCCTCTTGCATTAAAATTGTATAACATTCCTGTTGTGTAAACTTATACAGTGTAAGCGAAAGTGAATGAATATGAGCTATTGCTTTGTTGAGCCCAGCATAATATATTTATTAATATTTTGTACTTTTTTCCTTTCAAAGCCTTGAATACTACAATGTAATAGAATATTTATTTTGTGGCTGGCTGTACTGTTAGCCATTGTTTCGAAAAAGAGGTTGTTTTAGCATAACCAGCAAGACAGCAACCAAAAGAAATGGACAGCTGGCGGAAAGTACATAGCTAAATATTTAGTTTGTCTTAAATAAGTACGCACAGGCTCAAGGTAACATAAGGACAAGACATATTCAGACAGCAAGAAGCCTCATCCAAAGTATTATTTCTGCTATATTTTATTTGAACACTTTTCTGTCCTGTCATAAATTAATCTCAAACATTGATGTCTCCAATGTGTAGGTGTTTAACCGTGAAATTCATAACTCAGATGCACTATTTTTTAAATGTCATTAAATTGGACTATGTTAATTTGCCTGGCTGGGGGCCGCTCATATTGTAACTCTTGAGTACTCGTATTCTCATTTATCGTAGGTGTGTTAACACTACAAATGATTCTCACACTGCGCCATGCATACTAATTTCAAATGGTATAGATTCACGGTCATAGTTCGTTCAGCAGCATATGGGTCAGGATAGATTATGAGTAATTACATTGCCATGTTTGTTATTTAATGTGGTCTGCCTAGCAAGGCATGATGCAATAAAACAACACATTGTGATCTGAGTCTGCAACAAACAATGCGTGGCAAGACATTTTGTTTGTTGCTTTATATATATTGTGTCATTTTTTAATTATTAAAATTTTCAACATTTCAGAGTAATAGTAAAGTCATCAAAACTATGCAACAACACAAATTAATGTGACCAGTTACAGTATGTATTGCACCACCTGGGATGTTTATTAAACAGTAATGAAAGTGTTCCTATGTATGTTGGCTGCTTTTCCTTCATTTTTACTGTCCAACTCATCCATTTAAAAATATTATGGTATTTTCTTTATATATATATATATATATATATATATATATATATATATATATATATATATATATATATATACGTACATAGACACATCAATGCATAAATGTTTAGTGTTCTCACTTACGAAGGGACATACAGTAAACTTCAAACAAAGGCTTAGTAAGTAATTGTTTGTAACTAATTCAGTGATTCATTTCTTAATGCAAGACTTAGCTAGTAGGTCGTTAGCTCTCCCTAAAGTGATATGTAGTCACATTATCTTTACCGTCATTGATCCAATAAGTAGACTTCAAATTTGTAATTGGAAGTGAAAAGCCAATAATTTCAGTTTTATATTGTTATGGTTGATGTTCAACATATTTTTTTTTTTTTTTTTTTACTGTCAGAGGTAATAAATTACATTTCCATAGAAATCTGATAAGTAAAAAATAAATAGGTTAATTTAATAAATAGTAAATGTATTTTTTTTTAATAATAATATTCATGAACTATACTCTATCTAAAATTAACAAGGGTTAATAAAATAATATTAATACAACAGACTGGAAAATTGGACATTTATTAATATTTATATCCTATATATTTTGCATGTGATGAAACTTGCCAGTGATACCCAGAGACGTACGCCAGAGAGTGAACCGTTTAGATCGGTTTCATGCTTAAGAGCAGCTAAGAAGTTTTTTCACATAATGTTCCCTCTTGTAAATGCAAATGATTGTAAAAGTCAACATCATCATTTGCTGTGTCTCTAGAGGACAGAAGTCTGTCACGCAAAACGTGAGCTCATTGATGTCATTTTTTTTTTATTATTTTTTTCTAATTATTATTTCAACTATTACTCCTGCTCGGAGACTTCTGCAATTATTTAATTTACACACAGGGTTACATTTCATAGGTAACTTAGTGCCCATTTATGCTATACTATTCTAAATTGTACTTACAGAGATCAGATTTGTACTCTGGACACATTGGATCAAAAATGTATTTCAAGTTGTGAATAAGATAATTATTTATTTGTTTGTCTTAAGATGTGTCACTTTAGAATGAGTAATGCTGTCCAGTAAAACTCAAGTGTCATACCACATCCATTCAACATAGAACATTAATTCAATTGCACAGTTAGGCTGTTGTGCACTGCACTCAACGTGTTGCAGAGAAACCATGCAAAATTCATGGACCACATGTAAATCTGACACTAGACTTCAGCCAAGGGAAAGGAAAGCTAAGTAACATCAAGCATAGAGATTTTGGCAGCCATGACTCACACCACACTGATTTAAATGGAGAGGACAACTACTCTTCACCTGTGTGATTGGGAACCACAAGGACAAGTGGAGAGCATTACAAGGAATAGTGTGAGTGAAATGTGATCTGTCCTGCTCTTTTAATTATGCCAAACTTAAAGTTTAAACTTTTTCCTTAACAGCTCTTTATTATGTGTAGTCTAATGTTCAGTGTTGCATACCTCATTGCCTATGCAACTTAACATGCTGTTTCAACGAGGCAAAAAATGGGACGTTCTTTTGAGGTAAGACTGGGTGTCCAAGGAGACCATAACTAATAGAAAATTATGCATTTTGGTGGAAAGTGAGGTGGAAAATGTCTGCCTGCAATTCAAAGTAGACATTTCGACAATGTAATAAAGTCTTCTGAGTATGGGCTAAAACTTACTGCTAGAACAGAGCTAGTAGGGTTAGCAATGTCTGGGCTATTTCAGTTTACTTCTAGGGTTGGCTCAATATCCAAATTGTGGCTTTTGGTACAATATCAACTCTGGTACCTTGGTATTCATACTAACTTGATACTTTAGGCAACAAATAAACAGCATCAACAAACTGATAATGTTTTAAATTGTGCCTAATACAAACTAGCACAAACAAACTGAAGGTAAACCTTTGATTATGCATAACAGATTAGCATATAATGCAATGCATTGTAATAAACATGAAATCTGACATGTACCAACATATAAGGCCAATTTTTATAGGTGAAGTGTGTAATTTTTGCACCATTAAATGAAACTGCAAAAATAATGACAGGTTTCCTTAACACTTCCTGTCACACTGTTGGTCGTCATAAGTCAAGTTGCATGTTTTAGTGTATTTTCCAGTTGCATTCCAGATTTATTCTCCAAATACAAATAATGCATATTATCATAATATACAGTAATGATACTAATAATATCCACTACACTTTATAAATGCATGGATTGTCATAATAAATAGATCAGCTATTATGTGGAAAAGTTGCAGAAATTGTATATGGATACTGTTGCCACTGGCAAGTAGATTTGTAATTATTGTCGCAATTTTTTTCGTTTTTGTCGCATTTGTGACCATTTCATTCATAGTCTGGAGGTCGGGTACCATTCCAAATGTATTGCACCTCTGGACTGGTATGCCATGCAACTCTTAAAAATAAATCTGTGAGTCACTCCTCAGATGGAAGCTGCTGCGAACCAATCACCTTTTAGTTAATACCCATTTAATGTGAGGAGTAAAGCCTTGATCTTTCCAAAAAAATAAGAGCGACTCTATTACTGAAGAGTAAGGCATCTCCAGGGGATTATGCTAAGAAAGAACCAGCTGAGAATTGCATCTCAATTGAGTCAATTGATAGTTCAGTGAATCACTGTGTATTAAATATGATTGGAGACTTCTTGTATCATGACTGGCATGAGTGTGGCTTCATTAAGAGACCTAATTTGGAACTTCGTTCCATTATAATAAATGGGCACTCATAACAAATACATGACTCCATGCCAGAAAAAGCGAAAATCTCTATCTGGGTTTAACAGAAGATTTCTGTCATCCGTAACTATTTTTGTGTGTTTTCTCTGAGGCATTTGAAATGTCAAGCTAGACAAACTTAAGATGGTGTCTCACTAGCCAATTTTTCCAATGATTTTCAGTTGTTAGCTTCATTAACATAATCAACGGCCAGGCAGAGGGAAACAGAGCATGCATTATCATTTCTCAGCGGTCAGTCACAGTCACTAAGTGTGACACCCCCCAACCAAATCGAGTTGTTCTGAGTCTGCTAGTGTGACCCCAGCTTTAGACATAAGCACTGGCATAGCAAATAGGGTAGCATTTTAGGAAGTGTTGGAGAGTAACTATGCAACACTACTAATTTATCTATATTAACTACATTTAATGATTGATTATCTAAATTCAATGATGATTTGGGGGAGCAATATATTTTTAAATATATTTAAATATCTATTAAAATATATATTTTAGGTGATGATGTATATATACACTGATGAGCCAAAACATTATGACCACCTGTCTAATATGCTGTTGGTCCACCTTGTGCCACCAAAACAGCATCGAACCACCAACACATGGACTCTTTGAGACCCCTGAAGGTGTCCTGTGGTATCTGGCACCAAGACATTAGCAGCAGATCCTTCAAGTCCTGTAAGCTGCGAGGTGGAGCCTCCATGGATCAGACCTGTTGGTCCAGCATATCCCACAGATGCTCAATTGGATTGAGATCTGGGGAATTTGGAACCCAGGGCAAAACCTTGAAATCTTCATCATGTTCCTCAAACCAATCCCGAACAATGTGTGCAGTGTGGCAGGGCACATTATCCTGCTAAAGAGGCCACTGCCATCAGGGAATACCATTGACATGAAGGGGTGTACCTGGTGTGCAACGATGTTTAGGTTGGTTGCACTGATCAAACTGATATTCACATGAATGGCCAGACCCAAGGTTTCCTAGCAGAACATTGCCCAGAGCAACACACTCCCTCCACCGGCTTGTCATCTCCCCACAGTGCATCCTGGTGCCATCACTTCCCCAGGTAAATGGTGCACACGTACACGGCCGTCCATGTGATGTAAAAGTGTGCAGTGTAGCAGGGCACATTATCCTGCTAAAGAGGCCTCTGCCATCAGGAAATACCATTGACATGAATGGGTGTACCTGGTCTGCAACTATGTTTAGGTAGGTGGCATGTGTCAAATTGACATCCACATGAATGGCCAGACCCAGGTTTTCCCAGCAGAACATTGCCCAGAGCATCACACTCCCTCCACTGGCTTGTCATCTTCCCACAGTGCATCCTGGTACCATCACTTCCCCAGGTGGTCATAAGGCGCACATGTACACAGCCGTCCATGTGATGTAAAAGAAAAACAGGACTCATTGGACCAGGCAACCTTCTTCCGCTGCTCCAAGGCCAGTTCTGATGCTTACGCGCCCATTGTAGGCACTATCAATGGTGGACAGGGGTCATCATGGGCACTTTGACCAGTATGCGGCTACACAGCCCCATACACAGCAGGGTGTGATGCACTTTGTGTTATGACACATTCCTCCCGTAACCATCATTCAAATTTTCTGTGACTAGTGCCACAGTAGACCTTCTGTTGGTTCGGACCAGACAAGATAGTCTTTGTTGCACCAAGACATTAGCAGCAGATCCTTCAAGTCCTGCAAGTTGCAAAGTGGAGCCGCCATAGATCAGACTTGTTGGTCCAGCATATCCCACAGATGCTCAGTCAGATTGAGATCTGGGGAATTTGTAGGTCAGGGCAACACCTTGAACACTTCATCATGTTCCTCAAACCATTCCCGAACAATGTGTACAGTGTGGCAGGGCACATTATCCTGCTAAAGAGGCCACTGCCATCAAGGAATACCATTGCCATGAAGGGGTGTACCTGGTCTGCAACAATGTTTAGGTAGGTGGCACATATCAAATTGACATCCAAATGAATGGCCGGACCCAGGGTTTCTCAGCTGAACCTTGCCCAGAGCATCATACTCCCTCCACCAGCTTGTCGTCTTCCCACAGTTCACTCTGGTGCCATCACTTCCCCAGGTAATTGTCGCACACATGTGCCAAAGTAGACCTTCTGTCAGTTTGGACCAGACGGAATGGCCTTTGTTGCCCTCGCGCATCAATGAGCCTTGGGCGCCCAACACCCTGTCGCTGGTTTGTTGTTTGTCACTCTTCGGACCACTGCTGAATGGGAGTACTCCATTAGCCTTGCCATTTCAGAGATGCTCTGACCCAGTCACCTGGCCATAACAATTTGGCCCTTGTCAAAGTCACTCAGGTCTTTACTCCTGCCTATTTCTCCTGCATTCAACACTATTATGGCCCCTTTTTGGCTGCATTTGTTTTCTTTTGTGTTTGTATTTTGTTTTGCAGATTGGTAGTGGCCGAGTTGAGACGCTGATGAGCCCAATGATTAGACCTGACAGGATTCACCTGTGCTGAGGTTACCATTGGCTTTAAAACCGGCTCTCTGCCAGTCTGCAAATGCCTCTCCCCGATCCAGACCTTTGTTGTTTGGTTATCCTTCTCTTTTGTTACCAGTCATTCTTTTATTATGTTTTTTTCCTTTTTAATAAATTATATTATTTGAGCAAGATATCCAACGTGTAGTCTGCCTTATTGTTGCGGCTTACGAGCTGGCCGTGACAACACGTTGACTACGTGAACTGATTGTTCGCTTACTATCTAATCTACCCAGACCTTGACATGTGGCCTTGTTAGAAGATTATCAACGATATTCGCTTCACCTGAGAGTGGTCATAATGTTCTGGTCCATCAGTGTATATATATATGTATATATATATATATATATATATATATAGCGTTTATCATTACCTCACTTACCCGGTGAGGCAGGGAGGTGAGCCCCTGTTGGGCTCTCGCTTCTTGCATCAAGCGCCCGGGGACAGTGGCAGGTGGCGAGTTTGACTGGGGCAGTGACACAGGTGTCCTAAGGTGAGCTCAGGGAGGACAGCAACCTCCTATGGAGCAGAAGGGCAAAAGCTCGCTTGATATTGATTTTCAGTATGAATACGGACCATGAAAGTGAGGCCTCACAATCCTTCTTGGTTTTAAGCAGGAGGTGGCAGAAAAGTTAACGGTAATTGTATTAATCGCAATTAAGAAATATTAACACGTTAAACTTTTTTAATTAATCGAATGTGTTAGAGAATTTATTCTGACAGCTCTAATATATATATATATATATATATATATATATATATATATATATATATATATATATATATATATATATATATATATATATATATGTTGCTCCCCTAAATAGCTTCAATATCTATAGCTATTTTAAGTAGTAACTTGTAGTAGTTATGAATAGCTTGTAGCTTGACAGGCTACAGCTTCAAATAAGCTTCCCCAACACTGATTTTAAGGATTTTCTGAATTGTTTAGTCTTTATAATGGAATAAGATATAGGAAGGATAAAAGAAACACCTCGTCCAGACATCTGATCTCCTCTGTAGAGAGAAAGAGAGAAAGAGGGAGCAGTGCAGACGCTGAAGTGAAGCGTGTAATGAAAGTGCCCAAAGCAGCTTTCGGCTCCTGAGGGACCCTGCGTGGGTGCCGCGCTGGATGGCGAACGGCTCAATTTAAGAGGGTTAATTTATGAGGTGCCACCAGAAGGCTCGGAAGACTTACCACAAAACATTTGTGCCTGCACGTAGGTTAGCATTCTGCTTTATAGAATGATTAGAATCATAAAAGATGCTGAATGGATAATTACGATTAGCTGCCCCCTTCCCCCGCCATGTTAGAGTCACATCTTTAAGCTTATCTTACTGTGTTCCTCCTCTTTGCCTCATAGGAGAAAACAACAGGCAAGCTTGCTGAACCAAAGGAACATTGAAAAAAAAAAAAAAGGAACATTTTTGAGGCTTATTATCATTCCTTGGGTAAACAGCGCAAGAGTGTATTATTTCTCCTGAGCTCATGAACTAAATAGAATTATTGCTGATTAAACTGGTTAGCCACCACCTGCCAAGAGTAAAATAAGAGAGGAAAGCACTGTTTCTGTCTGCCTTATTAGAATACCCCCAGCATTTTGTGTTAAACATGTCTAACATGAGTTCTGCCATGGAGGTATTAAGAGCTTTGCTTTAAAAAAAATCTGTTGTTTAGACAGACAGACAATTTCTACATTACTAGGTGGTTGCTAGGACTTTGCTAGGGTAGTCTAGGTGGTTGCTAGGGTTTTTAGGTAGTTGTGGCATTGCTAGGTTGTTGCTGGGTATTTCTAGGTCATTGCTATGATGTTTTAAGGGTGTTTTGGTGGTTGCTAGGATGTTGATAAGCAGTTGCCAGGGTGTTGTAAGTTTTTGCTTGGGGCGCCAGGGGTTGCGAGGGTGTTCTTGGTGGTTGTTAGTGTTTTAAAGGTAGTTGCTATGTTGCTAGAGCACTCTGGTATTTTCTAGGAAATTGCTAGGATCTTTCAAGGGTGTTCTGGGTGGTTGTTAGGGTGTTGATAGGTGGTTGCTATGGCATTGTTAAGTGGTTTCTAGAGTGTTCTAAGTTGTTTCCAGGGTGTTGTAGGTAGTTGTGACTTTGCTATGATGTTGCTAGGGCGCTTTGAGTTTTTCTAGGGCATTGCTAGGATGTTGCAAGAGTGTTGTGGGTGGTTGCCAGGGTGTTGTAGGTAGTTGTGGCTTTGCTAGGTTGTTGCCAGTGTGCTCTGGGAGGTTGCAAGGGTGTTGCTAGGTGTTTGCAAGTACATTGGTAGATGGTGGCTAAGGTGTTCTAAGTTGTTGGTTGGGGACCCTTGGATTGCTAGGGCATTACTACACTGAAGAAAATTATGTATTGGATTTGATTATAATATATATATATATATATATATATATATATATATATATATATATATATATATATATATATATATATATATATATATACATACATACATATATATATAGCATTTTTACATCCTGCGTTTTAAGTAAATTCAACTTATGGTCATTTTATGTCAGCACAACTAAAACCTTAGATATACAGAAATGTATCAGTTCATTAAACTTTATTTACCTAAAAATGTATGTAACACGAATAAGATTTAACAACCAGTAGTGTAGTCTACGGCATACACCGTTTTTCTTAGGATTTTGCGTATGCCCACCTAAAATAAGTGATGATACATATGGCCACCAGTTTATTATTATTATTATTTTAAAAAGTGTACAAGTGATTCTCTCTAAACATGCACAGTGGGAGGCGGGAGCGCAACTGATGGCACAGGAAAGAAAGACAGTCTGACTAAACTGATCCAACAATCAGAACGTTCATTTCTGACGCGACTGGATATTTGCTAACAAATCATATTTTCCGTTTCAGTAAGGGGCAGGACATTTCCAGCATCTAATGCACAAGCATCCCTGGAGTAACCATAATTTACGCTATAAATAAATGTTCCTGCTAAACTTATATATATATTGATCAGTCACAACACCACTGACAGGTGAAGTGAGTAACATCGATTATCTTGTTACAATGGAACCTGTCAAGGGGTGGGATATATTAGGCAGCAAGTGAACAGTCATTTATTGAATTTCATGTGTTGGAAGCAGGAAAAATGGGCATGCGTAAGGATTTGAGCGACTTTAACAAGGGCCAAATTGTGATGGCTAGACGACCAGGTCAGAGCATCTCCAAAACGGCAGGTCTTGTGGGGTGTTCCCAGGATGCAGAGTTTAGTACCTACCAAAACTGGTCCAAGGAAGGACAACCGGGGAACCGGCAACAGGGTCATGGATGCCCAAGGCTCACTGATGGGTGTGGGGAGCGAAGGCTAGCACGTCTGGTCCAATCGCACGTAAGAGATACTGTAGCACAAATTGCTGATAAACTTAATGCTGGACATAATAGAAAGGTGTCAGAACACAGAGATTATCCCAGCTGGTTGTGTATGGGGCTGCATAGCCGCAGACCAGTCAGAGTGCCAATGCTGACCCCTGTCCACCACTGAAAGCACCAACAATGGGCACATGAGCGTCACAACTGGACCATGGAGCAATGAAAGAAGGTGGCTTGGTCTGATGAATCACGTTTCTTTTAGATCATGTGGACGGCCGGGTGTGTCGTTTACCAGGGGAAGATATGGCAGCAGGATGCACTATGGGAAGAAGGCAGGCCGGCAGAAGCAGTGTGATGCTCTGGGCAATGTTCTGCTGGGAAACCTTGGGTGCTGGCATTAATATGGTTGTTACTTTGACACGTACCACCTACCTAAATATTGTTGTAGACCACGTACACCCCTTCATGGCAAAGGTATTCCCTGATAGCATCTATGGGATGTGCTGGACCAACAAGTCCAATCCATGGATGCTCCACCTCGCAAATTACAGGACCTAAAGGATCTGCTGCTAAAGTCTTGGTGCCAGATACCACAGGACACCTTCAAGGCAGTCGCATACCGGACGTGAAGCAGTCATGCCGCGTCGCAGCTAGGACACGGCACAGGTATTAAACACGGGGCACGTCGATGCGGTTCAGGTTGCAGACAGTACACACAAAATGTTTTTCCCTTGTTCAAGAATGAAGAACGCTTAAGTAAATAATCTATGTCCTTTGATAATGATTTGGGTTGAATTTAATAGATAATATGTGAGTTGTGCTCCGTGGCGCGCCAGAAATTTGAGCAGCCTCCGGAGTCGTAGCTGGGCGCCACCGGCAGAAGCCAAGAGGTGCAGCAGTGTGCATACCTTCATTGAAAACAGTTGTTTCGAATTTTAGAATACGCCATGTCATCTGCAAGATGCATCTGGTGTGCAGCCCCCTTCAGAGGTCTTGTGGAGTCCATGCCTCGATGGGTCAGAGCTGTTTTGGCGGCATGAGGTGGACCTACACGATATTACGCAGGTGGTTTTAATGTTGTGGCTGCATGTTATTGCACCCGTGCCAGTTTCTGATGCTCTTTGCAGATGCTGGACAACTGTGTCCTGTAATTATATCAAATGCATAAATCCACAGTATGCCCACCTTTTCGGACACTACTTAGGGATGGGCAGATCGATACTAAAGTATCGATACTTCCGATATTTATGTGGTATCAAGAATATCAATCCTCACATAAAAATATTGATTCTGAAATTTTTCTTTTTTTTTAACTAGTTTATTATTTAGATAACATGAGTATTAATTCATCTCATAAGCTTCGAAGTGGAAAAAACAAATTATATTAGTGAATAGTTGCATGGCTGCACAGAACAATTTTTCATTCCGCTCATCTTGTTGCACAGAAATGCTAAAATACACCAGCAGACAGCACTCACCCTTTCAGTCATAGTGCTTGTTCAAAGAGGGAGCAGTGTTTTCCTGAGGTAATGACAGAAAAACAGCATCTGGAGTTATTCACACTAAGTAATGACAAATCTAGATGTGACATGTATTATTATGGGCCTGTTTGACAATTTTTACAGTCTTATTTAAATTCAGAGTTGTTAAAACATTGATAATCTGTAATCCTCATTAATAAATGATACCCTGATGAAAACTACCCATGGATTTACTGTATTAGTATTGTATTAACCATGACTAGTAACCATTACTGTAGTAACCATGTTTTTTTTTTTTTTTTTGGCAGTAACCAAGGTTTTGATACAATTAACCATGGTTTTACTACAGCATTACTGTAGTATCCATACTGTAACTTGGTTTTAATAATAGTAAACATATAACAATATCTATGGTTAATTTTGTGGTTTTATATGTGGCTTATACTTACTAATTTTTAAAAGGTAAACAAAGCAGCCTAATAATTTTGTAATTTCTGCTTAGGCCTATAAATATATAAAATAATAAAAAGTAATAATTTAAGTTACTAATTTTATCCAAAGAATTCGTAAAAATTCAATTAATTAGAGGTACTGGTATCGATCCCGGCGATACTGGCCTAAAAGTACTTTTAGTAAGAAAATAAGTGGTATTGCCCATCCCTAAGACTACTACAACACTGCTAACAACATATTTTTGTTTCTAGTTAATTTAATTGGCTCAAACAAAAATAATGACTGAGGCCAGTCATTAAACAATTGATTCCCCATAGAAGTGCAGATATAGATGCACTTCAACTATGCACATTCACATGCACAACAAAAAACTACATGGATTGAACAGGATCCAACTTTACCAAATGGAACACTAATCACCCTAATGGTGACTTTACACAAAACAACTAACTGCAGTAAAAGAACATCAGTAATACTAAAAAGAGCTAACATCACTGAATTCTTAATAAAAATAAATAAATTAAATACCCCAAAAAGTTCTTTTTGACCAAACAAATGTGCTTAAATTATTCAAGTGCAAGGGCTTATGGGTATTCCCCACAACCTCAGTTCTGTACTTGATCATTTGAGTTAGTAGTACTTAAAATCTTAATTTTATGGATTGTTAAGCCAAAGAAGTTCAAGGAACTCACAATTATTATTTTACTTTATCTGTCACTCTAAGTTCACCTTATAATTAATATTTTGAGTTGTCAGGGTTGGGAGGGTTACTTTTGAAATGTATTCCACTACAGATTACAGAATACATGCTGTAAAATATAATTTGTAATGTATTCTGTTAGATTACTCAAGGTCAGTAATGTATTCTAAATACTTTGGATTACTTCTTCAGCACTGGTAGATTTTTTCTCTTGTTTTGACTATAAAACTCTTCCAGTAAATTAAGACAAAATACACATGTTAAAAATACATTCTCTGAAAAACCTAAATATCTTATGCAGTGTTGTTTCTAAAACAAGATTAATCAAATGTATCTTGTTTTAAGGATTTTTAGATATTTTTTACAGGAAAACAATGCAAAAATTATCATCAAGAATATGACTTTTGCCCTGATATCAAAGGTCTTACTTGAAAAAAAGAAATTATGATCTAACGTGAATTTTCTTGATATATATATATATATATATATATATATATACAGGTGCATCTCAATAAATTAGAATGTCGTGGAAAAGTTAATTTATTTCAGTAATTCAAATCAAATTGTGAAACTCGTGTATTAAATAAATTCAGTGCACACAGACTGAAGTAGTTTAAGTCTTTGGTTCTTTTAATTGTGATGATTTTGGCTCACATTTAACAAAAACCCACCAATTCACTATCTCAAAAAATAAGAATACATCATAAGACCAATAAAAAAAACATTTTTAGTGAATTGTTGGCCTTCTGGAAAGTATGTTCATTTACTGTATATGTACTCAATACTTGGTAGGGGCTCCTTTTGCTTTAATTACTGCCTCAATTCGGCGTGGCATGGAGGTGATCAGTTTGTGGCACTGCTGAGGTGGTATGGAAGCCCAGGTTTCTTTGACAGTGGCCTTCAGCTCATCTGCATTTTTTGGTCTCTTGTTTCTCATTTTCCTCTTGACAATACCCCATAGATTCTCTATGGGGTTCATGTCTGGTGAGTTTGCTGGCCAGTCAAGCACACCAACACCATGGTCATTTAACCAAATTTTGGTGCTTTTGGCAGTGTGGGCAGGTGCCAAATCCTGCTGGAAAATGAAATCAGCATCTTTAAAAAGCTGGTCAGCAGAAGGAAGCATGAAGTGCTCCAAAATTTCTTGGTAAACGGGTGCAGTGACTTTGGTTTTCAAAAACACAACGGACCAACACCAGCAGATGACATTGCACCCCAAATCATCACAGACTGTGGAAACTTAACACTGGACTTCAAGCAACTTGTGCTATGAGCTTCTCCACCCTTCCTCCAGACTCTAGGACCTTGGTTTCCAAATGAAATACAAAACTTGCACTCATCTGAAAAGAGGACTTTGGACCACTGGGCAACAGTCCAGTTCTTCTTCTCCTTAGCCCAGGTAAGACGCCTCTGACTTTGTCTGTGGTTCAGGAGTGGCTTAACAAGAGGAATACGACAACTGTAGCCAAATTCCTTGACATGTCTGTGTGTGGTGGCTCTTGATGCCTTGACCCCAGCCTCAGTCCATTCCTTGTGAAGTTCACCCAAATTCTTGAATCGATTTTGCTTGACAATCATAAGGCTGCGGTTCTCTCGGTTGGTTGTGCATCTTTTTCTTCCACACTTTTTCCTTCCACTCAACTTTCTGTTAACATGCTTGGATACAGCACTCTGTGAACAGCCAGCTTCTTTGGCAATGAATGTTTGTGGCTTACCCTCCTTGTGAAGGGTGTCAGTGATTGTCTTCTGGACAACTGTCAGATCAGCAGTCTTCCCCATGATTGTGTAGCCTAGTGAACCAAACTGAGAGACCATTTTGAAGGCTCAGGAAACCTTTGCAGGTGTTTTGAGTTGATTAGCTGATTGGCATGTCACCATATTCTAATTTTTTGAGATAGTGAATTGGTGGGTTTTTGTTAAATGTGAGCCAAAATCATCACAATTAAAAGAACCAAAGACTTAAACTACTTCAGTCTGTGTGCATTGAATTTATTTAATAGACGAGTTTCACAATTTGAGTTGAATTACTGAAATAAATGAACTTTTCCACGACATTCTAATTTATTGAGATGCACCTGTATATGTATATATATATATGATCGTGCCTGGTAACATGTGCATGTAAAATGGCTAGAAATAGCATTTTAGCTTAGCGTAAAGCTGACAATTTACACAAGGTTTATTTATATTTCTTCTGCTCCAAACTTACTTCAAACTTACTTCTCTGTCTGCTCCTATGAATGTAACACATCATAAGAAAGTGTTTCACTGCTGTTCAAATGCACTTTGGATCACATCATTTATATGTATAAATGTTTTCCATATGAAAGGGCTAAATATTAAATGAAACAAATGACAATAGAATGCAAAGTAATCTCTTCAGTAATCAAAATACTTTTTGAATGTAACTGTATTCTAATTACCAGTGATTTAATTTGTAACTGTAGTGGAATACAGTTACTTATATTTTGTATTTTAAATACGTAATCCCGTTACATATATTCCGTTACTCCCCAACCCTGTGTGTTGTACACATTAATGCAAATTAAATAAAGCTAAAAATGTTTTAAATATGTACGTGTCTGAGTAGAAGCTATTTATTTTCTTACGTTATGGCTGTTGAGCCAACAAATAGTTTAATTATTTATTTTGTACTGTTTGTTTTGTTGTTGTTTTTTTTTTTTTTTTTCAGTGTATAGGCGTTTAGATGGTTATCCACCATCTGCCAAGAGTAAAAAAATATATTTGGTAGACAGAAAACCTGTTTCTTTCTGCCGCATTAGCATTCCCCCTGCAATTCACATGCTAAATGTGTCAAACATAGGTTCTGTCATGGATCAAGTTTTTAAGAGCTTTGCTTAAAAAAAGAAAAAAAAAAAAGAAAAGCTATTGCTGTTTCTACAGGCCAGTGCATGTAGTATATTTATCAATTAAGCGCATTCAAGACTCAAGCATAAATCATTATTCATAAGCTAGGAAACTGCTATTCCTTAAAAAAAAAAAAACACCTAGTGACTTTTCATGCTTGCCTACTGTTGTCCAAAAGCTAGAGAGGCTGGACATTTTCCAAATCGCAGAGGAAAGCACCTATTGACAACTAAAGAACTCCCACAGTTCACTGTTTCCTGTGTATACAATGCCCAGAAGTACTTACCCACATCTCTGGGGACGTTTAAACAGCCAAAGCAAAATATTCTTCCAGATTTTCCAACATATTTTTGTATTTCAATAAAATATGTGGACCTGCAGGACTGGGTTTTTAAAAAGATCCTATACAATCTTTAGACCCCAGGTTAGATGTTTGGTAAGTCTGGAGAAAGGAGAATTATATTGGGATTTGATCCAGTCAGCCTGGAGATAATGAAATAAAATATGTGCAGCACAGTATGGAGAGCTTTGTAAATGGTACCATCTGTCGGAGCACATTGTCAGCATGCTGCGAAGGTGCCAAACGGGCAGGTGAACATCTCCTATCATTCCTGCTGCTGTCATATGTGCTGGAAAAATCCTTATGCTAATTAGGGAGAAAGTTCTAGACTCACAGGAATACATAATGAATGCACAAGATCTCCATGGACCATACAAGGTCAAGTATGCAGAGCATATTCAGACCAGTGATGAGGGTATACACTGTAATTTCTTAGCTGTATATCTGTGCAGTTGGGCTATTCAAAATGCATTTACATTATATTTCATTCATATTATTTCCACAAATTAAGATTGTAAGATCCAGCTTTATTTTCACTATCCTAAATATCAATTTATAAATTGGTCATAAAAACATGCAGTTTCTATACTGTAAAAAGTGATATGTTGCTTAAAGGGATCGTCCAGCCAGAAAAATCTATACTAATTTCCTTTTTCTGTGGAATACAAAAGAAGATGTTTGTCAGAATGCTAGCCTCAGTCCCCATTCAGTTTCATTGGAAGGAGACAAAAAAGATGTAATGAAAATGAATGGTAACTGAGGCTAATATTCTGCCTAGCATCTCATTTTGTGTTCCACAGAGGAAAGCAAGTCAAATGGTATTGGAACGACATGAGAGCAGTAGTGTAATCTAGGGCATACGCAGGCATACACCATATGCCCACCTATCTTTCTTAGGATTTTGCGTATGCCCACCTAAAATAAGTGATGATACATATGGCCGCTAGTACAACGAGTAGGCTTTTGACCCAGAACTTTTTCAATCTAATAACATGATACCGCAGCACCATTGAGTGAATTGTGTATTATTATTATTATTATTATTATTATTATTTTAAAAAGTGTACAGAGATTCTCTCTAAACACATACAGAGCAGTGGGAGGCAGGATAGCAACTGAAGGCACAGGCAAGACAGGCAGTCCGACTAAGTTGATCCACCAGTCAGAATGTTCATTTCAGACGCGATTGGATATTTGCTAACCAATCATACTTTCCGTTTCAGTAAGGGCCGGGACATTTCAAGCATCTAATGCACAAGCATCCCTGGAGTAACCATGATTTGCACTGTAAATTTATTTCCCTGCTAAACGTAAATATATATATATATATATATATATATATATATATATATATATATATATATATATATATATATATATTTTTTTTTTTTTTTTTTTTTTTCAATTGAACTTATGCAATTAAACTTTGTGTCCTTCATAAATTCACAGCATGCCCACCTCTTCAGACACTACTACACCACTGCATGAGAGTGAGTGAATTATCTCACATTTTTTAGTTTAGGGTTAACTATCCCTTTAAACTTTGTAAAAAAAAATAAATAATGGTGTTGGTTTAAAATGTTGTTGAGCCAACTTGCTTTGGTTTTTTAAACTTGATTTTCTACCTTCCATTGTTTAAAGATAATTTCTTAATGTTGTTACAGTTTACTTTAAGCAAATTATGAACCATTCAATGTATATCAACTCAAACAGTAGGTGAAGACTGAATAAAGATAAAGTGGTGATACTTGAAAACAGATCCAACTGTATTGTGCTTTAGAAGCCCAAATATGTGAGTTTAGTCTAGAAACAATCCCAAAAACCTTTTATAAGCAAGTCTGTTAAAACAAACCAAGCCCATTATTGCTTATAAGAAGCAGACATGGCTACACTGATTTGATTAGTTATTTAAAACATCTTCTCATGGGATATTGACTGATTTAATTGTTGTAGAGTGTCAAATTGAGGAATTTAGTTAACTGGACAATGTTAAAAATTTATTCAACTTTTGTTAATCTTTTTTTTTTTTTTTTTTTTTTTTTTTATAGAAACCTTTATCTCATCAATTTCAGTTGTATTGACTATTTAGCATTAAAATGGAATTGGAAAATAAGTGGAGTAAAAAAGTAAAAACATGAAATTTATTCAAAGCACATTCTGTGATCACTGGCAGTAAAAGAGCATGGATGATGCAGGTGGGCTGGACATGACTACCAGTTTACTAAGCCATGGCCATTTCTCTCTTCCAGACCTGTGCCTCAAGACTCAGCTACAGTCAGATGTCTTTGTTGGTAAGAGCCAGTTCCTAAGCCCATCTTCTCTGGATGGTTGGCTGGATTTGATCTTCCACATGAACACCAAAGCTCAAAATTTCTGGAGAATGTGCACTAACCACTAGGCCACAGGACAGATAAACTGTCCATTTTGTTAAAAGGTCTGCCTGGCAATTCTGATCATTTATAAGAAATTAGCAAATATTTACAGGGTGCTTGCTGTCATGGAAAACCTGGAAATATAAGGTAATGTTAAAATTTTGATTTCCAGACCAATAAGTCATGGAAATTTCTATAGTGAGAACAATGTGTCTAGTTATGCCCAGCTCTAAAATCTTTCATCTGCTAAATTGTTCTTTGTAAGTGCTATCCTCATTGACCTATGTCTGCTGTCATGTCATCCCTTAACCTAGAAAAATGAGAATGACACTCATGGACTGTTAAAGCAATTTGTGCTAAAGTCTTGGTCAGTAATATTCTGTCACAGCAGGATTTTTTTTATTTTATGTATTTATTTATTTATTTGCATTTTTAGACTTGGCATTCAGTTTTAAATAGCTTTTTAAAGTAATATTTCTAGTCTATTGATGAAATGTCCTTTGAATTTAGTCAATATTTTGTCATGTCACATTCATTAATTGAAGTCTTACTCATAGTAAAATGGCATATACAGCATATTTACAATGCAAGTTACACAATCTGACAAGTACGTAACTTAGTTTGCCTGTGTATTCACTATATTGTCTGTGCAGATGTAAGTTGTAATGTTACATTTATCCTCTAGATATTGTTGATTAATCTCATAGACAGTTGCAATCAAAATTATTCAACCCCCCTGACCAGCAATACATTCTGGTGATGTGAATTAAAACACATCAACTAAAACCTCAGTAAAAACAAAGAGTTCAGTTTGCCCAAATTTAAAAATAAAGAAATAGCTAATTCTCTCCACAAATGTCATGTCAAAAATATTCAACCCCCAAAGTCAATCATTTGTGGAGCATCCTTTATCCTTAATAACAGCAAATAAATGTTTCAGGTAAGTGTTCTCAGGCTTTGGACACCTCTCTATTAGAATTTGAACACATTTCTCATGAGCAAAAGCTTCCAGCTCATTGACATTCTTTGGTATCTGTGCTGCCACTGCTTCCTTGAAATCCCAACAGGGATTTGCAATGGGATTTTAATGATGGACTGAAAGGGCCATTTAAGGACATTCCATGACCTATCCCTGAACCAGATTTTGGACAACTTGGATGTATCCTTGGTGTTACTGTCTTGCTGGAAAGTCCAGTGATCACCATGCTTCAGTTTACACACTGAAGGCATCACATTTTTCATGCCAAAATGGCCTGATACCTGAAAGAATCCATGGCGTCAGTCACATAGTCAGGATAGCCGTTTCCTGCAGCCGCAAAACACCCCCATAACAGGACTGACCCACCTCCATGCATGACTGTGGGGATGGTGTCGTTCTTGTCATCACCTTGTCATCTTACTCCAGACGTACTGCTGATCCATGGGTCTAAAACTCATTTTCAGTTTAGTGTCATACATCTATAAAACCTTCTTCCAGGACTCCACAGGTCTTTCCTACTTCTTTCCTGTTACTTCTTGAATATTCAAGTCAACATTTCCCTTGGTGAAGTTTTGCTTTCTTCCACACCCCAAGAAGGTTGCTGTTGTACCATATTTAAAAAAAAAAAAATGTATGAATGGTGCTGCCAACTTTGTCTATTGGAAATTGAAGTGCCTTGGAAATGTACTTTTAGCCATGACCTTTCTTGTGTAATGAAATTATCTCCTCTATTAGCTTTGAGACAGCTTATTTTTAATTGCATTTTTTGCATAGAAATACATTTTTGCTTACAACACTAAACTTAAATTTTAAAACTTAAATAAGTGCCATTGCAGATTGATGACTTAATTTTTTTTTAAAGCAATTACTTGTGTAGCCTTACATATTTAAAAAACAGCTATATGCAATAGGGGTTGAATAATTATGGCATGGCTGTATTTAAAAAAAAAATCCTGCTATTTACAAATATTAGGTTATATATTCACACTATGACTTTGAATGTGTCACTCAACTGATATAGATGTAAAGTTAAAAATTCTAGGTCATCAGAAAAGCGTACCTTTGTAAATCCTTACTGTCCTGGGGGTGTTGAATAATTTCGATAGCAACTGAAGCTATATAATACATTTGAGCAACATAGTCTTATGACAGCTCATAATAATTTGTATGAAATGGCGAAATCGCAAGATATAATTTAAGCTAAGTTGTATGATATTTTCCAATTTTGCCTTTTCGTACAAATTGATGTGTTGTCATAAGACTATGTTACAAAAGGTACAACTTTCATTCCCATTCCCATAGAGACCAACCAATGAACAGAATTTAGCTAGCCTTCTAACATATTATTTTTTTTAAAGGAAATGTCAATAACCTGTAATACGCTTCCCTCATTTAGTTCCAAACCCTGATGTTTTCTTGCTTCCATGGTACACAAAAGTTATTTTCCTATTAAAATCATGGTTAGGTTTAGAGTTTGGGTAAGGGGATAGACTTTATGGTTAGGTTTGCGTTAAGGTTAAACTTAGGAAAAAACGTAAGAACCCTCGTTCAAAACCCTCATGTTTCTCTTTTTCGTGTGGTACACACGTGATTTTCTATTTAAATCACTGTCATAAAATCATAATAACATTGTTCATTTGTTCATTTATTTTTCTCTTTGGGAGTAAAAGTTGTACACTTTTGTAAGGGCCAACTCAATTTCTAATGATTTCGTCATCTCATAGCCTACTAATTTTTACAGGTTGGTTTGAGTGAGGTTATTAACACTGGACACATTTTTTACTGGAATATTTGAGTAAATTCTTTCTAGAATTTTCTTCTTTAAAAAACATTGTACGTTGTTAATATCTTACACTATTCATTGTTCTCGAGTATCCAGCTTCTCGTTTTTCACACGCACTCACAAACAGCCTTCGTTGGACTACTATATGGTGACATCACTGTGAGCACATTCGTGCAAATTTGTGTGTGTATATATGGTGGGGTCCCTTTCGTTTTGATACCAGCCCTATTCAACTGCTAGCAAGCATTACGTTGTGTCAAGAATATTAATGAACCATGTGAAATTTCAGCAGTGGTGCTCATAATTTAGAAGCGGTAGTGACCATAGGGGATTGCTGAATGCATATAGGGGATCGCTTGACCTTATCTCCCTGATTTCCACGATTATAAACTTCCAAACCCAAGACTTACTTGGCTTTCCGCTTGGCTGCCTCATGAAGTGGGTGGTTTGTTACCTTGTCAAATGTCGCATGCATTAGTCTTGCCTGTGCCGGTGCAGAAAGCGCAAGGTGACTGGCTGGTTCCAAGCCTCACCCTCCGCTGCCTGCAATACATCAGCAGATGCTTGCAGCCGCCCTCCCTATGAGACAGCTGGGGATGCTGGGGACCGGAGACCCCCGCCCTGACCCTGCTGCCTGCTGCCCTATGATAGATGATGATGTCCAAATACTCAAAGAGCCGCAGAGGTGACAGATAACACCTCCACTGGGTGAGCGGGAGCTTATCGAGCAGAGGTGGCAAATCCCATCAGCTTTATAAAGGCGTATTTAAATTGCTTAGCTGGTGTCGTGTCGATATTGAATTGCAGGCTGGCTAAAAGTGTGAGGTTTTAATGTAATCACAAGAAGCGGCGGAAATTCCAGGGGAACATTTTATTCACAGGTGCCTCTTGAGTTATTGACAGCGATTTGAGCTGGGGAAAATAACAGGGTAAATGTCTTATTTCAGAGGAGAAATCAAATATGAGGGTATTGTAGGTGTATTATCTTTGTTGAATAACCTCTGCTCTTTAAAGGAATTTGCAAGTGCGTTTTGCTATGACCAAAGTAATTTCTTAAATGAATTGCCATCGATAAAATTCACAGGGCCCGGGACCAGACTTTTCACAAAACATTTACTCTCCCCCATGTCGTTCCCATCCCGTATGACTTCTGTAGATCACAAGGCAATTTTCTTTTTTCTGTTCCCTATAATGAAATATAAAGACAACTGGAAAAAAATAGTCAGGATATTCTTCAAAAATTGGTGTCTTTTGTGTTCCACGAAAAAAAAAAAAAAAAAGTCATAGGGGTTTGGAATGACATGACGATGAGTAAATAATGACATATTTTTTATTTTTGGGTAGACTATCCCTGTATTGTTCACAGCAGACTTGAAACACAGCACGTCCCTTTTTAAAATGATTGCTGCTAACTTTTCTCTCCCAGTCTTTTGTAGAGGAGGAGTATGACATTTACTGTTTCAAAAGAACGCAATGTGGACTTGAAAGGGAATTTCATGGAGTCCACTGCCAAGCCACAGGGTAAAGTCAGCGATTCATACCTTGCTTTTTAATACTTCAAGACTTGTAGATTTCCCTTGCACTGTGGTTATCAGTACAAAATCATTTTAAACTGCTGTTAACTGATTTGTAAGCTTGCGAATTGTAGGCTGTGACGAGAGAGATAGACTGGATGTTGCAAAATATAAATATCATCATTGCAGTATCTATTGCAATGTCTTCGCTAAACTGCACTGCATGCTTACTGTGTTGTGTAATTTTTAAAAACAATGTTTAAAATGCAAATTTGTGAGGTTAATGAAACTTAAACACTGCAAAAATATCTACTTCTTACTGAGTAGTTTTGTCTTGATTTCCTGTTAAAATATCTAAACATTCACAAATTTACTTGAGAAGCAAAATGACAAGCTATTTTGTCATGTTTTCAGAGAAATCAAACCAAATTTAGTAATGTTTATGCTTAAAATAAGAAAAAAACTATTTGCCAATGGGGTAAGAAAAAAACTTGAATTAAAGGGATAACAAGTTTATTTTTCTTAACCCATTGGCAAATAGTCTTTTCATGTTTTAAGCATAAACCGCACCAAAATGTGTGTGATTTTTTTTTTGTTTAAAGGATATACAGGTATTTTTTTACTGGAAAATAAGACCAAAATACTCAGTAAGAAAGTCATTTTTTTTGCAGTGAATCAGTTTATTTCTGACAACTTGTTCATATTACAGCCTGATCTCATGAAAATTATGTGACTGTTGCAATATTTTTGCAAAACACTATGTGGTTCGTTACATGAATTGCAGCAGTTCCAATGTTAAATGTCCACTGGGTGGTGCTAAAAGTGAGTTACATTTTCTCCAAAACAGAGAAAGGTTTTTTAGGTTTTTAAAAAGCAGATGTGACATAAAAAAACACAATTGCTAAAGCAACCACATCATTTTGTGGTGCTTCTATGGCATTTTTGGCTTGTGTGTTGGCTCGTATTTTTGGTACTCGGCCCTTTGCATCACAAGTGCAATGCTCTTTCAGTTGTGCTACCATGCAGTTTGTGGACTCTTGAATAAGCTCGTGGTAGTTGGTTATGTAATGCAAACATTATATATATATATATATATATATATATATATATATATATATATATATATATATATATATATATATATATATATACGCCTTACAAGTCATACAACAGCATTGTGTAACAGAGCGAAATGTTATTATAGTAAAGTTTTTCTATGAGACCAGCGGCTGTATGTATAAAACTTCCCAGAAATGCTCTTAAGAATAGTCTTTAACTATCAAGCTCTTAATAAGCTTCGATTTAAGTGTCAAAATATTCTTAGCAAAGAGTAGGACTTATGTAAGTGTAGGAGCTTTTTATAAAGGTGCTAAAAGCAACTTTCAGCAAAGTCTAAAACTGATTCTTCAGTGCTGACTGAGGTGATATTTAAGTTTTGTGAAATAAGGACTACAATGATGCTGACAAAAAATGGCCACCCTCAAACACTGAATAAGTCAATAGTGAGCCTGCAAGGGTAATATGTCCCAGCTGGTATGACACCATTCATTCATTCATTCATATCTGATTCAATACAACACATTATAAAACAATGTTTTGATAATAGGTTATTTTCTGTTGATTAATTATTTGATTGCTCAAATGAGAAAGCCAAATTTAATTTCCTGTATTTTAAACATTATTCCACATATTGCCGAAAGTTGTCCTCAAACAATGTGTAAACTGAAGGCAAAAAAAAAAAAAAAAAATCAAAATGCAAAAAAAAAAAAGAAAATTTTTTTTTTTTTTCATAGAACCACATTTTCACTACTGTAAAGTGGTGTCACTGACAGAGGTTGCAGTTCTAGTGCAAAGATATTCAACTAATCATAGTTAAATTCATTGTTGAATATTTTCACCATTGATTTTTATCATTTAAGTGATATTTAGATTTTATTAATTAGTTGTTGCAGCCCACTGAATGTTTAGGTGTGTAGCCCATTACATGTGTCAAATGCTTAATTCAAAACAATAAGTTTCAATGTATTCATTAAATGAAAAAATGTGCTGCAATTAAAAAATTATATTGATGGATTTCATTTTGCTCAACTACAAAACCCATTTGCCCAAATTCCACTTTCATAAGTCCAACACATTGTTCTTTTGTTGTAGAGTGTGTTGTCTCCGTGGAACACAGTCATTGTGCTACTCCGAACTAGGTTAGGATACCTCTCCATCACTCTTAAACAATTTAGGAGCTGAGACCAAGTCTTAAAACTTATGAACCTTTATAAATCCCACTTATTCTTAAGTCTATATATAAGAGGAAAATGACGTCATTCTTAGAATTTTGACACACTAAAATTTTACTCTAATCGGCTTTATACATACGGCCCCAGGTTATCATATTATTACATACTGTCAAGTTTAGTGAAAGATACACATTCAAATCAATGTTTCAGAGTTTTATTGTAATAAATATTATTTTGTTGTTGTATAGTGACTGTGTTTTGCCTTTTGGAACAGTAGAGTTAAGTGTCAGGCAAAAGAACCCACACTAATTTTACAGACCAACCAGGCATTTTTGTTTCAATCAATTAGGTAAATTTTAAATGTTAAAACTTTGGCTTCACTGCAGGCTAGTACTTGAATTCCAAAGGCCATATGTGTGAAAGAGTTGTGTCCAGAGTCTTGTATTGTCATATCAGACTGAGGTGCTCAAAAAGAGAAAGAGATGGAGAGAGAGGGTGAGATTTAATGGCTTCTAAAAGCAAGTCACTAAGGGGCATTATAGAATAGCATCTTTTCTGCCATTCTTCTCTGCAGATCCTCTCAAGTTCTGTCAGGTTGGATGGGGACCGTCAGTGGACAGCCATTTTCAGGTCTTTCCAGAGATTTTCGATTGGGTTCAAGCCTGGGCTCTGGCTGGGCCACTCAAGGACATTCAGAGAGTTGTCACGTAGCCACTCTTGCATTGTCTTGGCTGTCTGCTTAGGGTCATTGTCCTGTTGGAAGGTGAACCTTCAGCCCAGTCTGAGGTCCTGAAAGCTCTGGACCAGGTTTTCATTAAGGATATCTCTATATTTTGCTGTGTTCAGCTTTCCTTGAACCCTGACCAGTCCCCCAGTCCATGCTGCTGAAAAATACCCCCACAGAATGATGCTACCACCACCATGCTTCACCGTTGGGATGGTATTGCGCAGGTGATGAGCAGTGCCTGGTTTCCTCCAGACATGATGCTTGGAATTGAAGCCAAACAGTTCAATCTTCATTTCATCAGACCAGATAATCTTGTTTCTCACAGTCTGAGAGTCCGTTAGGTGCTTTTTTTATTTTTCTTGCACTGAGGAGAGGCTTCCCTCTGGCCACTCTGCAATAAAGCCCAGATCGGTGGAGTGTTGCAGTGATGGTTGTCCTTCTGCAAGTTTCTCTCATCTCCACACATGATCTCTGGAGCTCAACCAGAGTGACCATCAGGTTCTTGGTCACCTTTCTTACCAAGGACCTTCTCCCCCGATTGCTCAGTTTGGCCAGGCGGCCAGCTGTAGGAAGAGTCATGGTTGTACCAAACTTCTTCCATTTAAGTAATATGGAGGCCACTGTGCTCTTGAGAACCTTCAATGCAGCCAAAATAAATAAATTAATTAATTAATTAAAAGAAATTAGCCTTCCCCTGATATGTGCCTCGACACAATCCTGTCTCTAAGCTCTGCAGGCAGTTCCTTTGAACTCATGGCTTGTTTTTTGCTCTGATATGCATTTTCAAATGTGAGACCTTATATAGACAGGTGTGTGCCTTTCCAAATCATGTCCAATCAATTGAATTTTCTAAATTTCAAGTGTCATAGCAAAGGGTCTGAATACTAATGTTAATGTGATATTTCAGTTTTTTTCTTTTTAATAAATTTGCAAAGTTGTCAAAAATATGGTTTTTGCTTTGTCATTATGGAGTATGGAGAGTAGATGGATGTGGAATAATAATAATAATTTAAAGAATTTTAGCATAAGGCTGCAACATAACAACATGTAAGAAAAAAATGAAGGGGTCTGAATACTTTCTGAATGCATTGTATAAGTATAGCCACTGAGTATACTGTACATTACCTTTAGTTCAAAGAGCAAACTGGATAGATAGATAGATAGATGGATAGGTAGATAGACAGATAGATTGTCACTGTGCAGTGTGTAAACCTCACTCCCCTGGCCTCTAGATGTGCACTAGCGACTGACGCAAGAGGCTGTAGCCTTTAGCCTCCTTGTTAGCCTGCCCGCCTCCCATGCCGGAGACGCCGGTTTGAATCTCGTTCGGAGCAGGTCGAGCAGGACCGGTTACAGTGGTGCCGTGACCTGGATGGGAATGAGGTTCAGGGGGGTGAGTGTAACTGTAGCCAGCTGGAATGTGCAGTGTGTGTAAATCTCACTCTAGTGATGGGTCATTAGCGAGCGAGTCGGCTCTAAGAGACGGCTCTTGTAGGTGAACGTTGGGATCCGACTCGCATATCAGAAGAGCCGAATCTATTTATAAAAATATAAAAAAATTAAGATGTGAATAATCAAAAGATTTAAATGAATAGAATTAACGAATTCAAAGAACGAAAAAAGAAATAAAATAATATAGGCATAAATGCTCAAGTGCACACACATTCGTTCTGACTCTCTGCTCAGACTAACAGCCTCACCTGTTGTTCCTGTCAATCAGACAAGCAGTGTCAACCAATGAACCAAAGATGCATGAAGGAGGGCGGAGCCAACTTATTATGTTTTTCAGATTGTATTAGTTTTGAATTGTTACATTTATATGCACTTTGTTTATGTACATTAAAAAAGTTATACTTTAAATGCACATGTGTAATAGCATCCTTTTTTACATGTATTTAAATTTGTGAGATGCTGCAGTTTTGCAAATTGTTATTTATTTTTCTTTGATATGGTGCAATATTCTATTATGCTGTTCAGATTGTATTAGTTTTGAATGGTTAGATTTATATGCACTTTGTTTATATACATTAAAATGTTATACTTTAAATGCAAATGCAAACAAATGCATTTTTAAATACATTGTGGTTAAGGTAGAGTATGATTTCATTTAATAATTTAATTAGAATTGTTTTAACACCAATCACAGTCAAACTATCGCAAACTATTTGACTTGAAAAAAAGAGCCTTTTTTAAAGAGCCGTTTGAGAGCCAAAAAAGACAGCTCTTTTGGTGAGCTGAGCCAAATGAGCCGACTCACTGAAGAGCCGGAATGCCCATCACTATCTCACTCCCCTGGCCTCAAGAGGCGCACTAGTGACTGATGCTAGAGGCTGTAGCCTTTAGCCTCCTTGTTAACGTGCCCACCTCCAATGCCATAGATAGATAGATAGATAGATAGATAGATGGATGGTAGGTAGGTTGGTAGGTAGGCAGTTTAAGTGCATGCAACAAGAAAAAAAAAAACATAAGTTTGTCACTTTTATTCAACTGTGACATTTGTAAGCATTTTGATCCCTAGAATTGTGAGTTTTCCCTTACTTTTTTTAACATTCTTTAAAATTTCACATTGAAAAAAAAAAACTAAAAAATGTGGTTGAAAAGATTTAGTACTTTCTACATAAAAAAAAAAAAAAATGTTGAATGTTGAAGTGTTAATTTGAAAATATTCAGCACACTCTACATTTGAACTAAATTCAAGCATGTAGAACTTAAAGCGTTAACTTATAAGTAATATAAGTGCATACAAATTTGTAAGTAAATCTTGGCTTTTTTTTTTTTTTTTTTCTCTCAGAGTGTTGAGGTGTTTTGTTTGACCACAGGCAGCATTGTCTGTTCAAGAGGAAAATGTGCAAAACTGAGCTGAGGTTATTTTTTGGGGTCAGTCTGGTCTGTAATTTAAAATTAATCAGACAGACCTGTCAGACTCAAAAGTGGCATCCCTGTGCACATCAGATCACTTTATTTCAACATTTGTGAGTCCACTGAGTTGCTCAAACTCTAGAATGGAATAATTCATATATAGGCAAACCTTCAAATTAGTGGATTTGTATTCAGAGCTTTGTGCCCACTGACATAGAAGCAGTCCTTTGGCTTGAGAGTACTCATTAGCATCATGTTCACGTCATTTATCCTCAAACTTAGCTTAAAGGATGGATTCCCAGAATTAAGCTTGAACCAGATGCATATTTATTTTTAACCAATCTGGTCAACTGGCTTGAAACCACAGCTTGGGAATAAATAAATCAAATAAATAAAAAGCAATAATAATGTGAATGGCTTGAGGTTGTGGAAGTACAGTGTTATCTTGATCTTTTGATCCATGATGGCAGCTTTTCATGATTAGTGACATATCCATGCTGTCAGTCTCATTTGATAACAGACACATGATTCTTATTGAAACAGTCAAGTTCTTAGTCAAATCCAAAATAACAAACAATTTAATTCAGTATTAAAGTTTAATTATGTGATTTCTGCACCACTAAGGTCACCAAATGGATTTCAGATTTTAAATTCAGATTTAAATTCAAGCTAAAAATATATTAGTAATGAGTTAAAGAATGGTGGAGCAAATAATCATTCACCTAATGTTCTAAAGTATACAGTATATTTGTTTCCTTTGCAATTTTGGTTTGTACAGTGATTAAGTATGAAAAACTTAAACATTTAAAAAGTTGCTGTAAACATGCGACATCAAAACTACAAAGGTTGTTGCAAGTTAGGCATTTCATTATCATTAAATATATTGTGTAAGGGAGTTACAGAACCACTTTATTGTTCTAATGAAAAGATCTCTGGAGGAAATACAGACAGACATCATTATTAGAATTAACATGTAACAGTGTGTAAGCGCATAGCCTTCGCTTTCATCTTGAGAGCAATTTGCCATAAAACTTCACATAATTATAAAATCAATGGGGTGCCTCAGGTCCACTAATCAGTCAACAAAGAGTTTTGTCATAAGCTAATTCATGAGTCTTGCATGTAAACCACTCAAGTACCAACAAGCTGCTATAATTGCCCGTGCTGTTAAAAGGCTCAATTTTGAAACAACTTCTGTTTTTATTTTAAATTTTTAAACAAATATGATCAGTGGCTGGTGAATGCCCAGTTTTACCAGCCACTTTGTTTATAAACAAAATTTATTAGGAACACTATAGTCCTAATAAAGTGCCCAAGGGGTCTTCTGCTGTTGTAGCCTATCCGCCTCAAGATTCGACCAAAAACAAAAAATATCCAGTGGGCGGCAGTTCTGTTGACAGAAACACCTTGTTGATGAGAGACCTGAAAGGAGAATGGCCAGACTGGTTCGAGCTGACAGAAAGGTAACTCAGATAACCACTCTGTACAATTGTAGTGAGCAGAATAGCATCTCAGAAATCATAACATATCAAATCACTTGAGGCGGATGGGCTACAAAAGCAGATGTCCACATTGGGCACTTTATTAGTTATAGTGCTCCTAATAAAGTGCTCCGTGAGTGTAAGAGTCATTCGTTTGGGAATCAGACTGTAGGTTTTGTGCTATAGATTAAAAAGAACCAGCTCATAAGAGTAATTCTTTTTTAAATTGGACTACACTGGTCAGGCTGTACAGTATGTTTCATGCTGCTGATTCAACAGCGCTATTGCAGTGTCACTGAGTGGTAGCGCAGGAAAATCTGAAACAGTATTTTAGCATGGTGTCCTGTCCGCTTTGGCAGAAGAATGCACATTGGAGAACTGTTAACAGAATGTAAATTCATCCTGTTCCAAGCAGGGGTGAGGCCAAAAATCTCCAAATGAGTGGACCTTGGTGAAACAGGGTGGACTTCTATTCTGTGCCTAATTTCATTGTGAATATAATAAAGTGTGCACCTTTTCTCAGCCATTATGTGTCAATATTTGCTCATTTACAGTTAGCTCAATACTTTGGACTCAAGATGGCGCCGAGTATGGCTGCTGCGTTGCGAGCTCCGACACAACTTAGCAATGGTTTGTTTGTTTTGTTTACAATTCTTATGTTTCTTGTCTTGGATGTTGCCTGCCTTATTGTCTACGACAGACAAACACTTTTGGACATTGGCTCAGCGATCTCACACCGTAAACCGGACTTCACATTCCTCAATGCCGACCCGCTGTTTACAAACATGCAAGCGGAGCCCTTTGTCTGGGCAGCACGGCCGCGGAAACGCAGGAGGAAAAGGGGAAACAGAGCCGGCGTTCTCATCAGAGTAAGACGCCGCGCAAATCGACCCCCGCTACCCACTATTCTACTGGCAAATGTTCAGTCTCTGGATAACAAGCTCTGCGAGCTGAAAGCGCGGATCTCTTTCCAACGAGAGACGAGGGACTGCTGCGTTATCTGCCTTACGGAAACTTGGATGTCTGCGGAGATTCCAGACTCAGCCATTGAACCCGCGGGGTTTTCCATGCTCCGAGCGGACAGAGCGAAAGACCTCTCAGGTAAAACTAGAGGAGGTGGTGTATGTTTTATGATCAACAAATCCTGGTGCGATCAGAGGAACATACATTCTATCAAGTCTTTCTGTTCTCCTGATCTGGAATTTCTTATGCTTCTGTGTCGACCATTCTGGCTACCGAGGGAATTCACAGCGGTCATTATCACTGCTGTGTACATCCCCCCACAAGCCGACACAGACCGGGCACTCAAGGAACTGTATGGGAGTATAAGTGAGCAGGAAACCGCGCACCCTGAGGCCGCGTTCATTGTGACCGGGGACTTTAATAAAGCCAGTTTAAAATCAGTCGCACCAAAATATCACCAGCACATTAGTTTCAACACACGAGGGGACCGGGTTTTGGACCATTGCTACTCTCCGTTCCGGGATGGCTACAAATCCCTCCCCCGCCCACCATTTGGAAAATCGGACCACTCTTCCATTCTGCTTCTGCCCGCTTACAGGCAGAAACTGAAACAGGAAGCACCCACCCTCAGAACGATCCAGTGCTGGTCGGACCAATCAGACTCTACGCTACAAGACTGTTTTGATCGCACGGACTGGGAGATGTTCCGGTCCGCCTCTGATGACGACATCGAGCTTTACGCTGATAGCGTAATGTGCTTCATCAGAACGTGTGTAGAGGAAGTGATTCCGACCAGAACTGTGCGAATCTATCCGAATCAGAAGCCGTGGATCAACAGCGATGTTCGCGCAGCACTTAATGTGCGGACCTCCGCTTTTAATTCCGGGAACGCGGAGGAGCATAAACAAGCCAGTTATGCCCTCCGAAAAACTATCAAAACAGCAAAACGCCAGTACAGGAGTAAGATTGAGGGACAGTTTAACACCACCAACTCTAGAAGCATGTGGCAGGGAATTAACATCATCACGGACTTTAAAGGGAATAAAAACTCCGCCATGAACACCGCTGCCTCTCTCCCAGATGAGCTAAATACTTTTTATGCTCGTTTCGAGGGAAATAACACCGCCCTCGCGGAGAGAGCTCTCACGGCCGAAGCTACAGAGGTTAGTTCACTCTCCGTCTCTGTAGCGGATGTAACCCGATCATTCCGACGGGTGAATATCCGCAAAGCCGCGGGTCCAGACGGCATTCCGGGCCGCGTCATCAGAGCGTGCGCGAACCAGCTGGCTGGTGTTTTTACGGACATTTTCAACCTCTCCCTCTCTTTGTCTGTAGTCCCCACATGCTTTAAAACATCCACCATTGTGCCTGTTCCAAAACAATCGAAAATAACTTGTTTAAATGACTGGCGTCCTGTTGCTCTGACCCCCATCATCAGCAAATGTTTTGAGAGACTAATCAGAGATTACATCTGCTCTGTATTACCACTCAATCTTGACCCGCTGCAGTTTGCTTACCGTAACAACCGCTCCACTGATGATGCCATTGCATCTACAATACACACTGCTCTCTCCCACCTGGAAAAAAAGAACACTTATGTGAGAATGCTGTTTGTAGACTACAGCTCAGCATTCAACACCATAGTGCCCTCCAAGCTAGATGAGAAACTCCGGGCTCTGGGCTTAAACAGCTCGCTGTGCAGCTGGATCCTGGACTTCCTGTCAAGCAGACGCCAGGTGGTTAGAATAGGCAGCAACATCTCCTCATCACTGACCCTCAACACTGGAGCCCCGCAGGGCTGTGTTCTCAGCCCACTACTGTATTCCCTGTACACACATGACTGTGTGGCAACACATAACTCCAATGCCATCATTAAGTTTGCTGATGACACGACGGTGGTAGGTCTGATCACTGACAATGATGAAACAGCCTACAGAGAGGAGGTGCACACTCTGACACACTGGTGTCAGGAGCACAACCTCTCCCTCAACGTCAGTAAGACAAAGGAGCTTGTGGTGGACTTCAGAAGAAAAGACAGAGAACACAGTCCCATCACCATCAATGGGGCACCAGTGGAGAGAGTCAGCAGCTTCAAGTTCCTGGGTGTCCACATCACTGAGGAACTCACATGGTCCGTCCACACTGAAGTCGTTGTGAAGAAGGCTCATCAGCGCCTTTTCTTCCTGAGACGGCTGAGGAAGTTTGGAATGAACCGCCACATCCTCACACGGTTCTACACCTGCACTGTGGAGAGCATCCTGACTGGCTGCATCTCCGCCTGGTACGGCAATAGCACTGCCCACAACCGCAAAGCACTGCAAAGGGTGGTGCGAACTGCCAAACACATCATCGGAGGTGAGCTTCCCTCCCTCCAGGAAATATATACAAGGCGGTGTGTGAAAAAAGCTCGGAGGATCATCAGAGACTCCAGCCACCCGAGCCATGGGCTGTTCTCACTGCTACCATCAGGTAGGCGGTATCGCAGCATCAGGACACGCACCAGCCGACTCCATGATAGCTTCTTCCCCCAAGCAATCAGACTTCTGAACTCTTGATCTCCCACGATCAAAATACATCATCCCTGCACTTTATTACTCTTTTATCTCACACCGGACTGTCATAAATTATATTACTGTCATTATATTATGTCTCTCTTAACAACTGACTATCAACCGACAGCCTGAATGTCAATACAGTACAATACTGTACATTCTATATATATACTTTTTTCATATATATTTTAATTTTTATTGAATAATGTGTATCTATATAGTATCTATATAGTAAAAAACAAAAAAAAAACAAAAAAAAACAAAAAACAAAAACAGCATATTGTATACTGTGCAATGTATGTTATTATTGTATATTGTTGAGTGTAATTGTGTATAACAGATGTTTAAATTGTGTTGTGTTAATTTGATGTTTTAAGTTGTGTAATTATGTATAACAGATGTTTAAATTGTGCTGTGTTAATTTGATGTTTTAAGTCGAGTTTAATTATGTATAACAGATGTTTAAATTGTGTTGTGTTAATTTGATGTTTATTGTAGATTGGCGTATGTCTCATCACTGTCACGACTGCTATGTTGATCGGAACTGCACCCAAGAATTTCACACACCATTGCACTTGTGTATATGGCTGTGTGACAATAAAGTGATTTGATTTGATTTGATTTTGATTTGATTTGATTTGACTTAGAGTTGCATAATTACAGGTACAATAACAATAATTAGACCTATTTGTTTTTTAACAATTATTAAGTTAATTATTAGTAATTTACCTTAATTGGTCATATTGATGCAATAAAAACTGAAATGGCCATAGAAATAATTATAATAAATTAAAATAAGAGATATGATGCAATAAAAATTATTATTAGACACTTTTCAGTCCTCCTACTTTGCACAGGTGTTGGCTATTTCCCCAAAGTTTGAATCTCTAATTAAGCTGACAACTCTCCTTTGGATGACGTTCTGGGCTTCATGGAGCTGCTGCAATGTTGCAAAATATTTCTTTTGATTAGTATTCTTTGTAAAGTAAGAGGTCTGGTGAAAAATGCGAGTGAATCAGATGTTCTGTTTAACAGCTGTCCTATAGAGTTGGGGAATGTTACATTGAAATGGAAGCTAAAGAGTAGACAAGCACAGAAGAAAAACTTCTTGTTCAAGAACCATTTCTGAGGTTGTAGCAACTGAATTATGACACATATGACAATTCACCAGTCAGCCCAATGTCCTTGAATCCTGAGATGGTCTGAGATCATATTCAGCATTCTCAACAGCAAATTGTTCCCAGATTACAGACAGAGAAGGAATAGAAGACATTTCTCAATATGCATTCTTGTCTGCATATGTGTTCTTGCTCTGCCAGTTTTATCGAGGATACATCAGGAGGTGACGTGTGTGGACTTGGGAGAGCCAAGTATCCCAGAATGCATTTTGCACCAACCAGCAGCAATGGCAGAGGAAAAAAGCGCACAACTGTATGTTATAATTTTCTAAATACTACTGTTGTTGTTTCACAGAATTGTTGTTTCACAGAATGTAGTTTTAAGATTTTCTATGCGAAAAATCTCGTTTTAGAATTTCTTTACATTGTTAAAAAGGGGAGTTTTCCTCGTTTATTCTGGTGAGTGTTTAAATTCCTCCACAAGCGTGAGTGAACACAGTGCTGCAACAGCTGACTAATCAGATCACAGACATGGAAAAACAATACCCAGACTCACTTATTTAGTGATAGTCACTGGACCCTTTCTAGATCCCCTTCAATTTGCTTATCGAGCAAACAGGTCTGTGGATGATGCAGTCAACATGAGATTGCATCATGTTCTGCAACATCTGGACAGACCAGGATGCAAGGATCCTTTTTTGTAGACGTCTGTTCAGCTTTCAACATCATCATCCTAGCTATTCTCCAGAATTACACCAAATCTCTGTTCCCACGTCTGTCTGTCAGTGGATCACAAGCTTTCTGACGGACAGGCAGCAGCTAGTGAGACAGGGGAAATTCACTTCCAGCACTTGTACAATCAGCACTGGTGGTCCCCAGGGATGTGTGCTCTCCCCACTACTCTTCTCCCTGTATACCATTGACTGCACCGCCAAGGACCCCTCTGTCAAGCTCCTGAAGTTTGCAGGCAACACTACTGTCATCGGCCTCATCCAAGATTACGATGAGTCTGTATACAGAAGGGAGGTTGAACGGCTTGCTCACTGGTGCATTCAAAACAACCTTGAGCATGCTCAAAACAGTGGAGATGACAGTGAACACCCCGACATTGACCCCGCTCACCATTCTAAACAGCACTGTGGCAGCAGTGGAGACATTCATGTTCCTGGGAACTACCATCTCACAGGACCTGAAGTGGGAGACCCACATTGACTCCATTGTGAAAAAGGCCCAGCAGAGGTTGTTCTTCCTTTGCCAGCTGAGGAAGTTCAACCTGCCACAGGTGCTGCTGATACAGTTCTACTCAGCAGTCATTGAGTCTGTCCTCTGCACTTCAATAACTGTCTGGTTTGGTTCAGCTATGAAATCGGACATCAGACGACTACAAAGGACAGTTCGGACTGCTGAGAGGATTATTGGTTGCCCCCTGCCCTCCCTTCAAGAACTGTACACTTCCAGAGTGAGGGAAAAGGGCTAGAAAAATCACTCTGGACCCCACTCACACAGCCCACTACCTTTTTGAACTATTACCTTCTGGCAGGTGCTACAGAGCACGGAACAGAACGCCAGGCACAGGAACAGTTGTTTTTTTTTTTTTTTCCCCTCAGGTTATCCATCTCATGAATAGTTAAAAAAAAAGTCTTATTGTGTATTTCTATATATACTTATATTTTCTATTCACTTATTATTATTATTATTATTATTATTTTTATTATTATTATCTCTGATCTTCTGTCACCAAGACAAATTCCTTGTATGTGTAAGCATACTTGGCAATAAAGCTCATTCTGATTATGGTATTTATTAAGTATTTATTGCTTATTTATGTGTTTTTACTATTTCATATTTATTCATCTGTATTCTAAATATATTGTCTAATATGAATGGTTGAAGTCTACCAGAATTACATTTCCCTCTAACATCTGACCTGTTTGGAAAAGGTTTCTGTTTCTTTCATTGCTTGATAGGCGGTATAAGAGCTCACCTGTCTTCCCAGGTTCTGAGTCAAAAAGTTACTTTAGCCTACATGATTACTGTATCATAGACATGAACTGTCCTATTTGTGTTGAAGTTTGTCCTGGTTAATGACTAATAATGTATGTGACACAGATGAGGTACAAGTACTTCTTGCATTAATGCGTATAGTGATGTTTGTGCACCTAACTGTTCAAAGCCAGACTGAGTATCAACCTCTTGATGTTTGAGTACCAAGAAGACAAACGGCAGGTATGTATGTGGAATGTAGGTTAATCCATTTCAATATTATTAACTGTCAAACATCCCCTGTACTTGCCAGTTTATTTTAAATCTAATGTAGTCTAAGACAACAGTATAAATATAAATGTTAACATTATAACCTTGCTGAGGGTAAGTTTTTTATGCAATCTGTTTTTGAGAGGTGTTTATCCATCCCATTTAAATGAATAAGGATATACTAAATATTAGAAACATATCTCAGTATAATCCAGTACAGTTCAACAGCACCACAAACTACAGCTGACACAAAAAACAAAACAAATCAACACCTCTCTAAAACATTAAATAAAGATTTTATACAATATTAAACTGCATTAGTTTTGATCTAGGTGTACCAAGTAAACTGTCATGTCTATATATAAATGCATAGACAAGTTAGCAAAAAAAATAAAAAAAAACAAAAAAAACATAATGATTAGACAAATGTACAAAGCTAGAGAGACATGCTAATATGGCACATCTCCTCTCCATCGTCCACCGCATCCTGGCTCTTCTTTGACAGATTCACCTCCTCAGTTGGGCAGCCTCCTCTTTAGCTTCTTTATTAAGCATAAGAATGGCAATCTGGGTTTGATCCATTTAGATGCTTTTTGTCTAATTTTCTAATGTCTGATGTCTAATTCTGTTTCTCCTCCTTCATTCACCAACAGCCACCGCCACTGGCTTTTCATATGTAAGATACAGATCAAGGAACACTCAAAATATATACATATTAATATTTGTAAAATTAAAATGAAGAGAGGCAGGGTTGTGTTTTATATCATATTTTGTTTTATTGTAAATATACATTAAAGTGAAGATAACCGGAGCAGGCACGTATTGTCAAGACGTCATCAAGTACGTTGCTGTTCCGATTGCAGAATGACCATACTGCCTCCTCCCGTCCTCGGGAATTTGTACTCCCAAGTTGAACTTGCCAAGTCCAAACTAACAAGTATGCAAGTCTGAACTTGGCGTACTTGGTATTGAGAAACGGCAAGTGAGAACTCATCATATGCGCTTGTTCTGCAAGACATGCTCGTGCTGCATGTGTGAACGGCAATGCGCCAATAAATCTCTGAACACACAGCGAATCAGAGACGTGCATCGACGGCTTTTCTTTCGTCTGTTTTTCAAAATATAACCAAGTGTGCTTCTTCAAATGTGTGTATTTGTGTCTAATGGCATTTCTTGTCATTTGTCACTTCGAGACTTCTTACAGGTCACCTGCCACAGCTGAGGGGCAGACGACAAGCAAAATTACCCGCTAATTTAATACCCTGCCATGTCATCTACAGAAATATCTACCACACTCCCACATAAAATTATAATAATAAAATTAAGTGAGACAAAGCATGGTGCTAAGCAGATCTGTTTACAGGCATGACTGTATAGCGCTGCGCAGAGCAGAGAACATGAGCGACTCGGTGAGAAGCACACCCCAACCCATTTCAGTTCACCATAATCATATCAAACGTTTTATCTGAAATAATAACAATTTTTTTCAACTATATTTATAACAGGAATATGATGATTATCTTGCATGTGAGCTATTTTGCATGCAACAAAATGCAGTTTCTTTTTATTTGCAAACTACTAGTATATTCCTGCAGTTTAGATTGGGTGGACCAGCCGTCAGTCTGTGTGGACCAGTGCCACTCTGGCCCTTATGTGGCCTCGTGCCTGGTTCCAAGATTTTTTTTTTTTTAAATGGACCGGTTCTGAATACGAACTGGTTCTCTGTTTCAAACCCTAGTAAATGATGACAGAATTTTTATTTTTGGGTGAACTATCCCCTTCAGTTTGGAAACCAAGTGTTTTTGTAACATCATATACAATGTGCACTAGTTTTGCTTTGTCTAAATTCATGAATTTTTGCTCACATCATATAGTGAATTATGAGCCATTCACTACATATACTGTATAATCGATAAGTAAGCAATGTCAGCCACCACATTTACTTGAATGTGTAGACTCCAGTTATGTCTCCATCAAGAATGTTTTTGTGTTGTCTTGTCTCATTAGCCCATCATCATGGTGAGATTTCATGATGGACATGAACAGAGGCAAGATTTCCAGTTGTCCTCACTTTCCAAACTGACAGCTACTCTCAGCTGTTGTAGAAGAAAGCCACTTGGCATCATGCTGAAGCTTACATTATTGCTATAGCAACCAATTGAGATACAATGGATATCGACTACACTGTCTGAACAAACAAATCTGATTTCATCTCTTGCAAAATGACAGAGAGTGGAATCTTACATGCTTATGGCAATTTTTATGTTTGCATATTGTATATTTATTCACCAGTGGAAAATCCCTGATTATTGACAAAAAATACACTGAATGAACATTAATTTAGATTAACAGAATTTGATCAATAAATGTAAAAGGCAACGGACAAACAGTCACATAGGAGTTAGCTTGCCATCTGTTCAGCCACCAAATAGTCATGCTTATTGGTTGTCTTTTCTCTGTTTACAGCTGTTATGCCTGAAAAGGCAACACATGCTTTAGATTAGCGTTAATGTGGTAAGATAACTTCTGATGGAGTATGGCAGTTGTTTGTGTATGCACAGCAGACTTGAGAATAAAATAAAATTGATTCAATGGTGACTCAGACTGAAAACTGTAAATATACTGAGATAAATAGCAATTTCATATCTACTCAGGTGTCATGACATGTAAGGCACTTAAAGGCGATCTTGAAGTTACTTGCACAACTGACAAAGTTTGTAATCCTTTAGATGTTAATAAAAACCATATCAAACAATGGCTATTTTCCAAAACCTTGTGAACTACAATTGATTTCAATGAGTTTGGCATTAGCATATTGCTACGCTAACAGCATGTTGCTCTATTTAGCATAAAAATACATAGCCAGCAAAATTTTTTTTAATTTTTGTGTAGGATGAAAGCCAATGATGAGTCCTCAAAATCATACCTATGGAGGCAAAAGGTTGTGGAACAAAGTTAATGAACAACTATTCACTGTATGGACCTTTTCACTATTTTCGCATTAGCCTATCTTGACCCTTGCCAACATAACTTATTCATTTCAGCCTGTAGGCTAGTTCCTGTTTGTTTATTATTAATATTACCATAAAAGCCCCACAACTCAGGAGTCTGCTTTTAATGACACATTTATTTAATTAAGATCAAATAAGACATTTACTCATTTGCATTCAATCACCAAGCTTTAACACTTTCAAATTATTAATAGAGGACTATGCATTTTAGAGGAACTAATTGAAGGAAGATTTTACTTGTGCTCAGACCCTTTGAGAATGCCACAAATATCCTCTGGCTGAAGACACTAATTGGATGCAGTTCTAACTACAGGGTCACAAGGTTATGGTTCTTTTTCTCTTTTTTGTTTGGAGAAATTCTAAAATTACTTGTAGTGATGCAAGAAACTGAAAACTGAGTTAAAAAGGAGCACTGTTTTATTTCCTTTACCCGTCTAATTAATTTGTTCCTGGGAGTTTCTTAGTATAGTAAACAATTGGCTATTTATAGAAAAACAGAACCTGAAACTTAATTTGTTTGAAACAAAATTTTTTTATTCTAAACTCAGCAAAAAGTATTTTAAAGATAATTTTGTACAAATCCAAATAACTTAACATATATTTATTGTAAAGGGTTAAAACAATGTTTTCCATGCTTGTTCAATGAACCATAAACAATTAATGAACATGCACCTGTGGAACGGTCATTAAGACACTAACAGCTTACAGATGGTAGGCTATTAAGGTCACAGTTATAAAAACTTAGGACACTAAAGAGACCTTTCTATTGACTGAAAAACAAAAGAAATATGCCCAGGGTCCCTGCTCATCAGCGTGAACGTGCCATGAGGACTGCAGATGTGACCACGGCAATAAATTGCAATGTTCGTACTGTGAGACGCCTAAGACAGCGCTACAGGAAGGACAGCTGATCGTCCTCGCAGTGGCAGACCACGTGTAACAACACCTGCACAGGATCGATACATCTGAATATCACACCTGCAGAACAGGTACAGGATGGCAACAACAACTGCCCGAGTTACACCAAGAACACACAATCCCTCCATCAGTGCTGAGACTGTCCGTAATTGGCTGAGAGAGGCTGGACTGAGGGCTTGTAGTCCTGTTGTAATGCAGGTCCTTACCAGACATCACCGGCAACAACATCGCCTATGGGCATAAACCCACCTTCGCTGGACCAGACAGGACTGGCAAAAAGTGCTCTTCACTGACGAGTCGCGGTTTTGTCTCACCAGGGGTGATGGTCGGACTTGTGTTTATCGTCAAAGAAATGAGCGTTACACCGAGGCCTGTACTCTGGAGTAGGATCGATTTGGAGGTGGAGGATCCATCATGGTCTGGGCAGTGTGTCACAGCATTATCGGACTGAGCTTGTTGTTATTGCAGGCAATATCAATGCTGTGCATTACAGGGAAGACATCCTCCTCCCTCATGTGGTACCCTTCCTGCAGGCTCATCCTGACATGGCCCTCCAGCATGACAGTGCCACCAGCCATACTGCTCATTATGTGCATGATTTCTTGCAAGACAGGAATGTCAGTGTTCTGCCATGGCTAGCGAAGAGCCCGGATCTCAATCCCACTGAGCACATCTGGGACCTGTTGGATCGGAGGGTGAGGGCTAGGGCCATTCCCCCCAGAAATGTCCGGGAACTTGCAAGTGCTTTGGTGGAAGAGTGGGGTAACATCACACAGCAAGAACTGGCAAATCTGTTGCAGTCCATGAGGAGGAGATGCACTGCAGTACTTAATGCAGCTGGTGGTCACACCATACACTGAATGTTGCTTCTGATTTTGACCCCCCTTTGTTCAGGGACACATTATTCCATTTCTATAAGTCACAAGTCTGTGAAACTTGTTCAGTTTATGTCTTAGTTGTCGAATCTTTTTATGTTCATACAAATATTTACACATGTTAAGTTTGTTGAAAATAAAAGCAGTTGAAATTGAGAGGATGTTTCCCAAATTCAAAATAAAAATATTGTAATTTAGAGCATTTATTTGCAGAAAATGACAATTGGACATTGCTCCATGCCACACAGCCAGGTCAAGCAAGGTGTGGATGGAGGACCACCAGATCAAGACCCTGTCATGGCCAGCCCAATCTCCAGACCTGAACCCCATTGAAAAACTCTGGAATGTGATCAAGAGGAAGATGGATGGCCACAAGCCATCAAACAAAGCCGAGCTGCTTGAATTTGTGTCAGGAGTGGCATAAATTCACCCAACAGCAATGTGAAAGACTGGTAGAGAGCATACCAAGATGCATGTAAGCTGTGATTGAAAATCAGGGTTATTCCACCAAATATTGATTTCTGAACTCCTCCTAAGTGTCACATATTCCCTGTTTTTGTATTGACTTTTATGTTTAAATTCTTGTTTATTTCCTGTTTCCTGTTAGTTTGTAGTCCTTTTGTAGTTTCTTTTTATGATTGGTTTTCCCCAGGTGTTTCTCGTTCCCTTGTTTGCTCTTTAAGCCCTTGTTTTCCCCTGGTCTCTTGGTCAGTCTTCACATGTGTTGTCATGTTCTGTGCCTGGTTTCCCATGGTTTGGATTGGTTCTATTCTGAGTTACTTTGTTCATCTTTTGTTCTCATTAAAGCTGCATTTAGATCCTCATTCCTCATCTGCCTCATCACACTGTTAAAACATTAGTATTGTGTTTTTAAAAATTAATATGACCTTGTTTTCTTTGCATTATTTGAGGTCTGAAAACACTGCATCTTTTTAATTATTTTGACCAGTTGTCATTTTCTGCAAATAAATGCTCTAAATGACAACATTTTTATTTAGAATTTGGGAGAAATGTTGTCAATACTTTATAAAATAAAATAAAAATGTTCAGTTTACTCAAACACATACTATCTATAAACAGTAAATAGTAAAAAAAAAAAAAAAAAAAAAATATATTGTTTATTATAATATTTATATTTTATTAATATTTAAATACAACTATTTATAGTTATTTAATCATTATATATTGAATAATTGTTATTTGAGGGGCTTACTCGGCAAATGTTTATGTATGCGATTAATTAGTCGGCATACCATGTAATTAATTTGAGTAAAAATTGTAATTGATTGACCGCCCCCCCCCCAAAAAAACAAATAATATATATATATATATATATATATATATATATATATATACATATAGTCATTACATATATTTTTTAACAACTTATCAATGACGTGAGGTGTAGAACATACAGAAAATATGGATCTTAATATTATATTCTCAGTTCATTTAATATGAAGTTTGTAATTTTTGAAGCCATTTAACCATACTTGATGAATGAGTTCAAAACATTACTGTTGGTAAAAAATTAAGAAAATAACATGCTACTGTTGGCATGGCAGATTCCCCAAAACCGCCATTGAAGCTCAGACGAGTCAAAGATTTCTCGGAGGTGAAATGTTCTGATTCCAAAAATAGACTTTTATTACAGAGTAACAAAGCCGAGGTGGTCCATGGAGCATCTGAAGTTACATTTTAGAATATGCCTTTTTTTTATACATAAAAAATTTATACTCTTTGAGGATGGCCTCTTTGTCCATTACAATTAACCCATGATATCATCCAATAATATCATCCTATAATATCATCCAATAAAATCTTATGCCTTATTTACGTCATCACTCTTTCTAACAGGACATCCTGGCTTAACTTACTTCAGTCGTGACAAAAGCATAACTATTTTATTTTATATGCATTAAACACACTGTAATCACTTCATATGGTTACACATTTTATATTAACTAACAATCATTACTTTCTGCATTAATTTGATTAGTATATTAAATGATTTCCCTTATTTCAGTTTATTGGTCACACACAACATATCCCTGTGAGATGAAGTGTGTGTGTGTGATGCCACAGGTGGTGTTTTCTATCCTTGAGACTTCCTCCTGACGCCTGCATCCCGATTCATCCCAATACTCCCAATTCCACATATTGTCTGCATCAAATCATGCATTGTCAGACTCTGTTCTATTAAAAGCATTAACTCATTATTCCTTGACACAGACAAATCATGCATTGTCTGACTCTATTCTATTAAAAGCATTCACAGAAAGGGCCTTTACAAGGTGACAGAGAGAGACTGTAATTCTCTAATTTTTCCATTGAATTGCACTTTCATTATTAAACTGAGTATATGATAATTAAATCAATAAAATAATGATTAAATATCTAACATATTGAATAACATTCATAATGCAGTTATTTGTAGTACACCGATTACACATTGTCATTTTTAGATCATTGCATACATGTTAATTAAATTATCAAAATGGACTAACTGAATGATTAAATGAAATATGAAATATAAATGAAATATAAATATTAAATGAAAATAAATGAAATACAATACGGTATATAAACAAGTTAATAATAAAAAAAAATCTACAGGTAATTGAAGATATTATTTCATAATTCCAACATTGTGGTATGATTTGAATTGTTGTGTACAGTCAAGAAGGATAAATCCTTAGACGTAGAACAGCCCAATGCTTAAAACAAGATACTTTTCGTGCTAGATTAATTTAATGTTAGATAGTCATTTATTTAACATATCGATTATATATATATATATATATATATATATATATATATATATATATATATATATATATATATATATATATAAAGGGAATTTACATCTCTAACTCTTTCAAAAGGGTGATTGCCATTTTTGTGGAATGTGCCAATTATTGCAAGTTATTATGATGGTGAATACAGAGTTGTATGTCTTGTGCTTTTTTATTTGTTATTTGAAATTAAAGCATAAAATAATCATATTATCTAAAAACAAGCCAATTTGGAAAATACAAGCAGCTGAGAATGTCTAGTAAAGTAATTGTATTAAAAAAAACAAAAAAAAAAAAACTTGAATGATGGATGCTAATGTCTTGCATGCAGGGAGTACTTAGAAATAAGTATCACCAACTGAAATTAAACTTTCCAGTTTGTAAACAAGCGTGAGGTTAAGTTCAGATGTCAGTGCCCACTCTCTTGATGGACAGGCTCTGAGTACCGTCAATGTCAGCTCATCTATCAGCATTAATATGTAGCTGGACCATTCAAGGGCACAAAGACCCGCAATGCATCCTTCAACAAGATGCAGGAGCTATCAACAGCTCTGAAATGGCTGATTTGCAGCAGACTGCATCCATCAATTGGACATCATGATGATATCCTTTTTGACTTTAATAGCACATTATGTCAACAATTTAACATCAAGATGCTAGAAATAAAGATCAAGATATTTTAAATAAAACGTCTAAAATCATTTAGCCTAGGTACGTATTTTAATATCAGCTACTAAGTTTGTTTGAGTGGGCTTAAAATACAAGTAAATATTGTGATAATGACTGACCGTACATTATCCCTTACATATGCTATGACTTGATTCAATGAGTCTAAGTAGTCTATATATATATGTATGTATATATATATATATATATATATATATAATCAAAATATATAATCAAAATTGACTGACCATAGGAAATGAATAGGAGAAACTTTAAAACAGTTTTTTTTTTTTTTTTTTTTTTTTTTTTATAAAATATATATATATATATATATATATATATATATATATATATATATATATATATATACTGGTGAGACTATAACACAGAGCCGCACTTACGCACACACACACACAAATAAATGGGACCGGGAAGAATGGGTAAGACTAACACAGTCAGAAAACTGAATGCAGAACACACACACAGATGTGCATGCATGCATGCACACACACAAATACACAGATAAAAAAATCACCTTTGGAGTCTGAACCCAAAGTATATGCTTAGGTGTGGGAGCCACACAAAACAATGCATCTTTCTGTTATGAAAATAAAGAAACTGTAAACTAATTAAGAAAAAAATATGTTTATAATAATAATAATAATAATTATTATTATTATTATTATTATTATTATTATACATTTTATTTGTATAGCACCTTTCATACATAAAATGCAGCTCAAAGTGCTTTACAGTTGGAAAAAACAGAATTCAAAATTTCAGATAAAGTAAAACTAATCATGGCAATTAAAATGAAACAGTACAATGATAAAATATTAAAATGAATTAAAAGAAAGGTAGGGGAAACAAAAATAAAAGATACAAATTGAATACAATGATAATGAATAAAAAACAATGTAGATCAATCAAACACTAGTTTAAAAAGATATGTCTTCAAATGCTTTTTAAAAATGTAAATGCTTGGTGCTTGTCTAATTTCAATTGGTAAAGCATTCCAGATTTTTGGTGCATAATGGCTAAAAGCAGCTTCACCAGATTTCTTAAGATTTACATAACAGTATGTAAGAAATTCTGCATTTGTAAACCTCAGACTGCGAGTTGGAACATAATTTGATAAACAGTCAGAAATGCATGATGGTGCTAAGGCATTAAGTGCTTTAAAAACCATTAAAAGAACCTTAAAATCAATCTATATTTAACAGGTAAACAATGTAAATTAGCTAAAACTGGTGTAATGTGATCTCCCTTCCTGGATCTTGTAAGTACTCAGCATTCTGCACCAGCTGCAGTCTATATACAACTCTTAGGTAAGCCAGTAGAAAGTGTATTACAATAGTCAATGCGAGAAAAAATAAAAGCATGAATTTTTTTTCCGCATCATCAAGTTAAATTCAGATCACAATCTAGAATGACACCAAGGTTCTTCACCTCTGTCTTTGACTGCAAAGCCAGAGTACCTAGTGCAGTTTAAATTCTTTCCCTCTCTGTTTCATGCTCATATAAATGCAAAAAGTTTGTGTCCATCCATAAATAATAGTCTGAATGTTTGTCCAACATCCTATCTCTTTAATTCTTCTGCGCCATTGGGCTATACAGAGATGTATAATTCAGTGCTGTCAGCATAAAAATATTAATTTACCTCATGTTCATGAATAATGTTACCCAATGGCAGCATACGTATTCAATGTAAATAAAAGTGGTTCAAGAATTGACCCTTGTGGAACACCATATAGTATGTCATGTTTCGTAGAGGTAGTCACCTAATTTTACAAAATAATGCCTCCCAGTAATGTATGATCTGATCCCATTTAAGACAGTGCCTGAGAGGCCTATGAGGTTCTCAAGTCTGTTAAACAGAATACTGTGATCTACAGTATCAAAGGCTGCACTTAGGTCCAAAAGGACTATGACTGATGGATTCCTCTTATCTGTATTTGGTCTAAGATCATTCACTACTTTTAATAATGCCTTTTCAGTGCAATGACTGCTTCTGAAGCCTGACTGATATTTCTCACGCAAATACTGTTGTGTTCATCTAAAAATTTATTTAGCTGTTTAATAATAATATATACAGGTGCATCTCAATAAATTAGAATATCGTGGAAAAGTTCATTTATTTCAGTAATTCAACTCAAATTGTGAAACTTGTGTATTAAATAAATTCAGTGCACACAGACTGAAGTAGTTTAAGTCTTTGGTTCTTTTAATTGTGATGATTTTGGCTCACATTTAACAAAAACCCACCAATTCACTATCTCAAAAAATTAGAATACATCATAAGACCAATAAAAAAAACATTTTTAGTGAATTGTTGGCCTTCTGGAAAGTATGTTCATTTACTGTATATGTACTCAATACTTAGTAGGGGCTCCTTTTGCTTTAATTACTGCCTCAATTCGGCGTGGCATGGAGGTGATCAGTTTGTGGCACTGCTGAGGTGGTATGGAAGCCCAGGTTTCTTTGACAGTGGCCTTCAGCTCATCTGCATTTTTTGGTCTCTTGTTTCTCATTTTCCTCTTGACAATACCCCATAGATTCTCTATGGGGTTCAGGTCTGGTGAGTTTGCTGGCCAGTCAAGCACACCAACACCATAGTCATTTAACCAACTTTTGGTGCTTTTGGCAGTGTGGGCAGGTGCCAAATCCTGCTGGAAAATGAAATCAGCATCTTTAAAAAGCTGGTCAGCAGAAGGAAGCATGAAGTGCTCCAAAATTTCTTGGTAAACGGGTGCAGTGACTTTGGTTTTCAAAAAACACAATGGACCAACACCAGCAGATGACATTGCACCCCAAATCATCACAGACTGTGGAAACGTAACACTGGACTTCAAGCAACTTGGGCTATGGGCTTCTCCACCCTTCCTCCAGACTTCCTAGGACCTTGGTTTCCAAATGAAATACAAAACTTGCTCTCATCTGAAAAGAGGACTTTGGACCACTGGGCAACAGTCCAGTTCTTCTTCTCCTTAGCCCAGGTAAGACGCCTTTGACGTTGTCTGTGGTTCAGGAGTGGCTTAACAAGAGGAATACGACAACTGTAGCCAAATTCCTTGACATGTCTGTGTGTGGTGGCTCTTGATGCCTTGACCCCAGCCTCAGTCCATTCCTTGTGAAGTTCACCCAAATTCTTGAATCGATTTTGCTTGACAATCATAAGGCTGCGGTTCTCTCGGTTGGTTGTGCATCTTTTTCTTCCACACTTTTTCCTTCCACTCAACTTTCTGTTAACATGCTTGGATACAGCACTCTGTGAACAGCCAGCTTCTTTGGCAATGAATGTTTGTGGCTTACCCTCCTTGTGAAGGGTGTCAATGATTGTCTTCTGGACAACTGTCAGATCAGCAGTCTTCCCCATGACTGTGTAGCCTAGTGAACCAAACTGAGAGACCATTTTGAAGGCTCAGGAAACCTTTGCAGGTGTTTTGAGTTGATTAGCTGATTGGCATGTCACTATATTCTAATTTTTTGAGATAGTGAATTGGTGGGTTTTTGTTAAATGTGAGCCAAAATCATCACAATTAAAAGAACTAAAGACTTAAACTACTTCAGTCTGTGTGCATTGAATTTCTTTAATACAGGAGTTTCACAATTTGAGCTGAATTACTGAAATAAATGAACTTTTCCACGACATTCTAATTTATTGAGATGCACCTGTATATACACTATATTGCCAAAAGTATTCGCTCATCTGCCTTGAGACGCATATGAACTTAAGTGACATCCCATTCTTAATCCATAGGGTTTAATATGACGTTGGCCCACCCTTTGCAGCTATAACAGCTTCAACTCTTCTGGGAAGGCTTTCCACAAGGTTTAGGAGTGTGTTTATGGGAATTTTTGACCATTCTTCCAGAAGCGCATTTGTGAGGTCAGACACTGATGTTGGACAAGAAGGCCTGGCTCGCAGTCTTCGCTCTAATTCATCCCAAAGGTGCTCTGTCGGGTTGAGGTCAGGACTCTGTGCAGGCCAGTCAAGTTCTTCCACACCAAACTCGCTCATCCATGTCTTTATGGACCTTGCTTTGTGCACTGGTGCGCAGTCACGTTGGAACAGGAAGGGGCCATCCCCAAACTGTTCCCACAAAGTTAGGAGCATGGAATTGTCCAAAATCTCTTGGTATGCTGAAGCATTCAGAGTTCCTTTCACTGGAACTAAGGGGCCAAGCCCAGCTCATGAAAAACAACCCCACACCATAATCCCCCCTCCACCAAACTTCACAGTTGGCACAATGCAGTCAGACAAGTACCGTTCTCCTGGCAACCGCCAAACCCAGACTCGTCAATCAGGTTGCCAGATGGAGAAGCGTGATTTGTCACTCCAAAGAACGCGTCTCCACTGCTCTAGAGTCCAGTGGCGGCGTGCTTTACACCACTGCATCCGACGCTTTGCATTGCACTTGGTGATGTATGGCTTGGATGCAGCTGCTCGGCCATGGAAACCCATTCCATGAAGCTCTCTACGCACTGTTCTTGAGCTAATCTGAAGGCCACATGAACTTTGGAGGTCTGTAGCGATTGACTCTGCAGAAAGTTGGCGACCTCTGCGCACTATGCGCCTCAGCATCCGCTGACCCCGCTCTGTCATTTTACGTGGCCTACCACTTCGTGGATGAGTTGCTGTCATTCCCAATCGCTTCCACTTTGTTATAATACCACTGACAGTTGACTGTGGAATATTTAGTAGTGAGGAAATTTCACGACTGGACTTGTTGCACAGGTGGCATCCTATCACAGTACCACGCTGGAATTCACTGAGCTCCTGAGAGCGGCCCATTCTTTCACAAATGTTTGTAGAAGCAGTCTGCATGCCTAGGTGCTTCATTTTATACACCTGTGGCCATGGAAGTGATTGGAACACCTGAATTCAATTATTTGGATGGGTGAGCAAATACTTTTGGCAATATAGTGTATATATATAAAATCTTGCTTAAAAACTGTAAATTTGAAATTGGTCTAAAATGATTGAGAAGTAGGATCTAGGTTGCTTTTCTTAAGTAGTGGTTGCACAACAGCACATTTAAGGGCATTTGGAAAATTACCAGTTTCTAATGAGCAATTTACAATATCAAGAACATCATCAATCAGGCAGTCTGCGACTTCTTTAAAAACATTTGTGGTAGTAGGGTCAAGAGAGCACGTAGAGCATTCTAACTGTGATATTATTTGCAAAAGCTGCTCTTTATTAATTGTTCTGAAGAAATTCATTGTAAATTGCAGTGGATTTTCTTTTTCTCTGGGTGCAATGTTACTATAGTGCGTAATATTGGATCTGCTATTTTCTGATCGAAAAATTAAGCAAATTCATCACACTTTGATACAGAGGGCTGAAGTGAATGAATGAAGTTAAGTAAAAATTTACAGGTAAATAAGATCTAAATAGCACAGAATCCCCAAAAGAAGTGCATAATTGTATTGTTATTACTTCAGGGAAGAAGACATTTTATTTCTTAAAAAAAAAAAATAATAATAATAACACCTGTACTATTTCCAGTAAAAAATGACAATGAACAGCCATGGTGTCGACCTTTATTGAACAGCCTAGGAGGGTTAAGTAAATTGGTTTGCCGACTATTAAGGTTAGTCAGCACCAGACATGTTGTGCGCCCTCCTCAGTCTCAACGGATGAATAACCAGGTCTTAGAGCTTTCCTGCTGGAGGTGAAATCTGTGTCGTAGAAGGTCTTTATACTTTAAATGTTTATCCTTCATAATTGCTGTGGTATGCATCAGCTTCCTGTCTCTCTCAGCGACCTCTAAATAATGCAAACGCACCACTGAGACGAACATGCCGAAAACTGCAGACAAAATTGAACAAAAAGATTATCAACGGGTGCTTGACAAATCGAATGCCATGTCAAACCATGAGAGAAGACACCATGGGCATTCTTCTGACAAATGTCCACCCACTGGTTTGGCTTTTGGACATTAGAACAACCTATGTAGACAGAGGCTGGAGTTACAGCAATGACCTTCCTTAGGTTACATCAGCCTACCACAGTGCAGTTCTGTTTCAGGGTTCTGTGATTGGCCAGGGGCAGAACATGGTGGACAATTTGGATTTCTGCTCTCCCTGTGTTCATTCCAAGCTGTATTTTTTTTTTTTTTTTTTTATTCTACTACCTGTAATTCATTCTAATTAACCGACCAGCAGTCCTTTTCTGCATATTGCGGCCCCCTTTGGCATATCGCGACACCGTTTTGCGGCCCTCTTTAGCCTGTCTCAGTCCGTTCGGCATAACGCGGTGGCACGTTTCAGCTTATCGCGGCCCTTTCGGCCCCATTTGGCCCCGTTTCGCGGCCGGTCCACCTGGAAAAGTCCCGGTTCTCCCGATGCAAAGGTGAACTTTTTGTTTAAAATGTGAACCCCATAAGCTGAGCTAAGATGTTCATCTTTTTTTTCTTTTCTTTTTTCTTTTTTTTAGAAGAATTATCATACAGCTATTTTTCCATAGCAACTGTGAGTATCACGGCATTATAATACACTGTCATAAGTCTTGAGATAAGGGTATATATAGAAGCTGATGAGAAAAATAGATAGCTTGTGGATAGAAAAGTGCATAGAAAGTAAATTGCCTCATATATCTCCCTGCACATAATATTCTCCACTTTATTTTTTTATTCTATTTTTTATTTATGTTTTAATTTTTTTATTATTATTTAATGGTGAAGTGTGCTATTTCTGTGCCATTAGAGTTACCAAACCTAATTGCAAAAATAACATATATGCTATACATATTCCATTGTTTAGAATAATAGATTGCCCTGCAACAAACTCACACCGTTGGTTGAGCTGTGTCTGACTGGTCGGGATGCTCAAACAAAGTAATTTTGTTTATAGTGCAAAAGAGCCACAGTGTTTATGCTCTTAGGGAGGATCAGTTTACAAATGACTTACCTATTGGTGTCTCTGCATATTAAACTGGGATAGGGGAATGTATTTTAACATCAAAATATTACATCACCTTGAACTTTGGCTCATCTCTGGGAAGAAATTATGTTTTTGATAAGAATATTTATATTAAAAAGCTCTCTGCTCTCTTACATTGTCCTCTGGAGCACCTTTGAAGTCTATGTTTTATTCAGCACAGATTACACATATTGATGACATCCAATTATTAAGGGCTTATGCATAAGACATAAGGCCATTCAAAATTGTTTGTAGGTGAAGAACAGAACCCTGGTGGAATACTGAAGTCATCAAATCCATCATCAGTAAAACGGTCACAGTATAAATAGAGAAGTACACACATGAATCAGAATCAGCCCACTAAGGTCATGCTTAGAATTCCTCAGAGAGAGCCAAACAGAGAGACATAGCTAAGAGAGAAAAATAGAAGTAGACAAGCAAAGAAAAGACATTTATACATTTGAGAGGTGTGAGGTAGAAAGGGAGAACGTTTTAAACGATCCGCTGCCTCAGTCATGTGCATTTGACTGCCGTCCCTGCAGTGTCAACATAATCCAGCCGAGTCTTACAGTAGCAGGCAAGGTGACAGCCCGGAAATGACTTAGTGCCCTTGTATCTGTCAGCTCCCCTGTGGACTGGCACCTAGCAAGGGCTTATCCAACTTGTGAGTTTGTCAGGCCTTAGCAGAATCTTGAGCCTTCGGCGCTGTCTCTATAATGTGTCCTTCTCTGCACAAACAGCTTAATGTCTCTCATATCCAATGCAAGAGGGAATCCTTTCATAATAGTTTTTATAAGTACAATGTGCATTTTTGTCAGCAAATTCTGAATAACACAGACCATTTTTCTAAACTGATGTGTCGTTTAAAAAATGCTGATCCTGTATCACATACAAAAGCAATCGGTATGTTTGGAATGGCATACAAGCTACTGTTTCTTAAAGCAAGCTGTATGAACTGTGCACTTTATGCAAGTTTTATGTATACCTGACTACATTTGCAAAAATATGCAGAATACTGTCAAAGCACTCTGCATGGCACACTGTATCCGAAAATGCAATGTGATTTACTTGACCTTCCATTTTTAATATGATGAATGAATAAGAAGTGACATTAATCATAGTTTTCTTGTCTCTTTATTTAAATGGACTTTCAAATGTTTAGACATATTTACACAAAATATAATTTGAAAATACAAAATAACTATATCTATGGCTGATATGATAACTGGAACATACATACTGAATTTAGCATGCTATGTAGATTCAGCAATACCTTGCTGAAAAGATCAGCTTAGACATTTTCATGCTGGTCCAGGGTGGTTTAAGCTGGTTATGCATGCAGCTTTTTGTCAGGAATAAGAGGCTCAGGATCCAAGTCCAGAGTTGAAATATATATAATATATATATATATATATATATATATATATATATATATATATATATATATATAAAACTACCCCAGGGCTGGGGCAGAAGGCAGCAGGGAACAGGACAGGAAGCTAGACTGACCGACAGACTGACTGGAAAACATGACTGGAAACAAGATGAACTGGCACAGGACAGCAAACCTGAGACAAAATAAGGAGAGAAATCAACGGGTTAACAAGACAGGGCAGGTGTGACTAATAAACTAATAAGCGACAAGCGACAAAAACAAGACAGGACACCTGTGCGAGAGTTCGGCCACACACACACACCTGACACCTTAGACTGAAGTGACCGAACCTCAGCACAACATGAAGACAGCTCACGACCTGGGCACGCAATGCGAGCGCGACGTGAGGCGCACCCATGTTTGCGAGGGACAGACAAGCTACTGACGTGAGTGCATGCTACCAAGATGACATAAGCGCGATGCACCCACGTCAATAACAGACAGACATGGAGCATGAGCGTCTAGATCCCAACACAGACCGAAGCCGAACCAAACAGAAAGTCAGGATCCAGACACCATACTCCAGACATGAAACAAGACAGACTGAAGAGCACACGGCAGGGAATACAACCAAAACCGTGCACTCACACAAAGACAGACAATGAAACACAAGACAGACATGGGCCGATAATGCCATGGTCCTGTCAGACAAAAACCCAGACTCACAGAGTGACAGACCGTGACACTTTTATCACCTCATATTGACTGAGAGACTACATGGAATATTTGTACTTTTAAAAATTCCACCATTTAGAATGAACAAGTGAAGGCAAAAGGCGATTACAGGAGTATTTCTGGTTCAGACCAAGTTAAGCTCAACCAACAGTATTTATGGCATAATGTTGATTACCACAAAATTGTATATATATATATATATATATATATATATATATATATATATATATATATATATATATATATATATACAGTATATAAGGAATAACTGACAATGGACCGTTTAAAAATAATGCACACCGGAGGTGGTAATGCGGTCCGTACGGTCCGTAGTCAATTATTCTGCTTATACCACGGTTACCACACCTAAAGACAACGTTCAGGGTTTTATTTCAAGACATTTTCTGGTTTTTGTCCCTAAAACGATTATGAGAGGAACTACTTTCTTTCACCACAGATTCAGTGACTTGCTTTAATACAGTCCGAGCCTTCATTGCTAGTTCGAAAACGTCACGTTAGAACTAGCAATGGAGGATTGCGAAGCTTGCACTGCTTTACTCGTGGACTTACTGGGTAATGAGGTAATGCTTTTTTTGCATGTGTGAGTTTGTGTGTGAGTTTGTATTTGAGGGATTGAAAGAGAGAAACTGAGATATCTCGCCTCTGGGATTATCTTTATTTGTTGCAGCGCTCGTCAGATGTAACATCGCTTCAAAATCGGCAAGTTGTGTGTCACCATATTCCCGCTGTAAACCTTAATAACTTTTTTCATCCCCACTGAGATGCAGGAGTGCGCTGACATGATGACTGTTTTTCTCTCACGAGTATGTTTGGGCCTTAAGTGTGTGCGTTACGCGTGTCCAGGAGTGTCGGGAGTGTGTATGGGGGGGGGGAACTAGCACCGGAGGATGCGCTGCTTTTCGGCATTGGAGTAACAAGGTAGTGTGTGTGTATGCGCGCGCGTACGTGTGTGTGTGTGAGTGTGTGTAAGTGCAAGGGAGACGAGGGAGCGCTAGGGCTCTTTTTAACCGAAATTGAAATAAATGTAGGATATTTTAGACATTATTTTCATGTTCTTAAACGATTTACTTTAACCAATGTCTTTGTTTTAATTGGTTATTTTGTTGTAGTAGCCTGTAGGGCTCTTTGAAATAACTGAAATAATTTGGCGAAGTGATATGAAACCGTAATGCGGTCAAGACCTGGAACTACTTCATAGCCGTGCTTTACTTGAAAAATAATTGCACACCTTAGAACGTCCATGAACCAATCAGAATCAAGCATTCAACAGACCCGTGGTGGATGTGTGTAATTTATATATATATATATATATATATATATATATATATATATATATATATATATATACGAGTTGTTTAAATCGTCAATTATATGGATTGCAGGGTTTATGATGTTATGTCATCCTGGCAACAATGTTGTAAAATTGGATATAACTTTACACAGAAAAGGTTAGTACATCATTTTATCACTCTAAAATCATGTCAACATGCATTTTGTTAATGTCTTGTGGCTATACTTTTTAAAGTGAGTATTTTAATGTTTACGGACTGGCACCATTCACTTCCATTGTAAGTGCCTTACTGTAAAACAGATTTTTATTTATTTGTTTTATTTTTTTACTTTTTTTATTATTACTATTTTTAATTTTTTATTTATTTTTAAGAAAAGGAGAGACAAGTCAGAAGTAATTTTCGATTTTTGATATATTGTGGTAACCAACATTATGTCACAAATGCTGTTGTTTGAGCTAAACTTTTATTAAACCTGGAATATTCCTTCAAACATTAAACCCAATCAAACATTCATATGAATTTTAACCTAAAATGGCTACTAAAATCTCTAAAAAAGTTCATTTCTGATTAAAAAAAATAGTACATTGGAACATTATGTCTCAACTTCCAATAGACTTCTTAGTGTGCAATAAACACTATGCTAGTATTGCATACCAAACATAGCCAATCACTAACCCACATACAAATCTATTGAATCTATATATTCTTTTAGGGTGCTTTCACACTGGCAGTTTAGTTCGAAAAACAGCACGGTTTGCATGAAAAATTGGTAATGTGAAAGCTGTCATGCGGACTGGGGAGCGCACCGCAGTACCGAACCCGAGACTACCTGTAGGAGGTGGTCTGAGTTTGGTTGCAATGGAACTGTAGCGCGATTCGCGTGAATGTGAAAGCAACTCGGACTCGGGTGCGCACTTGTTCAGGAAGTAACGTAACCTGCACATGCGTTTTAGCTGATGACGACATCTATCTATCTATACACCTTATAAATACTATATATAAATTCTATTATAGGTTATAAATATAGGGTATAATAGGAGATGACAGTGGCGATAACTTCACCTTGGACACGAGTGTAAGCATGCAGTGTAAACAAAGATGCAAATGAATTCCTTGCAATCAGCTGTCTCCTCAAAAAACGGCATTTGCGAGCAGCAGCAAGCCGCATTCCCCTGGACATCTGAAGAGTTACACCATGAAGCGCACATATACGCAGTTGTCGTTCACTCTGCTGTGCATAAATGGCACCAAAATAACAAAAAAACAAAAGTATGATGAGTCGCGTTGTGTTCTCCATGTGTGTTTGTGATGACGTAAGATGAACGCAAATGGACCGGGGTTCGATAGAATCAAGTGAGTGTGAAACCAGACCAAAGCTACTGGGGGCACCGTGAACAATCGCACTCGGAATTGGACCACAGCAAACGTGTGAAAAGTGTGCGAAAACGTGTGAAAAGTGTGAAAGCCCCCTTAAATGCATCAGCATGTACTTACTTCACTGATTTACAGGTTGGGCAGTGCACTGAGGGAACTATCTCTCTCAATAGGTCTGTTATCAATCTCTTTGTTTTCTGACTGGATCAAGTACTGGCCGGGATTGCAAAAGAGTGGGGATCAGTCCAATTGGTGAATCATGGTTGCGCTAGCAGTTTGTGGATCTACAATTTCAGTCAAAGAGCTTGTGATGAAAGCAAAATAAATGGTTAAACTTTGCTTTGTTTGGTGTTGGTATAAGTTGATTAAATTGGTTTGGTAAAGGGAGAATGTTTTTGTGCTGACAATAACATAAACTTGGTAATTATTAGGCAACAAAACTGGATTGTTGTGCATTAGATGTAAGTCTAATATCCATCAGATGTGATGTTATAACAAACAAAGATGGAGATTTGTATAAAATACCTTTTTACCTTTTCTTTTAAATATAAGAAATGTTGCTATTTGGTTGCAAAAGTGTTCAAAGTATAGTTCAGTGATTATGGGATGCAGTGTATAGTGTCTCACTTTAAAGCTTATAAAATAATTCACAATTGTAATAAAAGTAGCTTGTGCAACTCCTGCATCATATTTCATGTCTTCTGAAGACATACAAAGCAACCTGCAATTTAATTCATTTTGCAGTGAAAATCTTGACATCCGTTGTGCGTTGATGAGTGCTAAGAGAGAAACCCTCATTTACACTGAAAAATGACTTTAATTTCAGGTCAATAGGTAACAATAGGTTTTCAACCAAAACCTATTGTATTCCTTTAAAACACTTGGAATATGATGCAGTAGTCACATTAACTACTTTTATTATACTTCTGGGCCCAGGGTATGACATTAGTGAGTCTGTGTGACTCATTTCTTGTCATATTTCACTCCGAGAGGTCTTAAGTCACCCACCACAGTGATGGGAAGATAACAAAAATTACCCGCCACTGCACAAAAATGTACCCGCATTTGGCACGTGGTGGGTAATTTTGGTCATCTGCCTGTCACTGTGGCAGGTGACCTCTAAGACCTCCTGGAGAGACATGTGACAAGAAATGCCTTTTGTCACACAGACACATGCTTGAAGAAACATACTTGATTCTGTTTTGAAGAACAGACAAAAAAGCTGTCGATGCGTGTGTCAGATTCACTGTTTGTTCAGAGGTTCAGTGGCACACTGCCGCTCACGCAAACAGCATGAGCACTTCTTGTGGAACAATTGAAGAATGCAACTAACAAGATCACTTTATTTTAACACTATAATTCCAATAATTCCGGGAATTTGTGGCTGTATACTGTATAGTGTTTCCCCTATATGCAATTTGCTGCGGCGCTGCACCACTGCTGAATTATGAGCGCCGCTGTTGGGATTTCACATGGTTAATTTAGTATTCTTGGTGCAACATAATGCTTGCCAGGTCCAGTCAGCTGTGCGAAAGAGATCCCATCACACACACACACACAAATACAGTACACACACTTAATCACAGTTACGTCACCGCATAACAACACGAGTCAAACTCGCTTAATTTCAAGTGGCCCGCGAGCTCATTTCTGAAATGTAGGATGGCAGGGGATCGCAACGTTTCACAGAATAATCAGTTAGCTATTTCCTTGTGAATATAAATGAGCCTTCCCCTGTCATCTGTATGTTTTGGAGTGCATTTTGCTCGCTTCAAAAGCGGAATGAAACAACACTACACGGGTCAATTATCAACATGGCTTAATCATAGCAGCATGAGGGCAGAGCAGGTGAGGTAATTCATGGACTGCTCACAACTGAACAGACTATTTTTTAATGTGCTTGTGAACCAGTGAGATGCACGGCGGGCATTGCGAAACCTGTTTGAATGCGATACATAATTGTCTGTTGCAAAACTCTTATGTCTTGGTGATGAAACTAGCTTACACCCTGAAGGCATTTTTAAGGATGTCATGCTTAAATGGCATACCCAAAAGGAAGAGCTTATAACTATAAATAAAAATAACAAATAGCAAAGATGGTCAATTGCATGGTATAAATTTTTAGAAAACCTTTCAAAATTTGAAGAAAACATATTTTGATCACACTCAAAGACTCTCATGATACAACACTGCTGACAAAACACACAAAACATGAGCGCTAAAAATATATATATATTTTTTTCAGTTTTTATTCATGTTTGGCATTATACCTTTTAGACAGTAAGTAAGGACGGTCATTAAAATAACTTTGCCGTTGTTTTCCAACATGTCAACTATACAAGGAAACAAAAATGATATTACGGGTTAGCGTCCGCAAAGCGAGTGCTAGTGAGCCTGATTTGTTCATCAAAAGCAAATTGTGCCTCATGAGGGGAATCATTAGGCTTTGATTTTAATCTGGGGGGGGGGGGGGGGTATCGTGACAAATTTCATCCAGCAAAAGTGGCAGGAAAGGGTTGGTAGATGAGAATGATTTGATCAACACATTTACCTCCTCCTACACTAGCGGTCCCTCTGGACTACGGCTGTCCAGCCCATACCAGAGCTCTTCCCTTATTTGCTCTGTTTCTAGATCGGATAACTGGAGCGGGCTTACTGGCTTTTTCTCCATTTTCATCTGTGAGTCACAGCGAGGGAAAAATTATTTAAGATCCCACTTTTGACACTAGTGTAGCATTGTGACTTTTACCAGGAAAGAGGCAGGTGGCAAGGGGTCCAGTTCACAAACACCCAATAGAATGTTTTTTTATTGCCTATAATTTTATAGACTAACCAATGGGTATCAGGAGGTGCCCTAACTTTCCCAAAAACTATAAACACCAGTTCCTACGTTGTTAATGGCCGAAATCTTTTAAAGGGCAAAACTGTTAACAGGCAACTCTTCAGCAGCACACACACACACACACACACACACACTTCATCTCCTTCTCTCCCCTCTTCCTCTCACAGCAAAACTCCCCCAAAACGATAACCCCACCCCATTTTTTCACGCTGACCTATCTAATTCTCTAATTATTCCCGCCCTGACACCTACCCTCAATAAACAGGTAAACAAGAAAAATGAACACCAATAAGAGGAGGGAGGGGGCTGCTACACGCACACATTATACAGAGGGGTGACCAGCCTTCGTGCCACAATATATATATATATATATATATATATAGTCATGATCAGCACCCCCTCTCGAGTGCCGAGTGTAAGAGGTTAAAACAAATAGCCCACATATTCTACATGGCACTGACAAAGAAAACATAAATTAGAAGGCTTTTCAATTCTGAGATCACAATGCTTACAAAACTTTACCATGGATGTACTGTAGAAACACTAACTGTACTGTATTACCTATGGTAAATGTATTTAGACTGCTGCTTTTTCATTACAAAAATGCCATAGTTCTTTATATAGAAGCCATAGTTACTAACCATAGTAGTGAGGAGTCATGCATGGTTTTACCTATGGTTATCATGAACTATTACAAATATCATTGTTAAGATTATTGGATACTATAGAAGTATTATGGTGCATTATCATAATTATGGACCAAGCTATCATTGTTCCATCTGTGTAAAAGCTGTAATCTTGTAAAAATTAAGTTGTTTTGTGTCTTTAAATGTCTTTAAACGAACAACTTCAGCATTACAGCTCATCACAGCTGAGATACACAACAGACTGATTAATTACACAAACTGAAGGCACTTACCTCTTATCGGACTTTCCACATTGGAGTGGACACACTGTTTAAAATGGCGGAGATTACGGTGTAACAACTTCACAGCAGAAGGGAAGGAGAACACAGGGAAGCAGGTTTTCCAGGCTCAGGTAAGACTTTTAATCGGCCACTTCAGTGCTTTACAACTTCTGAAGCTGATGAGTTTGTGAAGTTGTAAAGCACTGAAGTGGCCGATTAAAAGTCTTACCTGAGCCTGGAAAACCTGCTTCCCTGTGTTCTCATTCCCTTCTGCACATAGTTAATTAAACACATCAGCTTTCATAGGCACGTAGTTACTTAAACACATTAGCTTCACAAATACAACAGAACGAACATAACAGCTTCAGGAGCACCGTGGCCTTCCTTGTGCCAAACTCTCTCTCTCCTCTGCTGGTGGCGTGGCAGCTTATATGCTGCTCTCCCCATGCTCATTGGAATTAGAGACAGGTGTTACACATAATCTAGCTCAGGTGCAAGCGCCCTTACCGCTTTCTCTCTCTCCAGACAGACGCTTGACCACGCCCCCACTGCCACATATCCCCACCGCCCGACTCAGGCCAGGAAGTTATCCGGCCTGCCTACCACTCCCCCCCCATTTCTGGAAAAGAAGTCGGCTACAGCCATCTGCGCTCCCGGTCTGTGGACCACCTTGAACTTAAATGGCTGAAGAGCAAGATACCAACGGGTGATCCGTGCGTTGGTATCCTTCATGCGGTGGAGCCATTGGAGTGGGGCGTGATCCGAGTAGAGGGTGAAGGCCTGCCCCAACAGGTAGTACCGGAGTGTGAGGACCGCCCACTTGATGGCAAGGCACTCCTTTTCTACGGTGCTGTACTTAGTCTCCCTCAGTGAGAGCTTGCGGCTAATGTATAGTACCAGGCACTCCTCCCCCTCCACCACTTGCGAGAGTACGGCCCCCAGCCCTCTGTCTGAAGCGTCTGTCTGTAAGACAAAAGGGAGAGAGAAATCGGGTGAGTGTAAAAGGAGCCCCCCGCAAAGTGCAGCTATAACTTGCATGAACGCCTGTTGGCACTGCTCCGTCCACTGGACCGGGTTGGTGACATCCGAATATTTAGGCACGAATCTCCTATAATAGCAAGTCAGCCCCAGGAACTGTCTTACCCCCTTTTTGGTCTTGGGCCTCGGGCAGGCCGCAATCACCGCAGTCTTGTCAATTTGGGGATGCACCTGCCAGTGGCCTAAGTGGAACCCCAGATACTGTATCTCCACACACCCAATCGAGCACTTCTTGGGGTTTGCTGTGAGTCCCGCTCGTCTCAGCGATCTCAGAACTGCCCTCAGATGTTGCATGTGCCGCTGCCAATTGTTGCTGTAAATGATGATGTCATCTAAGTAGGCAGCGGCGTAAGCTGAATGCGGTCTGAGGATTCGGTCCATGAGATGCTGAAACATAGCCGGGGCTCCAAACAAGCTGAACGGAAGCATCACAAATTGGTGTAATCCAAATGGCGTGGAGAAGGCTGCTTTCTCGGGAAACTGGTGTCAAGGGATCTGCCAATAGCCCTTTGTCAAATCCAGTGTCGAATAAAATCGAGCAGTGCCCAACCGACTGAGAAACTCATCATCACGAGGCATTGGGTATGCGTCAAATTTAGACACCATGATGACTTTTCTATAATCCACACAGAATCATACAGACCCGTCGTTCATACGAACTAGAACAACCGGGCTGGATCAATCGCTGTGGGATTCCTCTATTACCCCCATATCGAGCATAGCATCCAATTCTTCCCGGACAATTTTCTTTTTGTGCTCGGGCAATCGGTAGGGACGACTACGTACCACCACCCCTGGCTCGGTCTCGATATGATGCTGTATGAGGTTTGTACGACCCAGTAGAGGGAAAAACACGTCTGCAAACTCCTTCTGCAACTTGGCAACCTCTGCGAGTTGATACGGTGAGAGGTGGTCTCCGCAAGTGATCGGGGTGAAATTATTGTATTTTGTATTCACCTCTGGCCTGAGCTCCGCCCTCTCCAGGACTACCGTAGCCAACGTCACAGGGACCGCCTCACTCCATAATTTCAGGAGGTTGAGGTGGTATATTTGACGAGCGCCCCCTCTATCGTTTCACTTTACCTCATAATCGAGATCCCCCACTCGTCGTGTGACCTCAAAAGGTCCTTGCCACTTGGCGAGTAATTTGGAGCTCGATGTGGGAATACAAGTACCTTATCTCCCGGTGCAAATTCCCGCAGCCGAGTTCCCCTGTCATATAGTTGGCGCTGTCTTTCTTGAGCTTGGAGCAAATTCTCCTGTGTTAGTTGCCCCAAGGTGTGGAGTTTTGCTCTAAGATCAAGAATATATTGATTTTCATTCTTGCTGTTTGAAGGTCCCTCCTCCCAAACTTCACGCATAACATCAAGCACGCCGCGTGGGCGCCGCCCGTATAGTAGCTCGAATGGGGAGAACCCCGTGGAGGCTTGCGGGACCTCTCGTATTGGGAATAACAGGGGATCAAGCCATTTGTCCCAATTTCTAGCATCCTCATGTACAAACTTACGAATCATATTTTTAAGGGTTTTATTAAATCGCTCCACCAGGCCATCTGTTTTTGGATGGTAGACGCTGGTGCAGATTGATTTAATGCCCAATAATTCGTAAAGCTTGCATAGTGTTCATGACATAAAGGTTGTGCCTTGATCGGTGAGGATTTCTTTCAGAATCCCCACCCAGGAAATTATTTTGAAGAGTGCTTCCGCAACACTGCATGCTGAGATGTTTCGCAGAGGCACTGCTTCCGGATATCGTGTTGCATAGTCCACTAGGACCAATACAAAGCGATGTCCGCGTGCTGACCGCTCTAACGGCCCGACAAGGTCCATTCCAATACTCTCGAAGGGGACCTCGATCAGCGGAAGAGGGCGCAGTGGCACTTTTGGGGTGGCCAGTGGATTCACCAGCTGGCATTCGCGGCATGCCACACACCACCAGCGGATATCGCCGCCAATGCCCGGCCAATAAAAACGGGCTATTAGACGGTTCAGTGTTTTTCTTTCCCCTAGATGACCCGCCATGGGATTATAATGAGCCGCCTGGAACACCATTTCCCGACGGCTCCGTGGTATTAAGAGCTGGGTTGTATCTTCCTTTGTTTGAGCGTCCTGCATCACTATATACAACCGCTCCTTTATAATTGCAAAATAAGGATATGAAAGGGCGACACCCGGCTGGAATTGTTGACAATCCATCACTCTCACTTGGTCAAAGGCGTGCTTGAGAGTTTCATCTCACGACTGCTCCAAAGGGAAATCCCCTGCGGGAAATCCCCCGAGGACGGGAGGGGCTGCAGCCTCTCCTTCCCTCACATCATCCTGACGTGGAGCAGACGAAGATGGCCCTGGCCCTTCTCCCCTGCCAGAGCATCGCACATCTCACATCTCATGGCTTTAGTGCAGGACCAATCTGTGCATATTCCCTTCAATACATTTCTAAACTCAGGCTAATTAGTCCCCAAAATCAGCGAATGGGTGAGGCGGGAACTAACCGCGGCCTCCACTCTATGTTTTGTTCCCCCGAAATTTGATAACAAGGGTCATCACAGGGTAGTTGTGAATATCCCCATGCACACACTTCACCCTCACTGTTTTAGCTGTGCCCAAAGCCTTGCGTTGAACCAAGCGTTGGTGGATAGTGGTTTGATTACAACCCGTGCCCACCAGTGCTTGGTGAGTACCCCCTTGACACTTACCAGTATCCGGTACTCTCCGGCCCAATCGGGTGTCGGGGATCCGGACCGCCGATCCCAGCTCCATGACAGGGCATTGATCCCAGAAGTGTCCCGGATCTCCGCAACTCCAGCAGACCGGCCCAGGCACCATGCCCGCACCTGCGTCGGCGGGCACTTCCACCTGAGGAAGAGAGCGGCAAGGCACTGTTGCTGCTGTGGGCAATGGGAAACCCAGCACGAGGGGAACTGCCTTTGGTGGCAGGACTCCTCGCCTCTGTGGGGCAGGAACAGGCTCTGGGGAGAGAGCAGACTGAGAGAGAAGAGAGGAGGAGGAAGAGATCAGGGAAAACATAGGGGAGGGGGAGAGAGAGTGGGAGGGCTCTTCCACCCTCTGGTATGCCGCCAAATGGTCCTCCACCAGTCGAACGGCTTCCTCCAGCGACGCCGGGCAGTGGCACTGGACCCACTCTGCCGTTCCTCTTGGCAGTCGATGGATTGGCTGCTCCAGTACCACCTGGTCGACAACTCCCGCGACGTTGCGATCCCCCGCCAGCAGTGCACTGCTCTGGGCTATGACCAACCCGCTGCAGGATGGACTTCTTCAGGTCTTTGTAGGCCAGGAGGTTAGCTGCCGGCAGTTATTGTGACACAAGCTGGGCTTCCCCGGACAGCAACTTGAGGAGCCAGGCTGCCCACTGATCTCACAGCCAGCTCCAGATCTCGGCGGTCCTCTCGAAAAAGTCAAGAAGTGTGGGTGGGGCCAGGGGGCTGTAGTTGTCCGGGGTCATGGCTGGGGCTCTCACTTGGCTGAGGAGGCTCCGGATCACATGCCGGTCCTCTGCTTGAGCTCATAGGATCTCAAAAAAACGGCGGTCTTGGTCACGATGCAGCTCAAGCAGGGATTGTTGGTGCGCCTAGTGTAGGCTGGCTAAGGACTTGAGAATCCCGGCCAACTGCGAGGACTCCATGGGGCGTATTTCAGATCTCCCGGGTTTTGGCACCAGTGTAACAACTTCACAGCAGAAGGGAAGGAGAACACAGGGAAGCGGGTTTTCCAGGCTCAGGTAAGACTTTTAATCGTCCACTTCAGTGCTTTACATACTCATCAGCTTCACAGGCACGTAGTTACTTAAACACATCAGCTTTCATAGGCACGTAGTTACTTAAACACATCAGCTTCACAAATACAACAGATCGAACGTAACAGCTTCAGGAGCACCGTGGCCTTCCTTGTGCCAAACTCTCTCTCTCCTCTGCTGGTGGCGTGGCTGCTTATATGCCGCACTCCCCATGCTCACTGGAATTAGAAACAGGTGTTACACATAATCTAGCTCAGGTGCAAGCGCCCTTACCACTTTCTCTCTCTCCGGATGGATGCTTGACCATGCCCCCACTGCCACATACGGTTTCTATAGTGATCGACTCTTGCGCAATGGCAACCTCGAAATAGGTAGAATTTCCCCCGCTTGGACCGCTACTTTTCCACTGAGAAAGCTGATCTTAAGAAAGCTGACAGCATCTCTGTTTGGGATTGGCAACAGGTGATCACACACACTCCATCTCTCTCTCTCTCTCTCTCTCTCTCTCTCTCTCTCTCTCTCTCTCTCTCTCACACACATCCATCCATCCTTGTTTATCCTAGAAACAGCACAAGCCGTGATACTATTTCTGAAGTGAACTTTTTGAATTACTAACGAAGGCTTGGATGCATCATTTGGTTTGAACCAGCAACGGCAGATTCTGATCCGCCACGTAATAAAGTAGTTCCATTCACAAATGCGTTTTTATGACCGTACTCAGTTTTTCCTAATCTTTTAAAATTTACTTGTTCATTGAACTGTTGTATATAAGCAATATCACACTCGCAATCATGCTATATGGCCCTAAATCATCACTGCTGTGATTACCTATGGCACTCGGCCTGCGGCCAAAACACAGCAGTGCTGATGTAGGGCCATATCACACTCTTGCTCGTGTGATATTGCATAAATAGATATATATATATATATATATATATATATATATATATATGTGTGTGTGTGTGTGTGTGTGTGTGTGTGTTATGTTAATTTTCTACTATATATTATATACATAGTAGAAATAAAATACAATCTACATATGAAAAATAAAAAGTGGCTGGTAAAATTGGGTATTCAAAAACCACTGTGGCTTTTTGTCATAAAAATTACTCTCGTACCTTGTTTAAGCTTCAAACTGAGACACTATCCACTGCCATTGAAATAGACATTCATTTAAACATCTCATTTTATGTTCTGCATTAGAAAGAAAGCCATACAGGTTTGGATTGACTTGGTTAAATTATGACGAAAATGTTGGGTGAACTGTAACTTTTAACATATAAATAATTTTGCATTTTGTCAGTCAATCTGTAAAGTTAATCTGCATGGCACAATGTTTCAACTATCATGATGTCTGGGGACATTTTGATCTCTCCCATTCACTTTGTCCTCAGTCTTTCAAAACTTCATGAGTCAATATCAATTTGCTACTCCCCCTTTTTTTGTGTGTTGTTGGGCCTCATGTATTCAGATAGAAGACAAAGGCAGGCCTAACACATTCATAAAACCTAACTCAGGCCCACATCAAACAAAGGGAGTCCAAAACAGACTACAAATCCCATGAAGCCTTGCTCACTAAAGGATCGAACTCTCAACTCCTATTGGATGAGGCATACGATAGAACGCCCCTCAACCATGACATCGTCAGGAGTAGAAATACCTCTGAAATGCTTCCGGGATTTGCTTCCAGCAACTTTGCTCGCCGTGCGTAGACTCATCGCTGCTCTCAGGTGTAGCCTCGTGGCACAAGGAAGTAACATCTGACTTGAAACTGTGGCCATACAATCTCCATCTCGCTGGAAGAGTTGAGATTACTCTGTGTTCCACCGAACACTCTAACGGATCTGAAGGAGACCGCCGAGCAATCCGCATCTTCATCCATTTGCCTGCAGAAGTGAATCAAATACCGCGGGACGGTTTACGAGCCGTCCTCCATGTCTCTGAGTGATAAACTAACAGCTGCTTTCTCTCCCACGATCACGAAACTGGCTTTGGGGCTGTCGCTTAATTCTCTCTCTCTCTCTCTCTCATACTAACCACACACACACACACACACACACACACACGCGACCCCTCACAAACATTCTCGCACACATTTTTGGCTAGTAGATAGCTTCGTGATAAAGCTCAGCTTTGTCCCTAAGCTATCGTACAAGTGGATACACGCAGTAAACTGGCAGATGCCACTGACTGGTTTCTCTCCGCCCACATTCACGGCCATATTCTCTGTCCGGAAATCTGCGTGACATACTCTCCATGAGAGTCACGTCTGCCATTTTGTGCATGTCCCTCCTTACACACACACACACACACACACACTCGCTCTCACACACACCCCCTCATGTGTTAAAGGATTATTTTGATTTCCATATCTAATCATATCACTGTTCAGTTTGTAGTTGTAAGTCGGAAGTTTATTGACTGCATTGTTAATTATTAATTGATATTACTGCATAAATAAACTTTGTTATATTTCAAAGAGAAGTGTTTTGGTTTGGTTTGCATACACCTGTGTCACATGCTGACGGGATGTCAGTGCTCAGATTCAAGCCTTCATTCATTGTTCTTTTTTCCGAAAATAGATATTCTTCGGATGTCGATTTTCCTAAGAAAACAATCTAATATTGAGACTGTTATACTGTCTGGTTATTAGTCCCTGATTCCAGGGTGGTGCCCAAGCAATATTAATCCTTATTAATATTCTATTGATTTTTGATAACTGATAATTATCTTTGATGATTGTTGAATTTGAAGGATAAATAAGCTAGTGTTAATTTTAATTAATGTTTCATCGATATTAAAGATTAGTGACTATCTTTGATAATTGTTGATTTAAAGGATTAAAAAAGCTAACATTGATTCTCATCAAATCAAATAAAAAATCAAATCAAATCACTTTTATTGTCACACAGCCATATACATAAGTGCAATGGTGTGTGAAATTCTTGGGTGCAGTTCCAATCAACATAGCAGTCGTGACAGTGATGAGACATATACCAATTTACAATGACATCAATAACATCAAATTAACACAACACAATTTAAAGTCTAATATACACATAATTACACACAAGATAATATACAAATAATAACATACACTGTACAGTATGCAGTACACACAATATAGATACACATTATTCAATAAAAAAAGTATATATAGTATATATAGAATGTACAGTAGGTTGTACTGACATTCAGGCTGTCGGTTGATAGTAGTTGTTAAGAGAGAATATAATATAATAATAATATAATTTATGACAGTCCGGTGTGAGATATAAGAGTAAGAGTAATAAAGTGCAGTGCTGATATATTTTGATCGTGGGAGATCAAGAGTTCAAAAGTCTGATTGCTTGGGGGAAGAAGCTATCATGGAGTCGGCTGGTGCGGGTCCTGATGCTGCGATTAATTGAATCTAACTCATTAAAACCTAATATGGGGCTCCAGTAAATGTAGTGTGCTACGTTTAGGAGTGGGTTCTATTGATTTTAATAATTAATAATTACCTTTGATAATTATTAATTATTGCTAATAACCAAACCCACTCCTAAACGTAGCGCACTACATTTACTGGAGCCCCATATTAGGTTTTAATGAGTTAGATTCAATTAATTAATTTAAATATTAATTAATAACTAAAGAAATAATTATTAATTATTTCTGATAGTAACACTGATCTAAACAACCAGTAAAGCCCTACAGTGTGCAGTTGACCTTCTACCAAAAAAATAAAAAATAAATAAATAATAATAAAAATAAATCAATTTCAGTGTTTTTCAGTCCTTTAGGTAGATAAGAAAGCACTCAGACAGACTGTGATGGACATCACATGTGCAGCTGGGTAGAGGCATGAATCCTGATGGGATTTTATAGCTTTTAACAGGAGCCAGGACTAATGGCAGCTTAGGTGGAATGTTATACTGGAAGTGATAGGGGAGGCTTTTGAGAAATATGTTTCCTTAACACGGTACCGGCTGCCCTTGTGTATCATCCAAAGGCAGTTTATCACTTACAATTTGACCAGTGGACCTGTACTACCTTAATGCATCTATAAGTATGCATTAGACTCAGTAAAGTAGGCATATAGTATAGTATCAAAATTCTGCTCTTAGAGGCTAGTAAGAGTGACATTGCACGTATAGTATGAATAATTTTGTTAGTTCCCTAGTCTTTCTTGAATTTTTTTAATTGTATGTGACCTCCTCTCAATCACATCTTTGTAACAGAGCCAGATCTCATGTCAGTCCTCATCTATATATCTGTCTTTTCATGTTTAATGATGTTTTTCCATTTTAACAGAGCAGAGTAAGAGCCGTTCAGAACGAACATGTTCTTGCATTAAAAAAGCTACTGTAAACACAACAAGTGTATCAGAATGCAAGTGGTTCAAGACGCATTTTTAAATGTTGAAGTTTTTGACAAGGCATCTAAAAAAATGCATCGCTCCTGTGTGAGACACTGGAAAAAAACAACGAGATGCAGCGCAACGGTCAAAAATGTTCATCTCGCGCATGTTTACAAAAGGAAACAATTTACAAAATAGTACAGATGGACACAAAATTGCATTCGGTATGAACAGTAAACTCTGTTGCAATGGAATTTATGACTCAACTACAAAACCTTTCCTGAACTGGCTATATTGACATCCCTGGATTATTGATGATATTTCAGATGCAAAAATAAATAAATAAATAAATAAAATGATGAAAGTAAAAAATGTTATGTATGTTGCTTTCAGTTTTAAGTAATTGCTTCACATTCTTACTGAATGTCAACAATTGTCTTATTTGGGTTTTCTTGTATAGTACGGTATTGCAGGAGAAACATCTGAGATTAACAAAATTAATAATTAAAATGAAACAAAACTCCATCCTTTAAGTCTGGTGAGCTATGAAAGAGCACCATTTGAGAAATAAATATTCCTCTGAGCATATGTTTACTTGCAAGGTACTGTGGCAAGATGCCTGTGTGACAATCAGCATCACCCCTGGCAACGATAATCAGCGGCGCTTCTCAGACTAATCACCTGCACCTGAAGCCAAGTCATCAAGAGGAGAGATATAAACGCCTCTGGGAGCGACAGAGGGGAGACAACACGCATTTCTAACAGTCTCTGTTGTTCTCTTTCTCTCATTGGAAGCAACTAGAGATGGAACGCTCTCCCCCCGTTGGTGGCTCACTCTTCCTTCCCTCTCTTGCTGCCAGAGAAGCAGTCGTAGCCAATCTCTCAACTCCCCGCATCTCTCTTGCCACTTCCAGCATGAGCACCACAAGATTGAATTCAGCACTTCACCTTCCTCTTCTTTCTTTGTCTTATTAATAAACCGCCCTCCAGGGGCTTCATCTAACATCTTACCTGTTTCTTGCCTCATTTGCATTCCATCTTCCCACTACACCGGTGGAGAATGCAGGTATCAATGCTGAGGCATGAGCAGGTGCCCCAGCCAGCTGCAACTTACTCCCCTGAATTAGAAGATCTCATTCAATATCTTGCTGAAGTCTCATTTCGGCAGCAGCTGCTGACTGAAAATCTTGTCATTGGCCAGAAATGAAATGCAGAAGAGCTGTTTCGAATGCCGGCAGAGGAACCTATGTGCACAGAGATGCAGGGTACGTCCCTGCCCAAACCTTCACTATCTATAGTTAAGGACCTACGGTACCTGTACTGCTGTTATTCAGGAGGGACTCCATGGAAGGCCCATGCCCAGCCAGCCTACCTGGCCATGGAAAGCGAACAAGAGGTGAGTCACGCAATGAAAATATTGACATTTACTCTGATTTGTTTCAGCAGGTGACCACCGAGGGCTCCTTTGGGAAAGAACAGCATGAGGATGACTACTTGAAGCACTGCTAGAAACAAGTCAGAATTGTCAAAGGGAAGGAACCCCAACCTGGCCCTTACTCCTCTTCGCACTTTGTGGCCATTCATAGAAGTGCCCTTCGAGTGCATAGGCATGGATCTCGTGGGGCCATTACCAAAGTTTGCCTGTGGCCAAGAGCACATTCTGGTCATCGTTGACTATGCCACCCAGTACCCTGATTGCGATGTCGGCCAGCATCGCAAAGGAATTTGTCTTCCTCTTCCTCTTTTCTTACCTCAGTTTATCACCCCCAGAGTGACTAGCTCATGGAGAGATTTGATCAGACATTAAAGGACATGCTGCGCTGGGTGGTAACCGAGGATGGGCATGACAGGAACTTCGTGCTACCATATGTGTTCTTTGGAATCTGTGAGGTGCCCCAGGCGACGAATGGCTTCACACCCTTTGAGCTGCTGTTCGGCCCCCAGCCCGACGGGCTACTGGACATTGCCAAAGAAGCATGGGAACATCCCCAACGTTCAGTTATTGAGCATGTGGAACATGAGATCCATCTGGGACTTACCAAGGCACACTACCTGAGTTTTCACATCGGCCGGGGACTGGTCTTGTCACAAGAATAAAATTAACAGCAGTGAAAATCTTCCCTCGCCCCAACAAGAAGACACAGGTATGTGTGTAACAAGGTTCATTTGTGGAGGAGGGAAAGGAGGAAGCGGGAGGCAACAAATCCAACTCAAAAGGTCATTTATTTTAACAATTTAAAGAAAATGTCACACTAGAAACTGCGGGCTGAAAAGACACAAACACACACGTGCAGGCTTGGCTCTCTCTCCCTCTCTGAGGTTTTGGGCAACCTTTTATCTCCCTGCCTCTCTTTGTGAACATAGAAATCACAATTATCAGCATTTCATCTCAGGTGAAATCCCTTACCGCTTCCTCTCTCCCCAGACAAATGCTCGGCCACACCCTCACCTCCACAATGTGCCTTTCTGGGGTTGATGGGTTATTACCAATGTTTAATCCCTGGTATCTCCTCTGTGGCTTGCCCCCTAACAGGTCTGACAAAAAGGGGCAGCCGGAGAAGAAGGGCAGCTGGAGAAGTTCGTCTGGACTTAAGAGACAGAGCGGGGATTCCAGACCTTGAAGGCAAGGTATGTAAAAATGTATACTGATACAAACCATTAGGGATATCACTAACACTCTTACATGACTTATAAACAAAAACATAGCTTCGTGAAAATTTCAGGATACCATACTCTTCATGCTCACTGTTTGTTCTTTGATTCTTGTCTCTGAAGAGAATGCACGTGTCATGTAGCAGTATGTGTACTGCGTGAATTTCTGCTTTAGGTTCAGAGGCTGTATTATGTTTTGACTTCAGTTCACTACAATGCATTGGATCTTTTTGTACTTTTCACCTTGAAATCCGTCCCCAATTTAAACAAACACTAAACCTTCTGACCCAACCTCACACTTCAATTGGCAATACATGTAATACATATTTACATTTATTTACAAATGGCGTACATAATGACTATTGATTTCTTTTCAGAGTGACATTCATACCGCTGAGACTAAGAGAGTTCATTTAATACTGAAAAATGCAGAAATATGTTTGTAATGCTATTAGCAGACCACAAAATATAATGCATTTCAGATGAGAGCTATTGTTTCAAATGTTTTAAACCAAAATTAAGGGGTAAAATTGATGCTGCCCCATTTATAAGAATATACACTGTATCACCAAAGTCACTGTAAAATCAATCCAGTCTCTCCTGTCTCTCTCCATGAAAACATCATTCACACTGGTGAATTATTTCCTCAGTTGTGTGTTTGTGAATGACACAAAACACAGTAGTCATTTTAACCACAACATGTTACATTATATTTATATGATAAAAATACTAGTATAATTATTTTATACTATTATGTAGATTTTTTTTTTTAGATTAAATTTTTTGATTTATAAAGATGACAAAGAAAAACAAAACATATATACAATGAATCAACATTTAACTCCCACTACTACCCCTCCCCCTCCCCAATCAACAACCCCACCCTGACCCCCAACGAACATCCCCGTGGTCACACATAAGTACACACACACACAATATTTTTTTATAAAATAAATAAATAAAAATTATATATATATATATATATATACATATCTACATACTGTATATATAATAATCATACAAATCTAAAACTATGCCTATCTCTCCACAGCCCCTCCCCGAGTGTCCCCCAAAAATACCAAATAACTGCCCCATTTCCCATCAAATGAATCCCAGATCCCCAGCCTTCTACATGACACCTCCTCAAAAGTTGCCACCCTCCTGATCTCTGCGCACCACTCCTGAAATGAGGGCACTCCAGCCGATTTCCATCCCCTTAAGAAAAGCTGTCTGCCTATCATAACACTGGTCAGAACCAAATTTTTTATGTTTTTATCCCCAATATTGATGACCACCCCATCACCCCAAAACACAGAGTGTGGGGCAAAAAGAAACCCGAGTGCCCAACACGTCACACACAAAACTCTGAACCTTCAACCAGAATTCCTGGATCTCAGCACACCACCAAAAAACATGGGCCATGTCTCCATCCTCCAATTGGCATTGCCAGCAGGTGGGTGTGTCTTTAAGACCAAGCCTATACAATCTAGAGGGTACTCTATGTAAAATCTTGAATTGCATAAGGCACACCCTTGCATCTCTAGATACAGACTTGATGTTTTTTAGAATCCTAGCCCACACTCCCTCCTCCAATACCAAGTTTAAATCTTTCTCCCATAATCTCTTGAGAGAAGTTAAAGCTCCGTCCCCCAGACTATGAATTAGCAGGGAGTAATACACTGATGCCTCATGACCTTTTCCAAAAGCAGTAATCACCACTCCCAGAGTATCTGCCACTTTAAGGGGGTGTATACTACTCCCAAAAATAGTACAGATCAGATGGCACAGCTGTAAATACCTAAAGAACTAAGATCTGGGAATCCCAAAATGTTGAACCAAATTTTCAAAGGTTCTCAACACTCCACTTTCATATAGGTCACCGAGCGCATTAACATCCCTCACAATCCACTCTGACCAGCAGAAAGGGGACTTATTAATACATAATTTTGGGTTCAGCCATATGCTTGAGGCAACATTTAAATAAATGTCCGAATTAAACACTCTGGACACTCTGGACATACTGAGTGCAAATGCGAGATAATGGTGTGTAACTTAACTTCTCCAATTAGTTTGATAGAAAGGTTTTGCAATGGTGAAATAGAGGCAATAAATTCCTGTTCAATACAAAACCAGGGAGGGGCTCTCTAAGGTGGAAGTGTCCAATGAGCTAAATGTCTGAGACCGAATGCATATTAATAAAACAAATTCTTGGGTAGGGTTAGCCCACCTTTTTCAATCGGCCTATGTAACTTATTGAAATGTAATCTGGGACGGTTACTATCCCAAATGAAGGACATTGCTATGCTATCAAATTGCTTGAAATAAGAGAGGGGGACATCTACAGGGAGAGATTGTAGCAGGTAGTTGAATTTTGGAATACAATTCATTTTAATAACATTAACCTTCCCAATCATAGATAAATGTAATGAAGCCCACCTGCCCACATCGCTCGAAAACCTTTTTATTAAGGGTTCAAAATTAACTCTAACTAAATCAAACAAATTTGCTGGGAATAAAATGCCCAAATACTTAATGCCCTGTTTGGACCACTGGAAGGCGTCCAGCTGAAAAGCCGTCACTAGGCAGTATGCTGTCAGAGCTAAAGCTTCGGATTTAGACCAATTGACTCTGCATTCTGAGAATTTATAAAAGGAATTAATAATTCTGTGGAGGCAAGGCATAGATCTAGAGGGGTTGGAGATGAATAATAAAATATCACCTGTGTAGAGCAAAAGCTTATGCGCCATACCTCCCGCCACCACCCCTGGAAAATCATCTTCCTTTCTTATCATGGCAGCTAATGATTCCATGGCAAGACAGAACAATAATGGGGAAAGAGGGCAAACCTGCCGTGTGCCCCTATCCGGAGTAAAATAATCTGAAATTAATCCATTTGTTTGTACCGCCGCTACCGGGTGTCTATAAAGTAACTTAATCCATCCGATAAAAGTATTCCCAAACCCATATATTTCCAAAATCTTAGAAAGATAATCCCATTCTACCATATCAAATGCCTTTTCGGCATCAAGTGAGATGGCAGCGACCGGAGTCTGATCATTCGCCACTGACCACATGATATTGATGAAACGCCTAACGTTATCAGAAGAGCTACGGCCCCACAAATAAACCCCACCTTATCTATATGTATAAGAGATGTCATAACTTTACTTAATCGGTTAGCCAGAATTTTTGACAGTATTTTTACATCTAGCTGGATCAGAGAAATTGGACAGTAACTCTTACACTCACTTGGATCTTTGTCCTTTTTAAGAATCAGACTGATCCGGGCTTATGTCATGGTTGGCAGAAGCTTTCCATTCTTTAATGATTCCGTATAAACTTCTAACAAAAGTGGAGCCAATTCTGTTGCATAAGATCTAAAAATTCAGCGGCAAAGCCATCTGGCCCCGGAGCCTTGCCTGTAGGCAAGGCTTTAATTACCTCACCAAGCTCTTCCAAGGTTATCTCAGAATCAAGAAAATGTTTTTGCTCAGTCGTCAGTTTAGGGAGTTCTAATGGTTCCACAAAGTTTCTAATATCTTCATCAATAGACAAAGACATGGAACTATAGAGATCAAGATGGAATTCTTTAAAAGCATTATTAATATCAATGGCCGAGGTAAATATTTTACCACCAGCAGATTTCACTGAGGGAATGGTAGAAAAAGACTCTTAATGCTTTATATATCTAGCCAAAAGCTTCCCTGCTTTGTCCCCCGACTCAAAGTATGACTGTCTTGCCCTGAATAGCCAAAACTCCACCTTCCGTGACAAAATAGTATTACATCTATATTTCAATCGGGTCAATTCTCAGAGGCCATCAGATGACATTCGGCGCTTCAGTTCTGTCTTGGCACTTTTAATATTCCTTTCCAACTCCACAAGTAATTGTGCTTTGGATTTTTGGTGAATGAGGCATACTGTATGATCTGACCCCTAAGAACCACCTTAAGTGCCTCCCAAGCCATGCCCACAGAGGATACTGAGGACCAGTTGGTCTCCATATAAACATTGATTTCAGCCTTTAATATTTGTTGGAATTCAGGATTTTGAAAAAGGTATACATTAAAACATCAACTATATGATTTATTTTTCTCCATATGTGGCAACATCTCTAAAATCACCAGGGCGTGATCTGAGACTAAGAGATGTTTCCAACTGAGCAATCAACAACAGATGAAATGAGGGACTTAGATATAAAAAAATAAAAAAGAATCTATTCTAGAATAAATCTTATGGACTGATGAAAATAATGTATAGTCCCTACCAGATGGGTTCAAAAGTCAACAAATATCTGTAAGACCAAGATTTTTACACATACTGTGAAGCATCAGTGTTGCTCTAGGGGGCTTACACATTTTTGCTTCACTATGATCAAGGACTGAGTCTCCTCCCAATATTAAATCATTATATCATTAACCCCATGCACGACAGCACCAACCGGCTATCCTTTTCTGCATATCATTGCCCCCTTCCGCATATTGCGGCACCATTTTGTGGCGCATTCTGCATAACGTGGTGACCCATGCGGCCCCATTTCGCGGCCGGCCCACCGGGAAAAGGAATTCCACCATATTCTGACCCTCTGCTCCCTCAGGAATTCCAACAATTCGGATGTTATTCTGCCGGTTACGGTTCTCCAAATTTTCCAGCTTCTCCCAGACACACTCCAAATCCAACTTGGTCGCTAGTGGATTAGCAGCTAATTCTCTCTCCGATTTCTCCAGATAATCTATCCGTTTCTTGACATCCACCACTCTTGTAACCATCTCAGTGAATTTAATCTCCATGGCAGTGATTAATCAACGTATAACAGCAAGCTCCTCCAAGTCAGCAACCAATTTCGTCAGCATTGCAGACACGGTCATCAATTGTCGCAGAATTTCCTTCACCAGCCAAATCGACTTCTGGGCTTGTGGCCTGCTGCTCGTGGGCTTCAGCTTGAGCACGTAAGTGTCTTTTAATGTCTCCAGATCCTGAGGATTTTGAATTCTTTGACATATTGTCAACATTTAAGAATCAGGGTGTATCGAATATCACCGGTTTATGACACAAAAAGTATTAAAACTAGTAAAGTGTGCAGAGCTCACCGTTCACACATCCGAACCTCACATGGCACCACGCGACTCCCCTTGTAGATATTTTTAGTTGAATACAGCACCAGAGTTGACATTTGAATGTTGTTGAATATAATGTTTTGATGGTCTAGTATAAAAGGCATTAGAGTGATGTTTTCTTATGAGAGTGTGGTGCACAGTAACTTATAAATGCGATGTGGCCCATGGTTTGAAAATTTTTAAGGCATTATGATGTGACATGAAAAGTGTAACCTTGGTGACAAGAGCATGAGTCATCCCAAAAGAGTGGCACCACTTTTGCCAACTGAATATTTTGACAAGTGAAAGAGCCTTTTGAGTACAGTGCACTAACATTAGGGTTATAATGTCTTTGCCCATCACTGCCTTCACTGTGTCAAATGTCACTGAGCAGTGACATAGCTTCAGGCAGCCCATGGCATTTTAAACTGACAGATAACATTGGAGAACTTGTGTACCACTGGTTACTACCTAGTCTAAGCAACTACCATACAATTGAGGCAGGATACAGAATTCTGGGCTAGACTTGTGTTGTAATTAGGGGGAGTCTGACAGTGTTAATTAGCAGTTAATTAGTGTTGAGGATTTATACTGGCATCACTTTACAGTGTTTTAGAAGCGTTCACAGTTGAGTAATAGCACTAAATCAGCCATTGGCAATGAATCAGACTGGTTGAGCCAGACAATACAGGTGGTAGCTTTAAATCTTCAATATTAGGAAAATTATGCATGAAAAATTTGAGGGATCAGAGGACAGATGTTTTCTATATGTAGCTTTTCACACCAAACAAACCGACTGTCATTTGACCATCAAGGTTTGGAAAAATTCAGAATTTAAGAATTGACTCCCTTTCAATTCATCATTTGGAATTTTAATTGAATTGGCCCGCCCCACAGGCTGTTGAATTTAAATTTAAACTGGACTGACTGGGACTAAATTGCAATTTAAAGAAATGTAATTCATCCACAACAAAGGAATTTCATAAGTCAAGTCATGATTTATTTCTAAAGTACATTTAAAAGCAACAGAGTTGCACCAAAGTGCTCTACAGTAATATATAAAACATATGAAGAAAAAAAAAAATCCACGAGCAAATACGCAAGTGACAACATTAATAAACAACATGCGGCCTACAAAATATACAGTGCAATAAACAGAATACAGTCTAACTAAACCATAAAACACTTAAGCTAAGAATTATCAAAAGATAGAGAATACAAATAAGATTTAAGAACAGATTTAAAACTAGCTAGTGAAGGAGCAGACCTCATGTGAAAGCACAGGCTGTTCCAAAGTTTGGGAGCTGCAGCGGAGAAGGTTTGACCACCCTTAGTTTTGCAGCGACAACGAAGGACAGATAAGAGAATTACACGATCTAAGTGCTTTTTGGGGAGAGTAAGGAATCAAAAGGTCACTGATGTTCGACAACAGATAAAGCCTTGTACACATAGACAGCAATTTTTAAATCATTTCTATAATTGACGGGAAGCCAATGTAAAGTTGCTAAAATGGGAGAAATATGAGCCCTCTTTTTTGTACCGGTATGAAGTTTAGCTGCCGCATTTTGAACGATCTGAAGACGAGAAATTGTAGTTTGAGGCAGACCGATGTACAGAGAATTACAGTAATCCAAAAGTGATGTTATAAGAGCATAGATTACAGTCTCCAGATCTTTTGCAGAAAGAAACTGTTTTAATTTAGCGACAGATCTTAGATGAAATAAACTTCCCTTTACCACTGCACTAATTTGTTTATCAAAAATTAATGACAAATCAAAAATAACCCCAAGATTTCTCACTTGTGATTGAACGTTAGAGCAAAAAAAAAAAAAAAAAAAAAAAAAAAACAATTGCAAGGCAGACCTGGGGGGTCTATTTTACTTTTATTTCACAACAAAAAATGGGTAAGAACAGATAACTTCTTGCATGTTCTTTTTGTAGTTTCCATTTTGTAAGCCTGCTTCATGTTATTTTGTATCCATTTCGAAGACTTCAAGGTTAATTAGAGCTAGGGGTTACACAACATCTGATTTTTTATTGACGACTAGTCGAACTCATTAGTTGAGTCAAATTCTACTAGTCCCCACACAAACACACACACAGAAAACCACTGGGCCTGAAATTCCACTCCCCTACTAATTGAATTTTACAGTATACAATAGAAAGATCTACTTTTGCTACAATTAATTGGGTTTAAACTAGTTAAATGTAATTAAAAAATAGCAATTTAGCTACATGCTATCAGGCATTAAAAATCCAGCTAGGCTGTGCCTGTGGTCGTATAAGTTGCCATGGAAAGGTGCATAGTAGTTCGACACCAGATGGAAGAATTGAGCCACGGTCTGGGCCATTGATGTTCATATGATCAGAATGGATCGAATAAACTTCAACCATTTTCAACCATCTCCACTTACGCACCTTTTTGTACAACAAAAAAAAAAAAAAAAAATTATATTTATATATATAAAGTTCAGTTTGCGCAAGTACACCAGTTTCATACATCTGATGAGGAGGAGGGTGGGGCCGGGCCGTGAGGACACATGGCCGGCCCTGGATAGGCCTAATCAGCCGGGAGGGGGATTAAGATGAGCCGGAGGTGCCAGTTAGAGAGAGAGAGAGAGAGAGAGAGAGAGACGCACATGGCCACGTTGCATGTGTGTCTTAATTTGTTTATGTTTGTTTTATGTTGAGTTTTATCATTAAACTTTACATTGACTGTTTAGCCAGTTCTCGCCTCCTCCTTGCCCATCCCTTACCCCGTTACAATACACTAACCTGCAAACTCACCAACATCACTTTGTACATTCTTGAAGTACAAAAACATTAGTAAATTTGGGCCACCATCTGCTTCGCCGCATCAGCTCGTCCAGTGTGTGTGTGAGATACCTCAACCAGCTTCAGTAAATTTTATTTCACCCTCTTGTTGTCTCCCAACGCTATTATGCCAGATTGTTAAACAGAGGCCAACTGAGTGTAAGGCTTCTTATTTAAATATCGGCTAATTTTAATTAGTGCTGTCAGTAGATTAAATTGTTTTAATCACAATTAATCCCATATTATTATTTTTTTAATCGCAATTAATCACAGATTTTGAAAGTGCTGAAATTTGATACCATAGATTCTTCTCTTCCTGTAACAATATAATGCTTTATCAACATATTCCAAACAAAGCTTTCCGTAATATAAAGACAGAAATGCACTAAAATCGCACCAATTAAAGTAACATTAAATGTTTCCCAAAGTCTAAGTGGGAGTTTGACTAACTGAAACAACTAGTCCCCACATAGGTTGCATATTTATTGCAATGAACATTAAATCACTTAAACTCCCATTCTCCACAATATTCATCTGCTGGTAGACTGTGGCTATCCGCTTTCTTACAGTAATCATGAAGTTGCATTCATGATTCGCATCAGAATGTCAACGTGAGTGTCAAATGCCGGTTTGAATGCCATGCTTGCAAACAAAATCGTATCATTCTACGTTTTAGTGATTGTCAACACTTGGTGTGCTTCTGTGGTAATTAAAATGTGCCTTACATAGGTCCCATCTAGGCTTGTTTTGTACATCAAATTGTGCTATGAGGCATTTTCTCCATCTCTTTATCACTGACAGGGAAGCACTGTTGTGTGTGTTTGTGAAGTGTGTGTCAGTGTAATGACTCCGCGTGGACACTAGGCATGTGACGGTATCAAATTTTCACATCACGATAATCGCTGAAGCCTTTATCACGGTATACAGTATTATCACGGTGTTGAATTACATTAAAAAATGGGTTGAAAGATGAACAAATGTATTGTTCTCTTATAATAAGTTTAATTACTTTTATTTCAATACCAAACTGGCCTTGTAAATGAACAGATAGCAAAGAACTTTGAAAAGAACCCTGAACATAAAAAAATCTAGCTACAACAATATGCATAAATGTTGTTTTTTTTTTTTTTTTTTTTTTTTATCAGGATAGCAAGATAGTTGCTAATATATAGCTAGGTGCTAGCTACAAATGTAACATTCACAAGTTCGCTGTATGGCAATGTACGATTGCGATGCGTTCCAACTTGAACTTAATATTGAAATCATCAGTGTGCCACATTGCCATTATTCATTACAAGACTAATTATTTGGTGATTACAACTGCATTTTAGCTGTTACTAGAAGACGTAAACTTTACTACAAACTCTACTGTTTGTAGAGCTCCTCCCCCTTTGGGTAGGACCTACCATGGGACTTCCCCACATGACATACCTCCGACAAGACTCGGTAAGACCATGTGATGTATTTCCACTCAAACTACCCCCCCCCCACCCCGTGTGGTGTGGTCTCCGCGGTGTCTTCCCCTTGGGAGTGACACCCTCCTGACACAGACACTTATGGCCCCCAGCCAGTAAACAAAATTCCACTCTTTTTGGTGAGAAAAAAGAGGACAAGAGGCCACGGCTGGGCTAGCCTGTCCCTATTTGTTGGGCAAGTCGACTTGTTCCCAAAGGACCGTTTGATGCTCATAAGAGTGTTGGGGGAGGTTACGTGATGGCCTGGTGCACTGGCTATGGGGCACACAGTGGTCTGCCCGTCTCGCACCGCCAGTCCACGTAACACAGTTCAGCTTATTGTGGTGTTTCGTATAGGGACCCCTAGTGTCACTACATCGACACAACTTCGAGTGAGTGACAGATAGGGAACGTCCTGGTTACTTTCGTAACCTCCATTCCCTGATGGAGGGAATGAGATGTTGTGTCCCTCTTGCCACAATACTGAACTACCCACTGAAATGGCCGGGACCTTGTCTCGGCTCCTCAGCACAAAACCTGAATGATTGGTTGCGAGCCAGCTCCTTTTATACCCGTATGTCTGGGTGAGTGGCATGCAAATTCCACTCGCCAATTCCCATTGGCCTTTTTTCAAAATCATAGATGTTTGGGGCTCCCAAGAGTCACCCCTAGTGTCACTACATCGAAACAATGTCTCACAACTAAAGTAACCAGGACATTTTCCCTACCTTGTCCCCCGACTCAAAGTATGACGCTGAATAGTCTTGCGCTGAATAGCCAAAACTCCACCTTCCGTGACAAAATAATATTATATCTGTATTTCAATCGGATCAATTCCCTGAGGCCATTAGATGACATTCGGCGCTTCAGCTTTGCCTCTGCACTTTTAATATTCCTTTCCAATTCCACGAGTTCTTGTGCTTTGGATTTTTTGGTGAATGAAGCATACTGTATGATCCGGCCCCTAAGAACCCCCTTAAGTGCCTCACAAGCTACGCCCACAGAGGATACTGAGGACTTGGTCTCCATATAGACATTGATTTCAGCCTTTAGCATTTGTTGGAATTCAGGATTTTGCAAAAGGGATACATTAAAGAGCCAACTATATGATTTATTTTTCCACAGGTGTATAAAATGAAGCACCTAGGCATGCAGACTGCTTCTACAAACATTTGTGAAAGAATGGGCTGCTCTCAGGAGCTTAGTGAATTCCAGCGTGGTACTGTGATAGGATGCCACCTGTGCAACAAGTCCAGTCGTGAAATATCCTCGCTACTAAATATTCCATAGTCAACTGTCAGTGGTATTATAACAAAGTGGAAGCGATTGGGAATGACAGCAACTTAGCCACGAAGTGGTAGGCCACGTAAAATGACAGAGCGGGGTCAGCGGATGCTGAGGCGCATAGTGCGCAGAGGTCGCCAACTTTCTGCAGAGTCAATCGCTACAGACCTCCAAAGTTCATGTGGCCTTCAGATTAGCTCAAGAACAGTGCGTAGAGAGCTTCATGGAATGGGTTTCCATGGCCGAGCAGCTGCATCCAAGCCATACATCACCAAGTGCAATGCAAAGCGTCGGATGCAGTGGTGTAAAGCACGCCGCCACTCGACTCTAGAGCAGTGGAGACGCGTTCTCTGGAGTGACGAATCACGCTTCTCCATCTGGCAATCTGATGGACGAGTCTGGGTTTGGCAGTTGCCAGGAGAACGGTACTTGTCTGACTGCATTGTGCCAACTGTGAAGTTTGGTGGAGGGGGAATTATGGTGTGGGGTTGTTTTTCAGGAGCTGGGCTTGGCCCCTTAGTTCCAGTGAAAGGAACTCTGAATGCTTCAGCATACCAAGAGATTTTGGACAATTCCATGCTCCCAACTTTGTCTGGGAACAAGAAAATGCTGTGATTCTTCCAAGAAAGACTTCCTTTACTCCTCGTTTTGCGTAACACATGATCTTTATCAGATGATCTCAGAAATTTGGCCAGAATTGATCAGGGCCTGTCTCCCTCAGCGAATTGCCAAGCAAGAACCCTGTGAGCTCGCTTAATTTCCAGCTTGCTAAGTCGAGCAGATTCGGAAAGAGCCTGTCCTGAAATTTCAACATATCCTGTCCCTCTTCACCCTCCGGAATTCCAAAGATTCAGACGTTATTCCGCCAACTACGGTTCTCCATATTCTCCAACTTTTCCCAGATACGCTCCAAATCCACCTTGTTTGCTAGCGGATTAGCAGATAATTCCCTCTCCGATGACACAAGGTAATCGATCCGTTTCTCGACATCCCCCACTCTTGTAACCACATCAGTGAACTTCGCCTCCATGGCGGTGATCGAACAACATATCACAGCAAGATCCTCCAAGTCAGCAACGACCTTCATCAGCATTGCAAACATGTTCAGCATCTCTCGCCGCATTTCCCGCACTTCCCGACTAAATCGACTTCCAGGCTCGCGGCCTGCTCAAGGGCATCAGCTTTAGCACGTAAATGTCTTTCAATGTCTCCAGAGCCCAAGGATTTTGAATTCTTTGACATATTATCCTCCTACTACAGTTATGGAACAGAGTGTATCGAATCTCACCGGTTTATGTCATTAAAAGTGTTAAAACTAGCAAAGTGCACAGAGCTCACCATTCACATGTCCAATCTTCGCATGGCGTCACGTGACTCAACCGAATCATGTTCTTGAAGGAACGAACAGCAACCAGGTCAGATGTCCAAACACACAAAGTTGTGCTAAACATGTTGAAAATCACTAACTAGCACCTGTGGGTGCCTTTTTAAATGTTTTTGCTTAGCACTACTATCTTTAATATTTGAAGGCCACCTTGCATATATTGGAGGTTACTGTAGCATATGTGTCATCTTTATCAAAGAACATTTGAGCCACTTCAATTTTTGGTGCAGTCCCATCACCCTCCACACCTGCTGGCAAGTTTCCGAAATGTAGGATTGCAGGAGAAGAGTAATTTAATTCATGAGTAAAGCAATAACTGATTGGACAATTCAGTAATATTCATTAGGAAAGCATTACCCTGATTGGCAGTGTTGGTCAAGCTACTCAAAAAAATTTAGCTAGCTAAGCTACCAACTACTCAACAGAAAAATTTGTTAAGCAGAGCTAAAAGCTACACTTCAGAGAAAGTAGCAAGTTACAGTACAAGCAACATGCCAAAAGTAGCTTGCTACATTTATGCTACTTCATTTTTTTTCAACTGCAGATGCACAGAGCATACTGTCATAGACAAAGCATCTAAAAGATGTATTCACATGACATTTATCAAAGTCATGGTACAGTATATTACAGTTTAGTGCAATACTGTTTACAAGTATACAGCATGGTGCAAAACGTATGTGCATGTAAAAAAAACCAAAAAAAAACATGTAAATTCAAATTTAGACATTTTATTTTTCATATTTATACTACTACCTCTAAAAACCCATACCCATTTAAACATAGTTTAATTTGCACATTCCTGTATAAAAACTATGCGTACATACAGTATACTATTTATCTTATCCTGTAATTCTGTGTCTAGCTGTTGTATTTATGGAAGCTTTTGATAAGAGGCCAAATTGCTTGTGTGTGTGTGAGCACATCTGGGCAATAACAACGTGATTTCTGATGGTATCAGATGGTAATGCCATGGTACTTTGAAATACAACTACGATATTTATGTACCATTCTGTATTTGCATGGTGCTTCAAAGTACTTCAAAGAATAACATGTTACTACCATGGTAATTTGATATGATTGCCATATTCACATACCATTGTGTTAACATGGTGCCAGGTAATGGTACATGTCAAAAAAAAAAAAAAACCTTGGTACTTTTTAATGTGTTTTGTGTAGGCTAATAAGTCTTTTGATACTCTTTTGGTTGGAAAATGTTTTTTTTTTTTTACCTGCAGAAGTCGTACAAGCTGCACGTGTTGAACTTTATAAAGACCTTCATCACTGGCAAATGATAGGACGCGTTTGCAGGTTTTGTTTCCATTGATTGTAGATCCACTGCAACCAGCGTTATCTTTATTTTCTGTTTTAAAATATTCCATGAGCTTGTTGGCTAGTGAGAGTGTGAACAACTGATTCAGCAGCATGCTCGCAAGCTTTCTGAGTCATTCAGATTGAATTGCGAACCAGTTCAAACCACTTTCCTATCACGTGTGACCAATTCATTGTAAAGAACCAACTCAAATGAGCGACAAATTTGTGATCGGACATTTTTAGTTCTGATGCAAAACTGCCGATAGTGACATGATGAAGCGGTGTGGCTTTTGTCATACACTATTTGTAGTGAAGCTACTGCCCATCACTGCTGATTGGTCAGAGAAACTATAATCAAACTCTTTTACATAACCCTAACAAACCAAGTAGAACTGTCCTCCTTAATGAATGAATGTGAATTAATCTCCCCTTGGCATCCTACGTTTCATAAATCTGCCACCCACTGTATTTCCCACAGATGCATTTTAGAAATCACGTGGAAACGACTTGTTGACTGCAGGCTGACAGTGTTGACTACATTAGTTCTAGTTGACTAGTCGACTAGTCTATGCAACCCCTAATTAGAGCATTCTGCAAAATTATGTGATCTTCCACCATGGTCTTGGTTACTGTCATAACCTCAGTACTCTGATGGAGGGAACGAGACATTGTGTCGATGTAGTGACACTAGGGGTCACTCCTGGGAGCCCCAAACACCTCTGATCTTTGAGTAAAGGCCAATGGGAATTGGTGAGTGGAATTTGAATGCCACTCCCCCGGACATATGGGTATAAAAGGAGCTGGCACACAACCACTCATTCAGGTTTTGCACTGAGGAGCCGAGACAGGGTCCTGGCCATTTCAGCAGGTAGCTCATCATTGTGGCAAGAGGGACACAATGTCTCATTTCCTCCATCAGGGAATGGAGGTTACCAAGACATTCCCTATCTGTCACTCACTTGACATTGGGCAATTCCGCCAGGTGGCGGTGTAATGCGGGCACAGGTGCACCGTAACTGCCTTGTCCACCTGGGGAATCGCCGTGTACCCCCTGGCCACCCCACCGTCAAGAGTAGTGAGAGTAGAGAAGCTCAGAGGTCGGGTCCGGGCAGTAAAAGGTGCCTGCCAGTAAAAGGTGCCTGCCATGTCTTCGTGAGATCCTCGTGTACTTTCAGGAAGAATGGAACTGGGGGAGTGGCATGCAAATTCCACTCGCCAATTCTCATTGGCCTTTTCTCAAAGGGCTCCCAAGGACGACCCCTAGTGTCACTAAATTGACACAACGTCGAGTGAGTGACAGATAGGGAATGAAAATGGGCGTGGCGCGGCCATGATTGGCGCTCTGAGCCCAGGAACCAATCATCAGGCTGCGAGAGCTCAGGGCAGGGTGGAGGGTTCCACTCTAGCCCGACGCTCGCGGCAGCCCGGGCAAGCATGGCCACCAGCTCCGCATCGGCCTCGGACTGGGCGACCACACCTGCTCTCCGATGCTGCGATCGAGAGCTCATCCTGCTCTCGAGCCCCGAATGAGACATCAGACTCGCCCTTGGGTGGGCCGCCTGTCTCATCCCAGAACTTGACCGGGGCAAACTAGCGTACTGGGGAATGGGAGGTCCGTGGGGATTACCCGGTGGAACTACTCCCATTGGAGTCCCCAAATCGCCCCCAGCGCTAACCTTCACGGCTTTGTACCCATAGGTAGAAGGACCGGGGCGGGGAGCGGCTGGAGTGGCTTTCCCCCAGAAGAAGGAAAGCCGCGACCACAACATTGCCATGGTCATGCTCTCGCAGTAAGAGCATGAGCCATCCACGAACACTGTCTCAGCATGGCTGTAGCCCAAACAGGTGAGACAGCGATCGTGGCCATCAGAGGCAGAGAGGTAACTACTGCAACCAGGAACTATACACAGACGGAAAGGCATCTTTAAAAAGACGCTCTCCATCAGTGCCACTCTTTTAGAGGAAAATACTCTTTTAGAATATACTCTCCCTTTTTAGCTGTCAAAGCACCCAGGGGCATTCTCTGCACTTTATCCGTGCACGAGGGGGAGAAACCACTGAAATGCGCCGTATATCCAACAGCATACACAGAGGTGCATACACAGCTCCTTTTATACCCGTATGTCTGGGGGAGTGGCATGCAAATTCCACTCGCCAATTCTCATTGGCCTTTTCTCAAAGGGCTCCCAAGGACGACCCCTAGTGTCACTAAATTGACACAACGTCGAGTGAGTGACAGATAGGGAATGAAAATGAATGTATATGTTAAATACTTTATGTGACATTTCAAACACTAATTATAAATATCATCACATATTTCTGGAATATGTTGTGCATATGATAACATTTTTATGAGTAATTCATTTTGTAAAAATAAAACATATTATTAACAGCACTACACACATGGTTGTATTAATGTCATTCCATTTTAATTCCCCTTCATTCAATACTAATTTTAATTACAATTCTGCATACTGTTTTTTTCCTCAGTTCAAATTTGTGAACTGAATAGAAATTTAAAAAGCATTTTCAAATCAGTTATGAATGCCACAACACTGGTGTTTAGCGGAGAATGTATTTTAGATTTAGTGTGATTCATTCCAAACAATAGAGCTGCATGATTATGGTTAAAATGATCATCACGATTATTTTGCTCAAACATATAATCATGATTATTCTGTCATTTAAGAAAAGATTTATTGCACAAATCAAAGAACATGATATCACTGTATTTTATAATAAGAACATGTAAAATAAATTATATAGTAAAACACTGAGATAGGGTCTCCAATTGTATTTTTTATTTTTTTATTTTTTTTTTTGGGGGGGGGGGGGGGTTACAGTCAGCTTGAATATTATATTATTGTATAATAATAATTATAATAATAATACAATAATAATTATAATAATTGTGGTGAAATAACATGGTGAAATGCTCTTCTGTCCACAAAACCCTGGCATCATGGATTTACTTTAGATTTGTTAGTTGTGGCAGAAAACATACATGTTGGAATTACGCAAATGTGCGATTAAAGTAAACCTGGAGCATGGTCAGTGCACGTTACCAAACTGCCATAGTGAACCGAACTCTGAGCACATCTTAAAAAAAAACAACAACAAAAATAAAAACACACTGAGACATATGAGACACAGCTATGTATTTCAATGTGTGCTTGAAAGTGAACCAGAATAGTCAGTAACGAAGTTGTGAAGAGAGCGTGATAGGTCAGTTGAGGTGAAAATTGATTTAAGAGATTAAGATTTGGTCATTTATCCGTAGACACAGCCCATAATGGGAATGAACAACAATTTGCAACTTCACATGAATGATGTAGGTAGAATTAATTGTATTAATATTTCCTCAAAAGGAATCCTTCCAGTTTGCCCAAAACCTTACAAGAAAAACTTATTTCAGAGTTACTTTGCAAGTGAATTGAAAGAGAATAATAAAACCAAAAGAGTTTAGTTTTTTTTTTCTTTTTTTTTTTTTTTTTTTTTTTTTTTTTTTTTCAGGAATATATTTAGGACTGGATCTCTTTAAAAGATTGTGATTCACTATAATATCCTGCTGTGGAGAGCTATGGCTTTCCCATGCTTTTATTTGGGTGAATGAAAGTGGGATTAAAAATAAAGATGTTATTGTTTTATTTCACAGCCAGAGGATTCAGTTAAAACAGAGCAAACAATTTTTGGCCATAAGAGTCTAAATAACTTGGTCTTTGCTTCTCATTCAGTTGCCTACGTTTTACATCATGTGCCACCCACTGACAAGTAGATACTGTGTGTGTGTGTATATATATATATATATATATATATATATATATATATATATATATATATATATAAATGCCAAGTGAAGTTGCAAATTGTTGTTCATTCTCATTATGGGCTGTGTCTATGGATAAATGACCAAATCTTAAGCTCTTAAGTCCATTTTCACCTCAACTGACCTATCACGCTAGAAGGAAAGAAAACTAAATCAAGACTTAACGTTATATTGATGGATTTTATAAAAAAATAAAATAAAATAGTATCTATTTTGAAATAATATTTTTTATTTATTTATTTATTTTTTAATACTTATGTTAGTATTTTTATTTTATTTTATTTTTTATTAAAAAACATTGTATAATATTTGTTTTATACCAGATAACCAAATTAGTTCATGAATGAATCATTCTTTTGAGATGGTTAGTTTTGGTGAACTGGCCGATCCACTGACTCATGATTCACTTGATAGGCCACACTGATAAAAAGAAAAAAAATTCCGCTGCACTGTAATCTTCATTTGAACGATCTCAATATCGATTCATAAATTCCAAAATAAATTTTATTTACGTGCAATGAGGGGAAATAACTCCTGCAACCTGTTGCAACCAAATTTTGCACTATGCGACTAGAAATGTTTATGATTAGCCACTGGCTGATAAATTGTCAGATTTTATTAACCAGTGATTGTGTAGTATAGTGGGGAAGAAGTTCAGCATAGAGATCCATGCAATCCATTTGTCATTGAATACAATCCCTTTTAATATCCTTTCTGTTCTTTACAGTCAGTTGTTGATCAAAACAACAAAAATAAACATTTAATTATATAGCATGGATAAAGGAGTCAAACCTGTTAATATGCGCTCCTTTACTGATACCTATTTATTGATAAATAACATGGTTCCCTATCTGTCACTCACTCGACATTTTGTCGATTTAGTGACACTAGGGGTCACTCTTGGGAGCCCGAAACACCTCTGATCTTTTGAAAAAAGGCTAATGAGAATTGCCGAGTGGAATTTGCATGCCATTCCCCCGGACATACGGGTTTAAAAGCAGCTGGTATGCAATCACTCATTCAGATTTTCTCTTCAGAGCCAAGCGGTTGCATTCAGTGCACTGAATACAATTCCTCTAGAAGAAAAAAAAAAAAAAAAAACTCACCTCACTAAAGACTGCTGGATTTGATGGTGCATTTCAGCGGCTTCTCCCCCTCTGTGCCTGTGCAGTGCAGAAAACGCCCCTGGGAGCTTCGGCAGAGCAAAAAAAGAGTATATTCTGAAGAGTATATTTTCTATTCATAAAAGAGCGGCACACACGGAACGTAATTTTAAAGATGACTTTCCGTTTGTGTGTTATTCCTGGTTGCGGTCGCAATCTCTCCACTTCTGATGGCCACGATCGCTGTCTTTCATGTCTGGGCACTGCCCACATGGAGACATCGTTCATGGATGGATCATGTCCTCATTGCGAGAACATGACCATGGCAACGTTGTGGTCACGGCTTGCATTCGTAAGAAAGTAAGCCACACCAGTGGCTCCCCGCCTCGATCCTTTTACCTACGGGTATGAGGCCATGCCGGTTAGCACTGGGGGTGATTTGGGGACCTCAATGGGACCACCTCCGCCGGGTATCCCCCCACGGACCTCCCATTCCCCAGCATGCTCGCTTGCCCCAATCATGTGCTCGGATGAGATCGCCGGCTCGTCTCAGGGCAGGTTCGACATCTCGTCTGGCGCCCCAGAAGATGATGAGTTATCGAGCGCAGCATCGGAGAGCGGGCTCATCCGGTCTGATGCTGAGGGTTCAGCTGGGTTTCCTCCTTCGGGAATGATCGCCCAGTCTCAGGCCGACGCAGAAATGACGGACATGCTTTCCCGGGCGTCTCCCTGCAGCAACATCTCCGGCTCTGCCGCAGCCTGCCCCCATGGCCCGGCCCTGGCGTGCAGCCCATCGCAGGAAGCAGACGCCTCCCGTCTCACGGCTGGCTGCCAAGAACCCAAGGAAGGATTCGAAACGCCCCTGAGACAGGCGACCCAGGGGCAAGGAGACCCATCTCTCTGGAGCTGGTGCACAGACCACTCCATCCCCTGGTGGAGGGCCGGGAGGAGAATCTTTTGTTTCTTTTTTGCCGCATGCCCCAGAGGCTGCGGTACCCAAAGGTTCAGCAAAAGAGCAGTTTCCTTGTTTCCTGGGTTACATGTCTGGTGTGCTCGGCCGTCGTTATGACTGCCGTCCACCATTCCTTTTTGGCAGGGTTGGTGCTCCAGCGGTGGACGCCCCAGCTCTGGGTGCCCAGCTGTGGCATGAATACCCCCACACGGGATTAATGCCGATGGATCTCGGGGACAAGATTCCTCCTCCCCCCTCCTTGGCCAATCTCATAGTGGGTGGCAGGAGCTAGGTAAGTGCTTCGATGTCCCGACTCAGCACGGCCACGGGGCTCGAGTCCCCGCAACGTGGCACCTTGAGCTCCACCCCGCTGCGAGGCCCCACCCACCGGTACATCTGACACGAATATACCCTTGGTCCCCCATGCCCGGAGTATGGACACGTGGAAAAGAGCAAGCTCTCCCCAGTTCAGAGCATCTCTTTTCTCGATGACAGTACACCTCACAAACGAGTGCGCAGAGTCGGTGCTGAACTGTCTGAAGGTGTTAAGATGGAGAACAGCAGTTCCACTGAAACACTTTCAGAGGATCCTTGGGCATATGGCATCCTCAGCGGCAGCCACACCGCTCGGGTTGATGCATATGAGACCGTTTCAGCACTGGCTTTGGACTCGAGTCCCGAGATGGGCATGGCGCCATGGGACACATCGCGTGACCATCACGCCGGTCTGTTGCCGCCTCTTCAGCCCTTGGACCGACCTGGCATTTCTATTGGCAGGAATTCCCATAGAGCAGATCTCCAGGCACGTTGTGGCTACAACAGACGCCTCCAACACGGGCTGGGGCACCGTATACAAAGGGCCAACTCTTGTATTGGCCCGCGGCTGCGTTGGCACATCAACTGCCTAGAGTTGATGGCAGTACTGCTCGCCTTGCGGAGGTTTTGGCCATTGATCCAGGGCAAGCACGTGTTGGTCCGGATGGACAACACAGCGATGGTAGCTTACATCAACCGCCAAGGCGGTCTACGCTCCCACTGCATATCACAACTTGCCCACCATCTCCTCCTCTGGAGTCAGCAGCGCCTCAAGTCGCTATGAGCCACTCACATCCCGGGCGACCTCAACACCGCAGCAGACGCGCTGTCACATCAGGTTACCCTCAGGGGAGAGTGGAGATTCCACCTTCAGGTGGTCCAGCTTATTTGGAGTCGATTTGGTCGAGCACAGGTAGACCTCTTTGCTTCCCGGGAATCCTCCCACTGCCCGCTTTGGTACACCCTGACCGAGGCACCTCTCGGTATAGACGCATTGGCACACAGCTGGCCCCCTGGACTACGCAAGTATGCGTTTCCCCCAGTGAACCTACTTGCACAGACCCTGTGCAAGGTCAGGGAGGACAGGGAGCAAGTCATCCTAGTAACACCCTACTGGCTTACCCAGACATGGTTCTCAGATCTCACGCTCCTCGCGACAGCCCCCCTGGTGAATTCCCCTGAGGAAGGACCTTCTTTCTCAAGGACGGGGAACCATCTGGCACCCGCGACCAGACCTCTGGAATCTCCATGTCTGGCCCTTGGACGGGACGCGGAGGACTTGAGTGGCCTACCACCCACGGTGGTAGACACGATCACCTAGGCTAGGTGCCGCTGGACAAGCTGCCTCCACCCTGCACGCCATGGCTCTCCTGCAAGTACACCAAGCCAAGGCGCTAAAAGAACTGCAAGAGGGTAGACCTCTTTTCTAAGAATGCTATCTTGGTTTTCGCATCAATTTCCACATCAATTTCTATGATAAATATGCATAAAAAATCTATATCAGTACCTTGGACAAGTATGACTGGCCAATGATTGGAGGCTTGCTCGGCTTGCCAGAATCTTTTATTAACTTTCACTCTTGCTACTTCACTGCCTCCTAGATGAACTGCATGAGTGTGTCAGAAATGTGTTCCTAGCTGAAAAGATAAAAGAGTGATGCCAAATGATAGGAGTTATAAAAGGAACATACAGTCCTTTGGTTTTGAATTATCGGGCAGTGCATTCGAGGTATGCCCATGCTGATTACTATATCTCAAAGAGCTTTACTGAAGCCACTACCACAAAGACATGAATCAGACATCTCAAATGTCAGCATCAAACCAGGAAGACATATGGAAATAGACAACCTTATAATGTCCTTACCCGAGTCCTTAGAGACTGATCACCCCATCAGGCAGAATACAAATCCCATTAGAGACATTTTTTTTTATTTTTTATAGATGTGCCATGTGTCATTGTATCCTCTGTGCTGAGTATATACTTACCTTAAGTTGCTGTGGTTAGCTGTTCTGCAGTCGAAAACAACAACATATCCTGAAGATGTTCTGTGTTAGAACATAGACAAATGGAACAACAAAATACTATATATAATCACAAATATTTCATTGCATTACTGTAGATGTTTGTCCAGTCATCAGGTTAACTGCAGGTCTCTTAAAATAATTAAATTGATTTTGCACCAGCCGAGCAACAGTCTTTGAGATGAATTGGATAGCTCTCTGCAGGTATTATAGACCTCCTTGGTTTCAGTGCATCTTAAAGGGATAGGCACATCTGTCAGTTGAGCATGTGTTGGAGCCTGACAGAAGACAACCTTTGATGAAGGAGGAGAAGACTACAACTCTAATTTATTAATGCTGTTTGCGGAGTATTATTTATTTAGTAAATCAGATGTGTCAAAATGCAAAACAAGCACAGGCTGTGCAACAACTTTTAATCATGGCCAATAATAGCCATACTACAAAACAGAACAGTATGTCGATTCATATTTATTACTGCTAATGCACTCATCAGAATAATTGCGTGGTTAAATGCAAATGGTTATGCGATGACATTTAAATGGCACGCTGTGTTATGAATTTATTAGAGTGAAATTAACAGGTTTTATACAAATATTTTAAGTATCTGTGAATAAAATAGCAATTTTGTAATGATTTCCTGGGAGTATAAAAGTTTTATCCACACAATCTGCATCATAAACATCCCAGATCTGTTTACTTGTCTGCCTTTCTGCTTTAACAGATCTATTTTGGTTTCTGTTGCTCAACTAGAGAATGATGTCATGGGTTTGATTCCCTGGGATCATGCTTACTCATACAGTAAATACATCACTATCAAAGCACTGTAAGTCCATTTCAATAAAAGTGTCTGCTAAGTGAATAAATGTGTGTGTGTGTGTATATATATATATATATATATATATATATATATATATATATATATATATATATATATATATATATATATGTGTGTGTGTGTGTGTGTGTGTGTGTGTGTGTGTGTGTGTGTGTGTGTGTGCGTATTTATTTATTGATTCTCTCTGACTTGCTCAACTTTGGTCTTCACACTTTTAAGTGCTTATTAATAATTAGTAATTTGTTTTTGCTCACAATAGTAAATTATGCAATAGAAAATAGTTCATTCATGTGTCAAGTGTCTTAATTCGCAGACAATCAGTAGCCATTGTGTCATTAATGTGTTTTCAGGGCCAGTCGAGTCCACCTACTACAGGTAGAAAGTTCAGTTAAGATCGATGTTTATGGAGAAAATAATTGGCTTAAATTTGTTATACACATTATTGGTTTATTATGTAATTTATTATCTGTGCACATTTTCCAAATAATAATAAATACAAATTAAAAAAATAATCTGGGGAAAAAACAAAACAAAAACAAAAAATGCTTTTTTGGCAATCGTCACCTTGGCCTGCGGGCTATTAATGAATGTAGATTTCAAAAATCATATTAAAAAGTAATTTAACTCTTCTGTTTTGAAAATTCCTAACAACTGTTCTGTTCCAAAAAAAAAAAAAAGACCCATTTGAGTATGGTAGATGTACAACACACCTCCCTTTTGATTATAAACAGGAACATTGACATATGCTTGTTTTTCATACTCAACACAAGCTTTTATAGTAGCATTTCATCTGGAAAGAGCGCCACCTATATGTCAGTGGTTGTACTATTATTTTACATTAAACCCTTACTTTTGAGTGAAAAAATTGATAACTGGAATATGTACATTTTGTATCTGTTTGAAACAAATACAGAATTATGGTTTATATTCTAAAATATTTTTATTTCAGAATATAAATGTTGACAATGCAGATGAATAATAAGTCCCATAGACTTCCACTGGAAAATTCCCCACACATGAAGTATGTAGGGATCAGGATAGCAAAGAGACGTTGTGATGGTCTCTTTTGACATGGGCCAGTAAGTAACGTCTTGCAACCATTTAGTAATGCCCTAGCAACCACCAAGCAGCACCCTAGCAACAATCTAGTGATCATCCAAAACACCCTGACATTACATAAATATAAACAAGTATCATGAAAATGTTATCTGTTCATTTATTTATTTTTGTTAAGAATCAAAAATTATTTTAACCAAATACAAGGTTAAAGCAATACCCCTTTCTAAAAAAAAAATTAAAAAAAAAGCAAAATTCTGAGTTACAATGAGGCACTTACAATGGAAGTGAATGGGGCCAATCCGTAAATACTAAAATACTCATCACTTATATAATATGGACACAGTACATAAACAATATGCATGTTAACATGATTTTAGTGTGATAAATTCGCTTCCTTACCTTTTCAGTATACAGTTATAGCCAATTTTACAACTTTGTTACCATGATGATGTCAACAAACCCTAAAATGACTTAAAAAATGACGATTTAAACTACTTTACAGCTCAAATAATGCATGAGTTTTAACAGAAGAATTAATGTATAATTTTATACAATTATAAGGTTCACATTTCTGCCTTTAAACCCTCCAAAGATGGGCCCCATTCACTTCCATTGTATGTGCCTCAATGTAACTTAGATGTTTTGCTTTGTTTTTTTAAAGAAAAGGAGAGATGTTTAAAAGGAGGGATGCTTAACTCGTATTAAACCCGGAATATTCCGTTAAGATGATTTTACATTGTTTTTAACTTTTAAACGGGTCAAAACTGACAGACATAACATGAGGGTTAATATCAGTTAAATCGGTTAATGTGACAAAGGTTATAGCAATATTAAGAGCTGTTAAAATTGGGATCTGTCAAGATACTTTCAAGAGTGAACTTGACCTTCAGCCTCCATGTCCTGATCAAAAAGCTTCCATTAATGTGCTTGCCAGCTGTGTTTCAGGAAGAAAGTATTCCTCTCCAATCAAATGCAAATTTGCATTCAAATCTGTTTCAATTTTGGTATGGAACTCCTGACGTGCCGTCCATATAAGCAAGGTAAGTAGTGCTTAACTAACAGAAGGAGGAAAAGAAAATGACACTATGAAATATTTAAATATACTTGTTAATATAAACTACTGTTTTCATTCAAATTCAGTGTGTTATTAAGCGCTAAAATGGATATAGTGTAATCATTGACGACCTACAGGGATTTTGCAGTTGATTTCAATGGAATCGAGAAAGAGAGGCTATCAAAACTTAAAAAAAGCAGGCAAATTTTAAAACAAAGTGACGTTCATTCGAGATGTTCATTCGCAAAGAGAGTGGCATGGATTTTGTTTTCACGTAAAGGTAAGTTAATATACTGTGTTTATTAAAAATCTATGTTATCGATGCTAGGCCATAGATACTAGGTCATTGTTTCTGGTTAGTCTGAGGCTAGGAAGTATTGATCTGGCAATCATGTCCTTGTGTTATGCTCTGTCTGTTTTATACTTCTAATGTTAGGGCACAGTGTCTGTTTAAATATAAATGTATGTATGTATGTGTATGTGTGTGTGTGTGTGTGTGTGTGTGTGTGTGTGTGTGTGTGTGTGTGTGTGTGTGGGGATGTAGACTGCCATGTCTACATTGCATTTGCCTTGTTCATTCAGGTTAAGATTGTTGTCTTTGTTGGCCAGATTAGTTAATTGCCGCTGTCCATTCCAGTGGTTCTGAACTGTGGGAAGAGTGACATGTGAGGCCTATGATACTGAAACTTGTAACTAGCAATCTTTTATTTTTATTTTTGTTGTATGTCAAAACAAGCTCTTCTGGCACTATTGTTCATTGTATGATTTAATGGACATAAACATGCTCTGCTCAATATATGACAATCTTTAATGTGTGTTATATGAGCAATATTACTGTCCTGAATTTAAATCAATTTGGTCATGATGTTCGCCACTGTGACACTTTTTTCCATTGACTGGTGGGTTCAAAGGCAACAGTTTATGTCAATAACATTTCCGCAACATCCTACTCACCCGTATAATGTGTTTCGGGCACAGCGTTTAATAAATATGTATTAAAAATCTTTGATGGTTGCCCAATCTCAAAGCCCATGGTACATGCCTGCACATTTTATGATACAGTGAATTCCCAATTGATAAATTCAAGTGCAACTTGGAGTACATTTTGTCTCCTAGAATATCTTGTTTCACTTGGAACTATGTCGCACAATGGAAGTAAAATTAATTTAGATTGCCATTTCATGTTGATCTAACTCATTCTCATGAGGCTAACTATGGCTAACTTTGCTTAATTAAGTGATTTTAGAACAAATATAATTTTTTTGTCTCTCAGTCGCTTAAGCTGGCCATATGATTTTTTTTTTTTTTTTTACAATTTGGCATGCCCAATTCCCAATACGCTCCAATTCCTTGTGGTGGCACAGTGACTTGCCTCAATCCGGGTGGTGTAGGACAAATCTCAGTTGCCTCCGCTTGTGAGACAATCTTATTAAGTGGCTTGCTGAGCGCTTTACTGCGGAGACCTTGTGCATGTGGAGGCTCACGCTATTCACCGCGGCATCCATGCACAACTCACAATGTGCCCCTTGGAGAGCAAGAACCACCTTGTAGCGAGCACGAGGAAGTTAACCCATGTGACTCTACCCACCCTAGTAACCGGGCCAACTTTGCTTTGGAAGCCTGGCTGGAGTCACTCAGCACATTCTGATTCAAACTCACAACTCCAGGGGAGGTAGTCAGCATCTTTGCTTGCTGAGATACCCAGGCCCAGCTTTGCCAAATGATGACTCAAATATGTAGGGACCTATCCAAAACAAGCTAAGCGGATGTCTCCCAGTGGTTATTTGACCACTCTCATGGAGATATTCATGTCATCACCCACATACACTATATTGCCAAAAGTATTCGCTCACCCATCCAAATAATTGAATTCAGGTGTTCCAATCACTTCCATGGCCACAGGTGTATACAATGAAGCACCTAGGCATGCAGACTGCTTCTACAAACATTTGTGAAAGAATGGGCCACTCTCAGGAGCTCAGTGAATTCCAGCGTGGTACTGTGATAGGATGCCACCTGTTCAACAAGTCCAGTCGTGAAATTTCCTCGCTACTAAATATTCCACAGTCAACTGTCAGTGGTATTATAACAAAGTGGAAGTGATTGGGAATGACAGCAACTCAGCCACGAAGTGGTAGGCCACGTAAAACGACAAAGCGGGGTCAGCGGATGCTGAGGCTCATAGTGCGCAGAGGTCGCCAACTTTCTGCAGAGTCAATCGCTACAGACCTCCAAAGTTCATGTGGCCTTCAGATTAGCTCAAGAACAGTGCGTAGAGAGCTTCGTGGAATGGGTTTCCATGGCCGAGCAGCTGCATCCAAGCCATACATCACCAAGTGCAATGCAAAGTGTCGGATGCAGTGGTGTAAAGCACGCCGCCACTGGACTCTAGAGCAGTGGAGACGCGTTCTCTGGAGTGACGAATCACGCTTCTCCATCTGGCAATCTAATGGACGAGTCTAGGTTTGGCAGTTGCCAGGAGAACGGTACTTGTCTGACTGCATTGTGCCAACTGTGAAGTTTGGTGGAGGGGGGATTGTGGTGTGGGGTTGTTTTTTAGGAGCTGGGCTTGGCCCCTTAGTTCCAGTGAAAGGAACTCTGAATGCTTCAGCATACCAAGAGATTTTGGACAATTCCATGCTCCCAACTTTGTGGGAACAGTTTGGGGATGGCCCCTTCCTGTTCCAACATGACTGCGCACCAGTGCACAAAGCAAGGTCCATAAAGACATGGATGAGCGAGTTTGGTGTGGAAGAACTTGACTGGCCTGCACAGAGTCCTGACCTCAACCCGATAGAGCACCTTTGGGATGAATTAGAGCAAAGACTGCGATCCAGGCCTTCTCATCCAACATCAGTGTCTGACCTCACAAATGCGCTTCTGGAAGAATGGTCAAAAATTCCCATAAACACACTCCTAAACTTTGTGGAAAGCCTTCCCAGAAGAGTTGAAGCTGTTATAGCTGCAAAGGGTGGGCCGACGTCATATTAAACCCTATGGATTAAGAAGGGGATGTCACTTAAGTTCATATGCGTCTAAAGGCAGATGAGTGAATACTTTTGGCAATATAGTGTATAAGAAATCTTAGAAGCAGTTAATTTTGACAAATTTAAACCCTGTTTAGAGCAGAATGATGCATAACATGATGACAGCAAACTGACAAAATGTAAATGCATCAAATATGTGGGAAAGATAAAGGCCAAAAGTGTGCTCACTTGCCAGTATTTATTGCCAGTATAACAATTCACTGGAGGACAGTCTTTGCTTTTGAATCAGAGAGGAGAGATTAGTCTATTAATACAGACTCATTCGTTAAGGCCCAAACATACTCTACGGAAGTACGTGAACGCAGATGCACCTTGCTACGCAAGCTTGATTTCAAGCGTCGTTGCATTGTGAAATATGTCAGTGCTCAATTCATAACACAGCGCAAGTACACTGTCATGGCGGTCTCGAGCATCAATTTGATTTGAATTTTTTCGAAAAATATATATGACTTTTTGTTCCCAGTCCATTAAAAAAAAACTTGTTTTTTCACCGTGTCTCTCCCCACTCCTCAACTATCTACTCATCTACCACATCCGAGCTACATCTGAAAACGTAGGCAGCTGACTTGCTGCCTAATCAATTAATGGCTTAACTGACAGCTGTTTTGAATGAATGGAACTCTTAAGGAACTGGTCTCCGAACAGTTTGAAAAGCACCTTATTTTCATCCTGCCTCTGTATACGGCCTCTGAATGCAGCATTTTCCTGGTTTTGGACTCAGCACCTGTTTCATGGTCATGCCTAAAAAATCTATTGCCCTCTTGTGGTCTGAGGTTTATAACAGCCAGAGCAATGCAAGAGCACACGTAATGTATGTACAATGGGACCTCGCATTGGCCAAGCACTCACATCTGCATTTGCGTACTTGTGTGAAGTATGTTTCGGCTTTTAATCAAGGGAAAACTGCCTTTAGAATGAGATTGTTAGCTCCAAATTCAAATCGGATTATCATATGACTGCCTGGATGCAACTGAATTTATCATTGTAAGTCTGACTTGCACAATTGATAGAACAGATTTCAGAAAAGCAGTAGTGTAGTCTAGGGCAAACGCAGGCATATGCAGTATGCCCACCTAACCTTCTTAGGATTTTGCGTATGCCCACCTAAAATAAGTGATGATACGAATAGCCGCCAGAACAACAATTAGGCTGGAACTTTTTTTCAGTCTACTAACGCGATGCTGCAGCACCACTGAGTGAATTGTGTATTTTTTATTTTATTTATTTATTTTATTTTAAAAAGTGAACAGAGATTCTCTCTAAACACGCACAGAGTTGTGGGAGGTGGGAACGCAACTGAGGGCACTGGCAAGACAGATAGTCCGACTAAGCTGATCCACCAATAAGAATGTTAATTTCAGACGTGATTGGATATTTGCTAACCAATCATATTTTCCATTTCAATAAGGGGCGGGACATTTCCAGCGTCTAATGATAATGCACAATCATCCCTGGAGTAACCATAATTTCCACTGTAAATTTATTTCTCTGCTAAACGTAAATATATACATGTAAATTTAACATATGCAATCAACTTTTGTGAAAATACTGCATGTTTTTGCACAAGTGCTAGATTTTGATGCTCTTTGCAGATGCTAGACAACGGTGTCCCTTAATTATATAAAATGTTTTTTTTTTTGTTTTTTTTTTTTTGTTTTTTTTGCCTTTTACTGCTGTCGGTGGTGCCTTTTTCTCATGATATCATATCATTTACATTTATATTTCTAAGTAGGAAAACGATTTCACTATATACAGAAAAGCACATTATAGTACACAAATAAAACAAATAACCATTCATTCTTATGTAGGCTATATATGGTAATTCTAGATAACATGTTAACGTGAACACTATTACACTCGTATTAGCTGTACATTGCTTAACAGTTTATTGCATATTATGTATGTATTTGTTTATTAATTATATTAATTATGAAGTATTAACAATTTTCATTGTAGCCTAATGAAAGGAACATTAATAACACCTATTAATTTAAATACATATTTCACATCAAGTTACCATACCATGGTTCTTAGTAGTGTACTGTACACCATGCCAGCAATAAACTTACCCTGATATACATTTTCATGTTCATGTTAGACTATAATTACAACAGCCAATATTACTTTTTTATGAAAAAAAAAAAAAAAAAAAATATATATATATATATATATATATATATATATATATATATATATATATATATATATATTTCTTACACATTTTACATATGTACTGTATATAAATGTAAATATATAAATTTTAGAGACCGGGTGCTTGATTTAGTTTATTTATTTATTTATTTTTGAAAAACTACACCACTGCAGATGAGCATATTTATTCAAGGTCAGTTACATATATTAGCAGTCTCAGGGCTATTTAAAGGCAGATGTTGTGTAGGAAAACTGTAACCACTGTAAAGATTCCACAGCAATTATGCTTTAAAAATGGCAATTTTCAAAATCTGTATTTAGTGCAGAAAAATCAATAGCAATCAGACCCTAAAATAAAGTATTGGCTGCATTTTTCTATGCAAGTATTACATAATCATGGTAATGCCATTGGTGATGTGTGTGAATCTTAAACAGTTTGTGTGTAATTGTGTTATGAACAGGAAGTTGGGCCAAAATATGTATCAAAGACCCCAAGTCCAGCCAAACCATGCCTATGTTTGGAATAGCATTCTGCACTAATCCTACTACTTCTACAATATTGTATTACAGTGTGCAAATTTTCTGTATGCTTAGAATACTGTATGTCTTGACCCTTGATTATTTGAATAGATTGATCATTCTCATTCTAGAGAGCATTTTATTGGACGCATATTTGTATAAATTCCTGAGCAGCAGATAAAGTCATCAATATTTTTGGTCCATTTTCCTGGAAGAGAAAGGCTATACACTTTTAATGTGTATATCTGCTAAACGTGTATTTTAACAACTATTAGGAGTACACTAGCATTTAGATTACTTCAAAGCTAATAGACATGCACGAAAAGACACAAAACTCATTTTAATTTCATGAGGTCTTTAACAACAAGGTAAAACACAGATCGAGATCATAAAAGCTACAGTCTCCAAATTCCAAGTATGTCTGCAGTGTAAATAATTCAGAAGGCTCATTGCTTTTGTCTTCAATGTAATCATCAGCCTCTTCCATCTCATTTTGAACCAAACACCTCAAACCCCTCTGGTAGTGTTAAGATTCAATGAAACTTTGTTAACTTTGTAAGTATTCCTGTGGATAATCAATTTACTCCTTGGCCATGCAGGTTGACAACAGAGAGCCTTGAAGTCAAATAAAACCAACAGAGGACTCTGCTTTTCTCTTAGTACTGGAAAGCTTGCTTGATTACAAAATGGAATTAGTGAAGTTAATGATTACATGAGCCTGTCACAATGCAGGATTCTATGTAGCACTTATTTCAAACTATATATGCCATTCAGAGAGTGCTGTCAATAAATAAAAAAAAAAATCAATGCCTTTATTTATTTATTTTGCAATGTCTGACAAATACAGCTACATGCAATCACTACATCTTTTCAAAGTTTCCAACAAAGAGCATTCACTGATTTTCCATCATGCATAATTTGCACACCCACGTACTGCCCACAATCTGTTCACCTGACTGTCTGATGCATATAGCCAACAAAACTGGAAGACACTTTCTCAGTCTAGCAAACTCTAATCTGAGTGGCAAGTTTTACGCAACTTTCAGAAGTGAGGGCACACGTGATTGTATCAGGCCGCAAGTGTTTACAGGGTACAGAGTTGATACAACGAGTGCTCTTGGGCAAAAGTTAAACACTGGATTTGCCAAAGTTTGCAAGTTCAGTGGCATAACTCCATCATTGAAAAATACTGGTTGGAGCAACATCATCACACAGGGAAATCAGATTGGTTAATAAAATATGCATTCCTGTTGACTGTATTGCATCCTTTACAACTAAAAATACAAATTGCTTGTGGTGTGACTCTGTGGACATTTAACCAGGAAACTGGAGCTCACATGTGCCCACACGTTCAACAACACTTCCAGCTTCAGCCACTGGGGACAGTGATTAGAATTATGGTAAGCACAGAACGATTTCAGCAGCAGAATTTTTGACATACTGTCAAAAACTTCACAGTGCAGTCAGAGGTGAGGCGCTCATTAGCCAGTTAATATATCCACGAGCAGAACTCTTTATTCCACTTTGTTTTTGAGTCTTTACTTACTACTTTTGGGTGGACAGAAATTATGCTAACCTAGTCTACACACATTTTCCACAAGATTACTAAGTGAAATTTGCAATTTCTACATTAATCACAGCTATCTCTTCCATCAAAAGAAACATTGTGCTTTTCTTGTTTTATGTATTGTTCCCTTTTCAATGTCAGATTCCCTCTTTCGGTGTCTTTAAAGTGGTAACTTATTTGTAATTTAAATACTCAATTTCTGAAGACAAAATCATGCCACGTTTTGAATGTAAATGGAGTATTGTTTGATAAAGCAAAAAACTAGAGTGAAAAACAGAGGGAGAATGCTGGAAGATAGAGAGAGATAAAATAGAGAGAGAAAGATGCACAAGGCATGGATAAACCTTACTTTATTTTTCAGTAGTACAGTTATGAAATATTGCTCAAGCCCCTCTGTGCTACTGCATGCTGAATTTCGGCAGTCTCGCCAACTGGACGACTCCTGATTTTTGACTCAGGATGAAACCAAAATGTCTACCACACTTTGTCCTGCTCTGCCTGTGCTATGTGCCTGGACCACTCACCCGCTGCCAGTCAGAAACATGGTGCCAGCACACAAGCTCCTCCAACCGTTGCTCCGCTGGCGACAGCTGTTCTCTTGCTGACTGAAGTCTGGGCACATGGCGAGGCGTGGCCAGTCTGTGCTCAAACACAGTCGCTGGGGCTCCATGCCTTAGGGCAACAGCTTAGGCATGCATGTCACAACACATATCCATCCTTACTGTCACAAAAACATTACGGCTTTATGAGACACCAGTCTGGTCAGTTGTTACTTGGGCATGGAAATGGTGACTTGCAGGATTTGGGCATTGCAGTCTTGACTGCGAGGATTTTCTTCAAACAGAGCCTGGGGTACATCGGTGCCCCAGTTTCCAAGGAATCGAAAAGTTTGAGCTCTCTCAAATCTTTTAGGCACATGACCCAAGAAATGTTGTCACTACACAGGGGTGTGATCAATCGTTTGAGGATAATCTTACCCAGACTGTGCAATTTTTGAACAAGTGCACACTTGATTGAACAAGCCCTTCACCAGATGTACACTGGAGGGATGCTATTATTTTAAAATATTACAGGCTGCTCTGTTGAAAAGCATTCAGGGTAAAGCATATATGTTTAGAAAATGCTTAAAGTTGAGAAGATTGCTCAACCATGTCTTTTTTTTTTAATACGAGCAGGCTTTTGACCCGTAACTTTTCAATCTGCACGATGCCGCAGCACTGTTGAGTGAATTGTTATTTAAATGTTTTTTTCTTTTTTTTTTTAAAGCTAAGAGAGATTCTCTCTAAAAGCACATGGAGCATGGGATGTTAGACAGTCAGACTCAGTTGAGCAACCATTCAGAACGTTTGTTTCAGCTGAAATTAGAAATGTCCTTACCAATCATACTTTCCATTTGAGTAAGGGGCGGGAATTTACTAGTGTCTACAGTGAAATTAGAGTGTTTTGCCATCTGTCCTTTTTGGAGGCCCCCCTGGAAACCTTAGGCAATTGCCTATTCTGCCTATAACTAGCGCTGGCTCTGAAGACAATTTCACCATACTAAACACAGTACAAAATAAGCACATTATAGTACAAATAAATAAATATATAACTAATAATTCTTATGTATATAGTAATATAAGATTACATTACTACACTCATATTTGCTAAAATGCTTAACAGTTTGTTGTGGATTAATTTATGTATGTATTAGTTTATTGTTTTGAATGAATATAAAGAGTTACCTATTTTACTTGTAATAATAAAAAATAAAAAAACTTAATAAAACCTATTAATTTAAATAGATATACAGTATATCAAGCTATTATATGTTTTTAGTTGTTTACTGTACACTGTGCCAGCAACACACATTTTGTATACTCTTAAAGGACTATGATTACAACAGACCATAAAAGCTTTTTAATATATATATATATATATATATATATATATATATATATATATATATATATATATATATATATATATATATATATATATATATATATGTATATATATATATAAATATATACACCTGAAGTCAGAAGTTTACATACACTTAGGTTAAAGTCATTAAAACAAATTTTTAAACACTCCACAGATTTAATATTAGCAAACTATAGTTTTGGCAAGTCGTTTAGGACAACTACTTTGTGCATGATACGAGTAATTTTTCCAACAATTGTTTACAGACAGATTGTTTCACTTTTAATTGACTATATCACAATTCCAGTGAGTCAGATGTGTACATATACTAAGTTAACTGTGCCTTTAAGCTGCTTGGAAAATTCAAAAAAATTATATCAAGCTTTTAGACACTTAGCCTATTAGCTTCTGATAGGAGGTGTACTGAATTGGAGGTGTACCTGTGGATGTATTTTAAGGCCTACCTTCAAACTCAGTGCATCTTTGCTTGACATCATGGGAAAATCAAAAGAAATCAGCCAAGACCTTAGGGGAGAGTGGAGACTCCACCCTCAGGTGGTCCAGCTGATTTGGAGTCGATTCGGACAGGCACAGGTAGACCTGTTCGCCTCCCAAGAATCCTCCCACTGCCCGCTCCGGTACGCCCTGACCGAGGCACCCCTCGGCATAGACGTGCTGCCACACAGCTGGCCTCCTGGCCTACGCAAATATGCGTTTCCCCCAGTGAGCCTACTTGCACAGACTCTGTGCAAGGTCAGGGAGGACGAGGAGCAGGTCATCCTGGTAGCACCCTACTGGCCCACCCAGACGTGGTTCTCGGACCTCACGTTCCTCGCGACAGCCCCCCCCCCCCCCTGGTGAATTCCCCTGAGGAAGGACCTTCTTTCTCAGAGACCGGGCACCATCTGCCCACGACCAGACCTCTGGAATCTCCATGTCTGGCCCCTGGACGGGACACAGAAGACCTACACGATCACTCAGGCTAGGGCCCCCTCTACGAGGTGCCTGTATGCCTTTAAGTGGCGCCTGTTCGCTAAGTGGTGTTTTTCCCAATGGGAAGACCCCCAGAGATGCACAGTCGGATCGATGCTTTCCTTTCTGCAGGAGAGGTTGGAAGGGTGGCTGTCCCCTTCCACCTTGAAGGTGTACGTTGCTGCTATAGCAGCACACCATGACACAGTGGATGGTAAGTCCTTAGGGAAGCACACCTGATCATCAGGTTCCTGAGAGGCACCAGGAGGCTGAACCCCTCCAGACTGTGCCTCGTTTCCTCATGGGACCTCTCTGTAGTTTTTCAGGGTCTACAGAGAGCCCCCTTTGAGCCTTTGCAGTCAGCTGAGCTTAAGGCACTCACTTTGAAGACTGTCCTCCTGATTGCGCTCACTTCCATCAAGAGGGTAGGAGACCTGCAAGTGTTCTCTGTCAGCGAAACTGCCTGGAGTTCGGTCTGGGTTTCTCTCACGTGATCCTGAGACCTCGACCGGGCTATGTGCCCAAGGTTCCCACCACCCCTTTTAGGGACCAGGTGGTGAACCTGCAAGCACTGCCCCAGGAGGAGGCAGACCCAGCCCTGTCGTTGCTGTGTCCAGTGCGTGCTTTACGCATCTATTTGGATTGCATGCAGAGCTTTAGGATCTCTGAGCAGCTCTTTGTCTGCTTTGGTGCACAGCAGAAAGGAAGCGCTGTCTCCAAGCAGAGGATCGCCCACTGGCTCATTGACGCCATTACTATGGCATATCATGCCCAGGACATGCCGTCCCCAGTAGGGCTACGAGCCCATGTCTACCAGGGGTGTAGCAGCCTCCTGGGCCCTGGCCAGGGGTGCTTCTCTAACAGACATTTGCAGAGCAGCAGGCTGGGCAACACCCAACACCTTTGCAAGGTTCTACAACCTCCGGGTGGAACCGGTTTCGTCCCAGGTAGTGGCACGTAATACAAGCGGATAAGCCTGGGATAGCCGGCTGGGTGAATCACTTGCACATAGCGCCTTCCACCTCTTTTTGAGCTGAAGACGTGCGCCATTAATTCCCAGTAGTGTTCACAAACTTTGTTCCCTGGTTGACTTCCTCCGAGCCCTGTGGCAGTTGAGTTTTCGGAGAGACTCACTGCCAGCCCAGTACACGTGCTAACTAAGAGTCCTGTTCTGGGGTAGGTGCTCCGCATGTGGCGGTTCCCTGTAAGGCTAACCCCATGCGATATATATCTTCCGCTAATTAGTTTCCCTGTTGGCAAACTGCATCTTCCTTGGGCAGAACCACTCTGAACCAATCTCCATGTTTGTAGTAACTCCTCCCCCATTGGGTAGGATCTACCTTGAAGACTCTCCACATGGTTGGAAAGACCATGTAACATATTCTTCCAATTAAATATCCCCCCTCTCTTTGGGCAAGGTGTGGTCTCCGTGATGTCTTACCCTTTGGAGGGACACCCCCCGACTAGACCTGGCGGCCCAGTCGGATAATCTCCCTTCTTTTTTAGGGAGTGGAAAAAAGAGAAGGGGAAAAGAGGCCACGACTGGGTTAAGCCTGTCTCTATCTCTTGGGTAGTCGACTTGTCCCCAAAGGGCCATTCGACACTCATAAATATGTTGGGGGAGGTTACGTGTCAACCTGGTGTGCTGACAATGAGGCACACAGTAGTCTGCCCAAAACACACCCCCAGTTCACGTAACACAGTTCAGCCAATTGTGGCATTTCATATAGGGACCCCTAGTGTTAGTACATCGACACAAGGTCGAGTGAGTGACAGATAGGGAACATCATAGTTACTTGTGTAACCTTCGTTCCCTGATGGAGGGAACAAAATGTTGTGTCCCTCCTGCCACAACACTGAACTACCCGCTGAAATGGCCGGACCTTATATCGGCTCCTCAGCATAAAACCTGAATGAGTGGTTGCATACCAGCTCCTTTTATACCCGTATGTCCGGGCGAGTGGCATGCAAATACCACTCGCCAATTTTCATTGGCCTTTTATCAAAGACCAGAGGTGTTTCGGGCTCCCAAGAGTGACCCCTAGTGTTACTACATCGACACAACGTCTCGTTCCCTCCATCAGGGAACGGAGGTTACGCAAGTAACCAGGACGTCCTCCTTTCCTGTTTAATTAATCAATCGCATGATCATGCAGAACATCTCAGGTTTTTAAATCCATAAGGATCTTTTCCTCAATGGCGATGTGGCAGTGATAGCTGACTCATCAGCAACTCGCGCTCTTTGCTTTCAAATTACATTCATCACTTATAGTGTGATTGCATCACTCAAGGCCACCTAGAAGACCTGGACTGGGACATATACTGAAGACCACACCCACCAAGAACAAATAAATAATCTGATTGGCTGATGAATCTGACAATCTGACTTTAGATGCCTATTCACTGCAATGTTGAGGGATTCTGCAGAAATTATGAAGGCCTGACAGGGTGGAGCTCAGACTCACCTGCTGCTTCGGCTAAGGAGCATGGCTTCGGGCATGCAATTTGTGAAACAGTTGTCACACTTTGCTTGTAAGCATTGAGGAATCAATTCTGGTTGGATAAACTTTTTGTTTTTTGCTATTAGTTTGTAGATGAATTAGGAGTGGAAAGTGATTGAAAAGACATAAGGTCAATGAGAACGAAGGGATGAAAAAATATTTATTTATTAGGCATGTTACGCCAGCAGAGAAGCTTTGCTGGTCCTGAGAAATCGCCACTGCCCAACTCTTCATTCACCACTACACCACTGGTGCAGTGTGAACAGCCCCTAACTCATACATTCATGCATGTCTATGGGTGAGATCATGTGAGTGAAAAAAGTTATGTAGGCCTATTTATTTAACTTTTTTTTTTTTTTTTTTTTTAACTGCAAAAATAATGACCATTTTCAAACACTCCCCATGTGTCTGCCATATGCCATATCTGCCAACCAGATAGTCCCACCCTAAACTCATGCCATTGGTTGAGCAAAAAGACTAAGCAATATTTTGATATAGGAGAAAGAAATGACACATCACTTTTAAATGCAAAAGTGTAATACAAACTCTTGACCAGAATGTTTGAGGAATATCAGTATATACTGTACAGTTCTCTGTACAGAGCTTTTCTATCAATTACTACCAAATTTACTCTGTGTTTCAATGTGAGTTCATGTGAAGAATGCAGAAACTACAGGGACTTAAATGGCAAATCAATAGACCCAATCATCCATGCTCTCATGGGGTTAAAGCAGCATTATCTAGCACTTGATTGTGAATTATAAGAATTACCTTCTAACTTTAGATAAAAAGTATTAACAGAGAAAGGTCTCAACTGGTAAATTCAATGCAGAAGGCTTACTTTAACCACTGCTTTTTCAGGTAAGAATATAATTACTGTTAAAACCCCAGTTGTAGCTCAGTTTCCTTTGGAACAAGTTAACATTTCTATTAGCAGTGATGTTTAAACCCTCTTGGTTGATGTAATGAGGTAAAAAAAAAAAAAAAAAAAAAAATGGTAAATGCAGGGGTTGTGGAAGACTGACCCGTTCTCAAATCACTTTCACACATTCAGCAAAAGTAGTGACAATAGGTGCACTCTCAGCTGCGCTTATGTAAACAAAGATGTCTCGCACGCCAGTTTCAAATGGGGGAAACGATGAATTAACACTGATATTTCGGTCGGCCCCTCACACAACACTATCGAATGGCTTCAGAAGAATTGCTATATAAGGCACAAGAGTTAGGGACGACTTGTATGGTGCTTTTGGAACATGGACAGCCTATCACCATCCTCCCATCCCTCAGACTTGTCACTGACACATAGTACTTGTTACTTTTCTCAGCGCTGGCAGGATAGGCCAATCACAGTTGTTTATTCTTACTGGAAGTTTACTGGAGTTTAAAAATGCTTTTATAGATACTACTGAGGCAGATTAACATTCACAGGTATGAATCCTTGCAATTTTTATTATTATCCTAAAAAAAAAAAAAAAAAAAAAAAAGATATATCCAGTGTAAATGTCTCAATTGAGAGAAAAATGTTCTGCTATTTAAATGCAGATGAATGGAGGATTCGGTTTGCAATGTGTTCATGCCCAGGGGTTGCTCCTGCAGCAGTATGCAGCAGTATTTTATTTATTTTATTTTTCCTTCTGTTTTTGTATGGTTTGAAAATGTATAGGCATAATTAAAATGTTTTATATATTTATGTAATTCAGAAATTATACACAAAATAACAACATTATTTGTGACATTCATTCAGATTATTTTTCAGTGAAGTGTAACTTTTCATTCAGTTTTCATAGTATTTTTTGTTGTTTCAAAGGGGGGTGTGACCAAATAAATTTGAGAACCACTGACTTAGTGTAAGACCACCTTTGAACCAAGTTCTTAATTGCATCCTGTCAGGTGTATTTTGTTGATTCATGTCTTTTATTTTGAAATTCTAGTTCCTGTTTCATGTCATGTGTTCCTGTTTCCCTTGTCATGTGATTTCTGTTTTCCCTCCATGTTCATGTGTCATGTTTTCATTGGTTTATTGTTTAATTAGCTTGTTATGAGTTCTGTTTGTTCATTGGTTTATGTTCCCCCATGTCCATGTATTTAAGCCTCATGTTTTCCATTGTGTAGTTGTCAAGTATTGATTGTGATGGTATGTGTTCGTCACGCCATAGTCACGCCATAGTCACGCCATAGTCACGCCATAGTCACGCCATAGTCACGCCATAGTCACGCCAAGTCTAGTTTAGTCCATGTTTTGTATTGTAGTTAGGGTTACTGGTTCACGTTTGTAAATAAACTGCACTTGGGTTCTTCATCTCATCATTGTCTTCATCATTGCCGCAGCCAGCATACGTTACACATCCTATGATCATGCAAGAATGTTTTTGTTGTTGATTTTATCTTTGCAAGCCACTAAGAGGTTTAAGCATTGCATGTATACCTTAATCATGCTGTATAATGAGCAAATTACAGTACAGGAAGTACTTCATTAAGGAATTGTATGTATACCATATTATACATCAGCCATCTGCCCAGCATAATAAAAAAGTCCTAGGTTGTGTTAAAGCTAATCATAATATCAAGTTCATTTGAATTCGGAGCCAGTGAAATGTCACAAAAAGACAAGAAATGATATTAATGTTCTTAAATTATAGTCTTTGAGGGGAAAAGGAACAATCTGAACATTGCTCAAAATTGCCATATTTCATTATTAAGTCACGTTTGTAGAAAATGACCTCAAAAGAGCTGATTCATATATTTTATGTGATCAGTGAACTGTTAGATCAACTCGGGAAACTGAAAGGAGCCCAGAGCTACTCACTCACACATCCTTGATGCTACAGAGATGAAGATATACTGTTACATTAAAAGATAGCTGCAGCAACAGTTCTACATCTACCTATGGTTTCTGATTAAATGCTACTTAGATTAACCCTAGCTTTAATATATGTGTTACTTTAATTCACCAAAGTGGCATACAGCTGATCACAAAGTATAGTCAGGACATTACTGATGTAAAAAACAGCACCATCACTATTTGAAAAAAGTTATTTTTGATCAAATCTAGACAGGCCCCATTTCCACTCCAACACCTTATCCTTGAGTAATCATGCTAAATTGCTAATTTGGTACTAGAAAATCACTTGCCATTATATCAAACACAGTTGAAAGCTATTTGGTTCGTTAAATTAAGCTTAACATTGTCTTTGTGTTTGTTTTTGAGTTGCCACAGTATGCAATAGACTGGTATGACCCTTTTCAATAAGCAGATCAGTGCTGTTGTCAAGGGTAACTTTTTCTACCTGAAATCTATTGCTAAAATAAAAAAATGTCTTTCCCATAAAGACTTGTGATCCACTCACTTCTTACATCAAGGTTAGACTATTGTAACTCACTGTTCATTGGTCTGCCCCAAACTGCGGTATTCCGCCTACAGTTAGTTCAAAAATAGGCTTTTAACAGGGTCAAGAAAGAGGGATCACATTTCCCTGGTGTTAGCATCTCTACACTGGTTTTCTCTGAAATTCAGGGTCGATTTTAAAATTCAGATTTTTGTCTACAAGGCACTATCTGGTCTCACGCCCCAATTTATCAGTGAACTTCTATACCCTTATCCCCCCACCAGAACACTCATGTCTTCTGATCACTTCTACTGAGGGTTCCTCGTTGCCGCTATAGATCTAAGGGTGACCGTGCCTTTTTTGTGATATGTCCTAATCTATGGAATAGTCTCCCTTTCCGTGTGAGGTCAGCTTCATCATTAGCCATTTTTAAATCTTCTTTGAAAAAATACTTTTATTTTGTAGCTTATGAATAGGTCACTGAATAGTTTGAAATGGATAAATACATGATGTTGTATTTAAATGTTTTTATTTATTTTATTATGTTTTATATTTAACTTTAAATCAATCTGTTTTTATATCACTCTATATCACATTTTGTTTGTTTGATCTGTAAAGCACTTTGGGTCAACTTCTGTTGTTTTTAAATGTGCTCTATAAATAAAGGTTGACTTGAGTTGACATATTAGGTCCACAATGGCAAAAAAAAAAAAAAAAAGGAAGGAAACAGCTTTCTCTACAAACTCGTCAGTGAATCATTGTTTTGAGGAATGAAGGCTATACAATGCTTGAAATTGCCAAAAAACTGAAGATTTCATACAAAGGTGTACAATACAGTCTTCAAAGACAAAGGACAACTGGCTCTAACAAGGACAGAAAGAGATGTGGAAGGCCAGATGTACAACTAAACAAGAGGATTAGTACATCAGAGTCTCTAGTTTGAAAAATAGAAGCCTCACATGTCCTCAGCTGACAGCTTCATTGAATTCTACCCACTCAACACCAGTTTCATGTACAACAGTAAAGAGAAGACTCAGGGGTGCAGGCCTTATGGGAAGAATTACAAAGAAAAAGCCACTTTTGAAACAGAAAAAAAAAAAAAAAGTTTGGCAAAGAAAAACAGACATTGGACAACAGATAATTGGAAAAGAGTGTTATGGATCTTAACCCCATTGAGCTTTTGTGGGATCAGCTAGACTGTAAGGTGTGTGAAAAGTGCCCGACAAGACAGCCACATCTATGGCAAGTGCTACAGGAAGCGTGGGGTGAAATGTCACCTGAGTATCTGGACAAACTGACAGCTAGAATGCCAAGGATCTGCAAAGCTGTCATTGCTACACGTGGAGGATTTTTTGATGAGAACACTTTGAAGTTTCAAATTGTAATAGTAAGTTTTCACTTTATTAATGTCCTGACTATACATTGTGACCAGCTGAATGCCACTTTGGTGAATAAAAGTACCAATTTCTTTCCATAAGAGCAAAATCTGTACATTATTCCAAACTTTTGGCCACCAGTGTGTATAGATATGTATATATATATACATATATATATATATATATATATATATATATATATATATATATATATATATATATATACAGTGCTGAGCGGAATACTTGTGAATTGTAATCAGGTACTGATTACAAATTACATGACAAAAAAATGCAATTAGTAACGTAATCTCATAGATTACATTTTGGGGTAATCTAATCCAATTACTTTGGGGTTACTTTCAACCTTATTCTATTTTATGTCACATGCATCTGAGTAGGATAATCATTTTAACATAAAAGTAAAAAGAGTAAGAAAATGTATTCCATTATTACAAAAAAAAAAAAAAGTGCTCATGACATTTTGTGTATTAAACATTAAATGAATGAAATAAACATTTAAATATAAAATTCAAAACACTAAGTTCATTTTAAGTGCATAAAACAATAGCAGCATTACGAACATTAATGACCATAAAATCAAAATAAAATGATCATAAAATGAACTAAAATTAATGACCGTTAAATCAACAGTAATGACCTTGCCTAAGTCAAGGCTTTCATCTAAAAATACTGAAACACATATAACCCTTACTACTTATTATTAGTCCATCACCTATTCCTCAGCTCAGGTTGATATCTTACTGTTGTAACGTAAAAGGAGAACATGCTTAAAATGTTCATCTGTGAGACTAACGTGGTTCGTGTTAAGGATATGATGATATTGATATGAAAATGATCAATAAATTATTAACAATTTACTGTCGTTGCCTTGTTAATATATAATCATATTATCTATAAAAAAGTAACTGTAGTCTGATTATGAGTATTTTCAATTGCAATGTAATCAAATTACATGTACTTTATTTTTGTCATCTGATTATGTAATACAGATTACATGTAATCCATTACAATCCAGCACTATATATATATATATATATATATATATACTACCTTATTATTATTATTATTATTATTATTATTAAACACATATTAGGTGAATCATAAAAAACCTAACAATTACTGGTGTTTTTTTTAAAAACTCTCAATTGTTTTGAATGGCTTGTCTTTAATTAAATATGAAACATGAAAAGTCATTCTAAATCAAATGTATTTTTTTCTAAGACATAAAAAGAAAAAAGAATGATGTCCCTAGGTCAACATATCATAAGTGTAGCCAGTTGTTGCAATCAAGTATGCTAGCAAGTAAGCAAGCAAAAATTATATTCAATTTCATATGATTTTAACTTTACTTTTATGAAAATGGTTCTAACACAAAAGAACAATGTACTGATTTATTCACTATATTCTACTGAAATTAAATTACTTTATGCACCAAAGCAAAATGACTAAGTCAATTTTTAGAAGTAATGTCCTTACCTTCAATTAATGATTCCAGATGTGGCTAGCATTCTGTTGAATCTCAAAAAGAATGCAAAAGCCTGATGCTGTTATGTAGTCAGCTCTGATTGGTTGAACAATATTATCCTAAGCACCTCCCTTGTTGACCCAGGAATGCATCTCATTCAGCAAAATCAGGATGTGCCATGATGGCAGAGGAATGTAACGTCTCATCTTGACTCCCACATAACATAAATATTACATCATCAATGGCAAGATCTACTGTGCACTAACACCGCCATTTGGAGCTGTTGTCTCTGAAAGACATTGCTGTATTTGTAGCTGTCTGCAGAGAACAATTAACAAGTGTACAGCCTCATTCGGCTACCCTTCACACACTGACGGGATCAATATCGCCGCTGCTTCAAGAGAGAAGTCCAGACTTTAAAAGAATCCCAAGAATATCTTAACCTTCAACTTCAAAGTGACAGGTTCACCTCAGCTAGCTCACAGTTACCTTGGAAACCAAGTTTGACTGCTACACATTGCCTTCCACAAGATGAATAATGCAAAATTTGAACGTATGCTTCTAAAAAATAAACATGCTGACAGCCTGTTGATTAGCCCAATAGTTGTGATGGTAAATAAAGATATTATTTTTTATTTTATTTATTTATTTTTTCTGAGACTTTCAGGTTTAAATTAAAATTCTCAGGTTTAAGTTGAGTTTTAAATAAGATATAGACTGCAAAATTCCCTTGGCAATTCACCCAGCGACACCTTACACTCGGCTCTTTTCTACAGTCATCCTCTGCCTGAGAAGCAAAACATAGCTGAAAAATGACAGCTGTGTGACAATTAAAGAGCTCAGCCATCAAGCTGCCACTGGGCGAAATTTTTCTTGGATGTCAAATGGCTTATTATTTTCAACCACCTGACAATGACTTTGAGAGCAGAGAGTCAGTTAAAGGTCAGAATACAGGGTAGCTTCAAACTGTTTACTCTCATTTAGATTTATTCCAGTTCCTCGGCCTTGCCGAAAAAATACGTTCTACTAACCCAGCTTAATATGCAGAGACAACTATAAGTAAGTGATTCGTAGTTTGATTTAACTGAAAAGTGTAAATACCATGGCTCTGTGGCACTTTCAAAACATTGCTTTGTTTGTTTGAGAATTCCAGCCAACTTGACTCATCAGTTTTGGCTCAACTAATGTTGTGAGTTTTGGGCAAAACTCTTTGTTTGTCCAATCACAGATTCTGGAGTCTTGGGGAAAGCTGTTTGAAAGCATTCATTATTTTTGCAATAGAGTACAACAGTGCAAGCCCACTTTTTCAGCCATCTTGGTTCCAGAAATATATTTCCCAGTCATAAAATCCTTCATAAAAGTGTTCTAAACACAATTTTTTTTTTTTTTTTAAATAAACTTGAAATAACACAGACTGATGGCTTCAACTGAAACATATACCATCGGTTAACATCCCCAAAGCTCAAACTAGGTCTGTCTTTAAAGGCTTATACATTTATAAAAATTAAGTCATCTATGGAACAATGAATGGGATTTTTTTACCATAACCAGACTGTTGCACTCTATTTTCTGTGCCACTATTGTCACCAAACAGAATACACACATCAGCTTTAAAGCAATAGTTAATCAATAAATATTGCACTTTTGCATATTAAAAATTTCCATCAGGTTTGATTTCATTGATGCTAAAACAGCATTATGCAGTATCTTGTCACCGATAGTGACGTGCAAAGTTTTGATATGTAAAGTGTGAATGAAATTTGTTAAAAATTATTATATTTTTCACAATAAACATGCAGTGTTTGCATAATAAAACAATAAATTATAACATTGTTTATTGTTTTAATATGAGTAAATAATGACTGAACTTTCATTTTTTGGGTGACCTATTCCTTTTTAGAAAAGGGATCATTTTTTTGATAATGGCTAATAGACCTTATTCACAGCAGCGCCATCTTTGATTATTGACGGGAATGACAACGAGGCTGTGAGGGATAGACATACAGTCATTTACCATGTATAAGGTCTATATCTTGGCCGCTAAGTTATCTTTGTTTGAGTCTGTTTCACTTTTAAAACTGGGTCCAATTAATTCACTGTGATGAAACATATCTAAAACATGATCCATAGCTATGATGCAAATTCTGTAGTGAAGAAATGTTTCAAGGGCCACATCACAAGCACATGTCATATCAGCTATTGAAATATTTAGTAAACCCCCATATCATACATTACTTTTTAATGCTTTAAAAGAGCCCTTTACTTGATGTGATGATATTCTATTATATATTTATATACATACAGTTCATACATATTTAATATATCACAGCAATATATTGCTTTGTATAATATATTATTGCTTTGACTTTTTCATAATTAATAGTGTTCGCTAAGACAAGCATCAGTATTATGTCTCGTACTTAGAGTTAGGCCACGTCCTAATCAGTTTGAAACCTCCATTTTCAGTTTCCTAATGTCATTGTTTTCCAAAATATACTGTTACAGAGAGTGTTTTTGTTCAAGGAAAACAGTGTGGATGTGAGGTATAAACATAGTGTTGTCATATGAAAATGGATTAGTGTGGACAAGGCCTGAAGGATTTGAGCAAATCTCTAACCCTAAAACAAACCTCTGCACATAACTTGTCCTACACACAGATATTTGTGATACAAATATAAATGATACCTCAAATCATGCAGCTTGGCAGGAGAGGTGCTATTATGAATGCTAAGCTATCAAAGGTTACAAACATAATTATTTTTCGCTTGGAAGATGATAAAACAGGACAAAAATATTCCATAGACTTGCATTGAAGGAGTGCCTCAAGACATATCAAGAGAGGGGAATATCATATAGCCCTTTTCCACCAACATGTTTTGGGGTTGGGTTCCTGGGTCCATTTCCACTGCTGTAAAGGCCATTCCTGGGCAGAAAAAACTAGTTCCACAGCGGCCCCAAAAGCTTGCTGGTCTCTACACAGGAACCGATTATGTTGGGGGGCGAAGGGTGTGATTATGTTTCGTCACCAGGTATTTTTTACAAACAACAGTAGCTACCATCTGCCGTAAGGAGTATTTTTTCACTCTGTAATAACAATAAAAACTTGCGATATAGTCTTCTATTGAGATCCAAGATAAACTTGAGAGATTGCAAAGGAAAACAATTCTACGGGGAGAAACGGCAAGAAATGATGCACGCCGGTTTCAATTGGACGATTGTCCAAATCATAAACAAATTGAAAACATCATGGTTACTTATATAACCTCCGTTCCCTGATGGAGGGAACGAGACGTTGTGTCGATGTAGTGACACTAGGGGTCACTCTTGGGAGCCCGAGACACCTCTGGACTTTGAAAAAAGGCCAATGAAAATTGCCGAGTGGTATTTGCATGCCACTCCCCCAGACATACGGGTATAAAAGGAGCTGGTATGCAACCACTCATTCAGGTTTTATGCTGAGGAGCCGATATAAGGTCCAGCCATTTCAGCGTTGTGGCAGGAGGGACACAACATCTCGTTACCTCCATCAGGGAATGAAGGTTACACAAGTAACCATGATGTTCCCTATCTGTCACTCACTCGACCTTGTGTCGATGTAGTGACACTAGGGGTCCCTATACGAAATGCCACAATTGGCTGAACTGTGTTATGTGAACTGGGGGTGTGTTTTGGGCAGACTACTGTGTGCCTCATAGCCAGCACACCAGGTTGACACGTAACCTCCCCCAACATATTTATGAGTGTCGAATGGCCCTTTGGGGACAAGTCGACTACCCAAGAGATAGAGACAGGCTTAACCCAGTCATGGCCTCTTTTCCCCTTCTCTTTTTTCCACTCCCTAAAAAAGAAGGGGGATTATCCGACTGGGCCGCCAGGTCTAGGTCCAGGTCCCTCCAAAGGGTAAGACACCGTGGAGATCACACCTCGCCCAAAGAGAGGGGGGGATATTTAATTGGAAGAATACGTCACATGGTCTTTCCAACCATGTGGAGAGTCTTCAAGGTAGATCCTACCCAGTGGGGGAGGAGTTACTACAAACATGGAGACTGGGGCAGAGGGGCTCTGCCCAAGGAAGATGCAGTTTGCCAACAGGGAAACTAATTAGCGGAAGATATATATTGCATGGGGTTAGCCTTACAGGGAACCGCCACATGCGGAGCACCTACCCCAGAACAGGACTCTTAGTTAGCACGTGTACTGGGCCAGCAGAGAGTCTCTCCAAAAACTCAACTGCCACAGGGCTCGGAGGAAGTCAACCAGGGAACAAAGTTTGTGAACACTACTAGGAATTAATGGCGCAAGTCTTCAGCTCAAAAGGAGGTGGAAGGCACTATGTGCAAGCGATTCACCCAGCCGGCTATCCCGGGCTTATCCGCTTGTATTGCGTGCCACTACCTGGGACGAAACCGGTTCCACCCGGAGGTTGTAGAACCTTGCAAAGGTGTTGGGTGTTGCCCAGCCTGATGCTCTGCAAATGTCTGTTAGAGAGGCACCCCTGGCCAGGGCTCAGGAGGCCGCTACACCCCTGGTAGAATGGGCTTGTAGCCCTACTGGGGGCGGAATGTCCTGGGCGTGATATGCCATAGTAATGGTGTCAATGAGCCAGTGGGCGATCCTCTGCTTGGAGACAGCGCTTCCTTTCTGCTGTGCACCAAAATAGACAAAGAGCTGCTCAGAGATCCTAAAGCTCTGCGTGCAATCCAAATAGATGCGTAAAGCACGCACTGGACACAGCAACGACAGGGCTGGGTCTGCCTCCTCCTGGGGCAGCGCTTGCAGGTTCACCACCTGGTCCCTAAAAGGGGTGGTGGGAACCTTGGGCACATAGCCCGGTTGGGGTCTCAGGATCATGTGAGAGAAACCCAGACCGAACTCCAGGCAGTTTCGCTGACAGAGAACGCTTGCAGGTCTCCTACCCTCTTGATGGAAGTGAGCGCAATCAGGAGGGCAGTCTTCAAGGAGAGTGCCTTAAGCTCGGCTGACTGCAGAGGCTCAAATGGAGCTCCTGTAGACCCTGAAGAACTACCGAGAGGTCCCATGAGGGAACGAGGCGCGGTCTGGAGGGGTTCAGCCTCCTGGTGCCTCTCAGGAACCTGATGATCAGGTCGTGCTTCCCTAAGGACTTACCGTCGACTGCGTCGTGGTGTGCTGCTATGACGGCAACGTACACCTTCAAGGTGGAATTGACAGCCTCCCTTCCAACCTCTTCTGCAGGAAGGAAAGCACTGATCTGACTGCGCATCTCTGGGGGTCTTCCCATCGGGAAGAACACCACTTAGAGAACAGACGCCACTTAAAGACATACAGGCGCCTTGTAGAGGGGGCCTTAGCCTGAGTGATCATGTCTACCACCGCAGGTCCTGTCCAGGGGCCAGACATGGAGATTCCAGAGTTCTGGTCACGGGTGCCAGAGGGTGCCCCGTCCCTGAGAAAGAAGGTCCTCCCTCAGGGGAATACGCTGGGGGGGAGGGGGAGGTGCTGTCGCGAGGAGCGTGAGGTCCGAGAACCACGTCTGTGTGGGCCAGTAGGGTGCTACCAGGACGACCTGCTCCTCGTCCTCCCTGACCTTGCACAGGGTCTGTGCAAGTAGGCTCATTGGGGGAAATGCATATTTGCACAGGCCAGGGGGCCAGCTGTGTGCCAGCGTGTCTATGCCGAGGGGAGCCTCAGTGAGGGCGTACCAGAGCGGGCAGTGGGAGGATTCTTGGGAGGCAAACAGGTCCACCTGTGCCCGTCCGAATTGACTCCAAATCAGCTGGACCACCTGAGAATGGAGTCTCCACTCTCCCCTGAGGGTAACCTGCCGTGACAGTGCGTCCGCTGTAGTGTTAAGGTTGCCCGGGATGTGAGTGGCTCACAGCGACTTGAAGTGCTGCTGACTCCAGAGGAGGAGACGGCGGGCGAGTTGTGACATACAATGAGAGCGCAGACTGCCTTGGCGGTTGACATATGCTACCGTTGCCATGTTGTCTGTCCGAACTAACACGTGCTTGCCCTGGATCAACGGCCGAATCCTCCGAGCGGGGTGGCTACCGCCTAGGATGCCATATGCCCCAGGAGCCTCTGAAAAAGTTTCAGTGGAACCGCTGTTTTCTGTTTGAATGCCTTCAAACAGGCCAGCACCGACTTGGCGTGCTCATTCGTAAGGCGTGCCATCAAAGAGACTGAGTCCAGCTCCAAACCAAGAAAAGAGATGCTCTGAACCGGGAGGAGCTTGCTCTTTTCCAAGTTGACCCGAAGCCCAAGTCGGCTGAGGTGTGAGAGCACCAAGTCCTTGTGTGCACACAACATGTCTCGAGAGTGAGCTAGGATTAGCCAGTCGTCGAGATAGTTGAAAATGTGAATGCCCACCTCCCTTAACGGGGCAAGGGCAGCCTCTGCGACCTTCATGAAAACGCGAGGAGACAGGGACAGGCCGAAAGGGAGGACTTTGTATTGATACGCCTGACCCTTGAATTCAAACCGCAGGAAGGGTCTGTGTCGAGGAAGGATCGAGACGTGGAAGTACGCATCCTTCAGGTCTACCAATCTTGATGCCGGACACTCGCCAGAATGCGTTTTTGCATCAGCATCTTGAATGGAAGTCTGTGTAAGGCCCGGTTCAGTACTCACAGGTCCAAGATTGGCCGCAACCCACCGCCTTTTTTCGGTACGATGAAGTAGGGGCTGTAAAGCCCCTTCTTCATCTTGGCTGGAGGGACAGGTTCTATCACACCCTTCCGTAGGAGGGTAGCGATCTCCGCGTGCAAGGTAGCAGCGTTTTCGTTCTTGACCATGGTGAAGTGAATACCGCTGAACCTGGGCGGGCGCCTGGCGAACTTAATCGCGTAGCTGAGTCGGACGGTCCGGATCAGCCATCGCGATGGATTGGAAAGCGCAAGCCATGTGTCCAAATCAGCGCAAGGGGGACCATGGGGACAATATCATTGGACGTACTGGCAGGTGGGACCTCACAGCAGAGCTCGAGGTGCCACACCACGTCGTGGCCATGCTGAGTCTAGGGACATCAAAGCACTTATCTGGCTCCTTGTGACCACCCCCGGAACAGCCTGGGACAGGGGAGGAAGAGGCCTGTCCTCATAACCCATGGAGACTGCCACATTGGGGGCGGCTGTGTGCCACAGCTGGGTGCTCAGGGGCGGAAAGACCACCGCTGGAGTGCCAATCCTGCAAGAAAAAACCCGTGGATGGAGTGGTCTTCTTACCAGCTCCAGGTGAGTGGGTTCCTTCGTCCTTGGGTCGCCCATCTCAGAGGTGCTTTGATGACCTCCGTGCGTTCTTAGGCGCCGACTGTGAGATGGGTGGCGTCTGCTTCCTGCGGTGGGCTCCATGCAGGGGCCGGGCCGAATTGGTGGGCTGCGGCAGAGCCGGAGCAGTCACCGCAGGTGGGCGCCCTTGGCGATGAGCAGACGGGGTACGGGATCTTGAGCCGCGCCGGGGCAGAATGTGCCGGATAGCCTCCGTCTGCTGCTTCACCACCGAGAACTGCTGGGAAAAGTCCTTGACGGTGTCGCCAAATAGGCCAGCGTGGGAAATGGGGGCAGCAAGAAACCATATCTTGTCGGCCTCACCCAGACAAAGGTGGCGCTCCTGGACCACTAATGTGGCCATCGTCCGCCCGAGAGACCGCGCCGTGACCTCCGTCACTCAGAGAGCGAGGTCGGTCGCCGAGCGCAGTTCCTGCATCAAATCTGGGGCGTAACTACCCTCGTGCATTTCTTTCAATGCCTTGGCTTGGTGGACCTGTAGGAGAGCCATGGCGTGCAGGGCAGAGGCGGCTTGTCCAGCAGCGCTGTAGGCTTTAGCCGACAGAGACGACGTGAGCCTACAGGGCTTGGATGGGAGCTTAGGGCGTCCGCACCAGGTGGTGGCGCTCTGTGGGCATAGGTGCACTGCGAGAGCCATATCCACCAGGGAATCGCTGTATAGCCCCTGGCCGCCCCGCCATCGAGGGTAATGAGAGCTGGGGAACTGCGGAATTGGGGCCGGGCACTAAAAGGTGCCTCCCACGATTTTGTCAGCTCCTCGTGCACTTCTGGGAAGAATGGCACTGGAGTGGGGCGTGGCTGCTTTGAGCGGCACCGCGAGCCCAGGAACCAATCATCAAGCCGCGAGGGTTCAGGGGAGAGTGGAGGGTTGCATACCAGCTCCTTTTATACCTGTATGTCCGGGGGAGTGGCATGCAAATACCACTCGCCAATTTTCATTGGCCTTTTATCAAAGACCAGAGGTGTCTCGGTCTCCCAAGAGTGACCCCTAGTGTCACTACATCGACACAACGTCGAGTGAGTGACAGATAGGGAACTTTAAAGAAAGAATAAGGACCCTAAGACAGACCCAAGCAAAGGTTGCAGTGGAGGGAGCAATGATGTCTGGGACTCTGTGCTTGGACATCGACCATCCAGCTAAATGACAGGGGCATTGAATTCAGTCAGTCTCGCTTGAGATAAACACAGGATCGCCAGTGTCTGCTGCAGCTGATCTTGGTAATTAATTATATTTGCCAAGTTTGTTAGCTTTCTTCTCATCGTATTTTGTGCATTGTTTTGTTCAGTAAGGAGACTACTTAGTTAGGAAGATTGCTGCTATCCGTTATGTAAACCGGTGGAATTCTCAATCAAGACGTAAACATAATATTATATGCTCTGGAAAAAATCAAAATATAACCATCTGCTAAATTAATGTTTATAACAATTCCACTGTTACAGTTTATAGTACTTCGCAACTTTAAAAAGTTTATAAATATTAATGTATTTATGTTACCTGTCGTCTTGGGCGTAGTGTCATTTCTGGCAATTTTGTTAAGCAATGTTATAATTTTGGATTTCTCTGCATGTTTAAATATGTCCTCAAAAAACAGGACTCAAAACTGTAGAATACACAAACACTGTGACGCGCCATGTTTGTTGATGTTTGAGGTGGTCACGTAAAACTACCACGTAGCCACGTAATCCATTATGCCACCGTTCGGCCCTCAAGTCATTGAAAAAGCATGGCCGGTTTGCGATAGGCTCCAGATTGCCCAGGCCGTGAACCAGCCGAGCACAGCCTCGGCATGAGAACCATTGCCATTTCGGTGGAAAAGGGCTAATAGAGACTTGGGGTTGGGCTCTTTTGACTTGGACCAGGAAGTAACCATTGTAGCAAATTAGCTTAAAAGGGAATTATTTATAATTAATTATAACTGGTTATAATTAATAATAAATATTTAGATTAGATCTTAGAATTAACTGTAGCAGAATCGATATTACAATTACCTGATCTGTCCGTCCAGCGAGCAGACAATATAATTATTCATCAACTCTTGGAAGATTACTTTCCTGGCCAAGGAACAATAGCCTTCCTACTTATACAGTGCTAGCAGTAGTTTAGCATGTAGCAAGGAGCAACATTCAGTGACTTTGAATTATGAGCGGAACACAGAGACAATCAATCGTGAATATAAGGGATTTAATAAATGAAACTATAACTAACATACAAACAAACTAAGCAAAACATACATATATAGAATGAAGGAATAGTAAGAAAGAGAGAGAGAGAGAGAGAGAGAGAAAAGAATGGCAGTATTTCAAGGGTTTTAAAACTCTCAGTTAACCACAACCTAAATGAGAATCATCAGAGGCACAATTCACCTTAAAAGGGGTTCAAACTTAAACGCGCATCTAATCAGTTGTAAATGGTTACTTGCATTGGTTTGTTGCTGAATAAGAGTCTTGATGCGGTAGACGAGGTTCTCGATGATTTCTTTAGGAGTGAGTTGAAGAAGTCCACAGGAAATCCACAAAGTTACTTGAAGGTAAACACTGCCAGAAGGTTAAACTCAAGAGAGAGTTTTGGAGTGGGTTGGTCTCAAGAAGAAGAGTTTTTGAGCGATGATTTCTTTGCGCTCTGGAGTTTTGATAGTTCATTGCCGCACCCATTTTGTGGGTGGAGTGGCCAATCAGAGGCATGCATTTTGAGCGGGAGAAACATCCTTTGTCTCCGTTTATGGCCCATTCGCATTTTATTGCTGATCTGGACCGCTAGTGCAGCTTTTAATTCAAAACATAGTAAGAATTGTTCGATGCATTTCACGATCACATGGTGTACATTATTGTGTGAGAAATAAAGGGAAGATCATTTTGATACCAAGAAGGTAACCTCCAGACGATATTAAAGCAGAGATACACTCATACACTTGAATATAGGCATTTAACGTCTAACTAATACAAGTAAAGGGTTTTAACTAAGTTAATATGATAGGGGAATATACATACAACACATGCATATAGCAGATACATTTATAACTGCTTACTATGGCCTAAAATAGAGAAAATGTCTTTAGGTGTGTGTGTGACGTGTATTGGAATTACTGGAGACAGACAACTGCTCTGGTGCCTGGCACGGGGGGAGTCACCCTCCTCTCTGTGGAATGTGTTTGAAGCTTGATGGAGACACTTCAGAGGAGGCCTGTTTTAGCATCCTTTTGATAGTGATAAAGACCATCTGCAATTTAGCACCCATATAAATGTAAACGTGGAGACCAGGTCAGTAATTTATATGCAAATGTCAAAAGGCTAAAAGGTTTTTTTTTTTTTCAAACAAAGTTTTTTTCAAACAAAGTGTAATTAGCCATCACTGATCTTACACAGACGTTACACCATGTAGCAACCATCCAGAACACCCTACTAGCAACCACAAAACCGCCTAGCATCATAGCAGTGCTTTTTGCAGAGGCAAGGGCCACTCAAATTTTATTCCAAAAATGCAGTCTAATTTTTTTTTTTTTTTACTGAGTCACTATTCTGAAAGGCATTTGTTGCTACTTTATGAACATATGATTCTCTCTGCATCTCTCTCCCTTTCCCAAAGCAGGCAAAACCAGGTTAGCCATGGAGATTGCAGTGCCATAATTAATCACTGGCTGTCAAGCACAAACAAACAGCTCAAAGTGCTGCCAGATTTTGCTGAAGCGCTACTGCTAGGCTTTTTTTTTTTCTTACACAAATTCACTTTCTGACCTATCCTTCTCTCTCTCTCTCTCTCTCTCTCTCTCTCTCTCTCTCTCTCTCTCTCTCTCTCTCTCTCTCTCTATTCCCATCTCCTTTTCTCTCTGGTATTGCATAATGAGAAATCATTTACTGTGTCTTGCTGAAGAGCTGCATATTGTTTTATTTATCAATGAAAGTGGCTGTACAAGACTGCAGCTAATGTTAAAATATGCGGTTCTCTGACTGTCAAATTAGTGATGCAACAGAGAAGGCTTTTGCTGAAAAATGCTTGTCCTGTCTAGAGGCAGAGGCAGCACAAAGGCGACATAGATGTTGTGATTAACACTTTGACAATACTATAAAAATTACCACGAAACATCAAGGCGAGTATAGCTCAACATGTCAGTGTGATTATTTATATGTATGTGTAAAATAATGTTCACAAAGACTCAGGCTTTATGTTCAGAAGAACATGCCTCTTGCAATAAGTGCTCTTATAACAAAGACCTTGGGTGAATAACAACCTGTCAAGAACATGTCCGGGTCATTTTTCACCCTGAAATCAAAAGAATTACTATGTAATGTAAATTTCATGATAATTGTGAACAATGAGAAAATCATTTTGAATAATGATAATTACCAAAATAACTCAAAATGTAATATCTGGAAGTATTGTGCTTAATTGTCGTGAATGTCATGAAAAATCATAATAGTGAAAAAAAATAAAAAAATAAATAGGCTTCAGTTTTTTATGCAAAATATAATTTATTATGTTTATTTATTTATTTATTTTATTTTGGGTGAAATGCAACCCAGACATCTTCTTGATTTACTACCTAAAAAAAGTTGCTTTCTATCAGGGCCAATACATTCTCAGCTAAAATACACAGCATGTTCTGCAGGGGCAAAGAATGTCTCATAAAATCCAAGATGGTGTTCTTTTGATTGGGTGAATTTCAAAACAACACAACATGGTTTGAACTGATTGCATATTTGTAATACTAAGGTAAGGTGCCTCCTGTCAAGGCGTTTGCATTGTTGGATGTGAATTTCAAATATACATTAAAGATGAGAGCCTTAACTGACACATTCCCTGAGCTTGTTCTGCCTCTCCCGGGAGATGTGGTGTTGGCCAGACTACGTGCAGTGTTTGATGAAAGGGAGTTTGCTCAGTGTCTCGCCTCTAGGGATGGTACACGTGCATGGGAGATGGGTGAGTTTACATAAAGAGGGAGTGTAGGGGACTAGATTGCACTGGAACTGAAAAAAAAAAAAAAAAAAAATCTTCAAGGCTCAATTGTCAAACCAAGCTAATCCCCCACATCACATAAAATGTAAACTCCATGTTTGAAGATAGTATGATGAACATACTATATTAATGACTGCTTATAGCGTGATAGAACAGCAGAATCTGTGTTCTTTGTCAAAACTGAAGGTTCCATCTGCACTATTGTATGTTTTTCGCCCCAGAAGTTTATTTATAATGGTTCACAAGGTGTTTTGTTCCACAAACATAAATGGGGTTCAACGTTGGGTACTTTTAGCACTGAGGACTTCTAGAAAGTAAAGTCTTAATAAAACACCCTTTACCCTTACTAATTTATTTAATTTGTCTACCAACAATGTCCAACAGTGTATGTACAATGTTTTCTTCAAGTCATGAAAATTCCCACCACAGTGTCATTTTCACAACATCTCAAATTCTATATTGTGTTTAAGAAAATGCTTAAGAAATGACATTTTAAACATTTTGTGTAATAAATTGGCTGACTCATTTTTCTTGCACTGGTTACTTTCATAACTAATATTTTATATACCCAAAATACACACACACACACACACACACACACACACACACACACACACACACACACACACACACACACACACATAAACTGAGTTTAAATGTATTTGGCTAAGGTGTATGTAAACTTCTGACTTCAACTATATATATATATATATATATATATTAGTAATGTAGAAATTAACAGTGAAGGAATTGTTCACCCAATAATGAAAATTATCTCATTATTCACTTACCCTGATGCCATTCCAAATGTGTATGACTGTTTTTCTTCACAAGAACATAAATTAAGATTTTTAGAAGAAGATAGAGCTCTGTCAGGTCCTTATAACGGAAGTACACAAGTGCCAGCATTTTTACGGTCCAAAAGTCGATCAATGAATGTCTTCTGAAGCAAATCGATACGTTTGTGTAAAAAATAAATCGATAATTAAAATATTATTAACTTTTAAAAAGCGATTCCTGCCAGCAGCTGATGCGAAGCATGACGTAAGCACATCGGCAAGTTCATGCGAAAATTCGGAAGCGGCGCTTATTTACAACAGAAGAACGAACGCTACGCGAGAGTTTGCCCATTTCAAATAGCATCAGAGCCTTGGATGGAAGCGCCAAAACCTACTGATTCGCTTCAGAAGACATTAATTGATCAACTGGAGTCACATGGATTACTTTTATGCTGCCTAAATGTGACGTTTGGACCATCAAAATGCTGACACCCTTGCAATTCCATTATAAGGACCTGACAGAGCTCTATCTTCTAAAAATCTTAATTTGTGTTTTGTAGAAGAATGAGCCATACACATATGGGATGGCTTCAGGGTAAGTGAATTATGAGAGAATTTTCATTTTTGGGTGAACTATTCCTTTAACCAAGATATCTAAATGCTATATAAGTATTTATAATTGTTAGTTCATTTTAACTTATTAGGTTAACTAATGTTGACAAATGCAACCTTAATGTAAAGTGTTACAAAATCAACCCATGAGACATTAATTTGCAGGAAGCTGAAGAAACATCCAATTATGTTTTACACAACCATTTCCCACCCTTTTCTGACCCTTAAAATTAAACAGGCTGTTGCTACTGTAGCTTTGAGACTTGGTAATTGTTACGTGGCCCACCACAATTAGAGTTTAATATCAAGCAGCCAACTATGCCACCTGGATTTATTTTATTTTTTTTTTTTATCATTTTTTTCTTTATTGTTTTGTTCAAGTGAGAAATCCCAGGAAAACTCTAATCCTCAATAATTCCTTTTTTTTCTTTTCTTATCTTTCTTTTGGTTCGTTTGTTGGGGAAGGAATCATCAATCACTCAAATGGTACAAAAACATACACAATTTATTCCAAAAATTAAAAAGGTGAAAACACAACATTAAATTAAAAACAGACAACAACCATTAAATAAATCTGGTTCAATCCGAGTCTTTAGTCCCATTGCAACTTTCACTCAGAATACATAGAGTCCAGAAGGGAACTGGCAGCTCGTACAAAAAAAAAAAAAAAGAAAGAAAGAAAACTGCCAGTATCTCAAGTCCAGTACATACTAATATTAAATTTCCTCATTCCTCTTTCCTCTCCACGTTCATGGTACACACTAGTTAATAATAATCATTAATAGTTTATAGTCATCCCAATTTGTATCACTACACAGATGGTGTGGATTGTTCAAATTGTTCTAAAATGGACATATAATCCGAGCTCACGGTAAAAAAAAAAAAAGAACTCTAGTGCATGTTGCTCATCAAACACACGAACTAGAGTGTGAACAAATGGTTTCCAGCGCTGATTAATTTAAAGTACTCACAGGATGACCGGGTAGCACCCCTTGCCACCCAGTCTATGCGATATCCAGCATTGATAGCAAAAAGCCGTCCGTCTCCGTCATGCTGTTATAACGATCCACCCTCTCAGACATCAACAGTCAGATTGTCTCGTAAGCCATAGCCAAATACACGCCCACTATCCTTGTCATGGTGTCTCCTCATGCTGGCCTTTCACACAGCTCACTCACGCTTTTAGAGACGCCGACGCCTGCACAATGCAGCTCCTCTAAAAAAAACTTCTTCCACTGTGACACAGCGTGCATTCTTAAAGTGGTAGACTTCCACCCCGCTCCACCACTAGACCTATCATGCTTGAGAATCATTTAGTGTTTACATGCTCAAATCATGATGAGAAGAAAACACAAGGACAATCTCAACATAAGAAAATGTTGAAATCACATCACACCAAACACAGCACAGCAAACATAATGAGTGCAAAATAACCCATAAAAACACAAGTGAAATGCAGAAAATAATACACAACACCCACACAAATCAGCCCCATCACATCCCCCACAGTCCCTGCTACAAATTATGACTCCTGTCTATATCTTATCGGGCGCTGTCCAAAATTTGTACCTGTGGAACGTCTCACACAATTAACCCCTTCATTCTCAACATTAGGCCCAGAGGCTACCCAAACACTGTAAGGTATAGGATCATTAACTGTCACAGTGTCCATAGCACCCAATTGTGATGGAGGCTCTACCTCAGGTTCAGTGCATAATTTCAATGTAAAAATTTTCTTTCCCCCCCCTTTTCTGGCCTCACTCGATTAACAACTCCAACATCTCCCAGTGTCCCAACTACTACATAAGGTATGGAATCCCACCACCCACACAACTTCCCATGCCCCTGTCTGTTCCTGTCCCTGATCCAAACATGCTGACCTGTGAGAAGATGTGCGGCTTGGGCCCTAGAATCATATGTCTGTTTATTTAATCTAGCAGAGCCCTCCATCTTTCTTTTAGCCAATGCATATGCCCAACCTAACTTCTGGTGATGTTCTTGGACCCACCCCTTCATGTCCCATCTATCCTGGTCTACTGCTTCCCCTAACCCAAAGTCAACAGGGGTATGCACAGACTGGCCAAACATTAAATAGGAGGGAGCAAACCCAGTTGTGCTATGCACAGTGTTATTGTAGGCCTGCATCAGTTCAGACAGATACTATTGCCACCTATCCTGCTTGTCCCTCTTGAGGGTACGCAACATACCAAGTAACATCTGATTCACTCTTTCTACCCAACCATTTCCTGCAGGATGGTACGGCATAGTCTGACTCTTAACCATAACATACAAGTGGCAGAACTCTTGCATCAATACAGATTCAAAATTTTGGCCTTGATCAGAATGAAATATTAAGGGGCAACCAAATGTCTGAACAACATGCTCCCAAAGGGCCTTAACGGTAGTCTTAGTAGTTTGATCAATTGTAGGGATAGCCCACGCATAACGTGTAAACATGTCAACTATGACTAGGATGTTCTGATATGGGTCGGATGGCTGTCCTAAAAACAGAAAATCTAAGGCTACTACTTCTAAAGGAAAGAACATGGGTATGGGATTAAGGGATGCCCTAGGGTTGTCTTTATCTCTGCAGGCCACATGCGACACACCCAGAGTGGAACCCCTGCACTTCATCCTCCATCTTCGGCCAATAGAAGTGATGTCTCATCCAGGACAGCGTTCTGGTGACCCGTGCATGGGCGGACACATCATAATATTGTTTCCATACTTCCTTCCTTCTGGAAGCTGGACAAACAATCTGGAGCTGTAACTCATGAGTATTAGGATCTATCACTTTCCTATACAGCACTTCATCAATGATCTTAAGCTTAGAACTCTGCCGCAGCAGCTGCTTAACAGTCACTGACATGGTCCTCCACTTGATGGCAGTTGGTAAGGTGTCCATTTCCACATACCTCATCACTCATTGTGGCTCTTCATCCCCTTGCTGACTCACCCGCCACTTATCTGGATCTAAAGCACCTGCTACTGTCTGGGAGAAGTCCTTCTTTGCTTCCATTTGCCACACCTCAGTTGAAGCTGCTTGGCCCACAGGGAACCTAGACAAGCTGTCAGCATTTGTATTGTCATGTCCAGCATGATATTTTACTGTAAACTTGAAACTGGCAAGCTGGGCAACCCAGCGTTGTTTCACCGCCCCCAGCTTAGCCGTCTGTAGATGAGCAACCGGGTTATTATCTGTAACAACAGTGAACTGAGTTCACTCTGTTACAGCCCATTTTGGGGCCAGCAACTCCAACCTGAAGGAGCTGTAATTAGAGTCATTCCACTCTGCAGGATGAAGGCTCCGACTTGCGTAAGCAATCACATGCTCACGCCCATCCTGAATCTGTGAAATCACTGCACCCAGCCCTTGATGACTGGCATCAGTATATATTACAAAGGGCAGGGAGAAATCTGCGTATGCTAGAACAGTGGCTTGTGTGAGGCAAAATTTCAAATGTTCAAAAGCAGCCTGACATGCTACAGTCCATTCAACTCTTTGTGTAACAGTCTTCTTACTCACAGGAATTCCTATATAAAGGGCATTTAATGGTTATGGTATCTTGGCAAAATTGGCAATAAATTGCCTGTAATAGTCTGCTAAGCCTAGGAATGCTCTCAGTCTTTTCAGGGTCAGGACGCACACCTGCTTGGTCCACCACATGCCCAAGGAATTTCACTTGTCACTGAAGGAACTGACACTTGTCTGGTCTCAACTTTGGTCCATACTTCGACAGCCGCTGGAACACCTGTTCTAGATGGTTGAGGTGAGTAGAGAAATCAACGGAATACACAATGATATCATCCAAATAAACTAACAGGAAGTCTATAATGTGGCCACTCAAGCAGTTGCATTAGTCTCTGTAAGGTGGATGAGGCATTGCAAAGCCCAAAGGGCATCCAATGGAATAGACCCTAAGGGAGTAGTTAAAGCAGTCTTGGAATGATCGTCAGAGTGAACCCCTACTTGCCAATATCCACTAGCTAAGTCTAAAGTGCTAAACCACTCCGTTTTGGTTAAGGTGATCAATGTTTCCGCGATACGGGGCAGTGGGAAAGCATCCTTATGAGTGACTGCATTCAACTTCCTGTAGTCCACACAGAACCGCTAACTCCCATCTTTTTTCTTAACCATAACCCCTTATCTAACATACCTGTCAACAGGTGTTTCATTTACTTGTACATAGGAGGGGCATTGCCAGTGTGAATTCTATGTTGAACAGCCTCAGTGTAGCCCACATCATCCTCATCCTTGGCAAACACTCCAGACCATTTTGTTAAAAGCATGTTTAAATATTGACATTGCTGTTTAGTCAAGTCAGATCTTTGAGTTAGTTGACTCACCTCATCAACCACCACTGTTCGTTCAAGGGGAGCAGTCTCCACCACATGCATGTGGACAGTTCTGTCATTGCTCATAGTCAGCCCAAGGTCTCTTAGTCCATAAATATCCATGCCATATACTTCATATAGCCAGCCCAGCCGCTGGTATCACCTTACAGACACACTTTAAGGATGCAGGTTACTGAGTCGGACAGGGATCTTACCATCTTTAACTATGGCCACGGTTCGTGCAACAGTCACTGCATGAGAATCAGGTAAGGGTTCAACTAGTCCACAATAGCCTTTATTCTGTAGGCCCGTCTTGACGCGCCCCCACACTATAATCTCACTTTGTGGTGGGACCCATATTCCTCACCGACTAGTGAGCCACACATAGCAAATAGAGCCGTCTTTTTGGGTACGAGCTGTAACACGTTGACAGGTCACTATGGCTTGATGCCACACTTGATAATCTCTGGAGTTCTGAAATGAGAAAGGCTGATTTGGAGCTCAAAAAAGGGCATTCCAACATTGAGATATTACATTCATTCTAATAATTAATGAGTTAGTAGAAAACTTGTCCTTGACAATGACAACACCTCTCTCTGGAATTTGGGTGCCAGCTACTTCAAAGTCCAATACTGCATACCCAACATATGGGATCTCAAGGCCATTTGCAGCTCTTAAAGTCAAGAATGGGGCTTGGCCTAACTTGTGATTAGGGAACTTTTCTTTCAACATACCTTGCTGCATTAAAGTGACTTGTGACCCAGTGTCTAATAGCCCTGTACAGGACACATTTTGAATCAAAACACTGACCACAGGGCAGTCACCAATAAAGGATTGTGTGGTCCTTGAGTTCTTAATTAAGCCAGTTGGCCCCGTTGGTTGGACCTCTACAACAGGGCAAACTAGTTTAAAGCTTGCCTGGGTTCCAGGCTCTCTGGGCAGTTTCTCACTTTGTGACCAGGCTGCTGGCAATGATGACAAATGGGCCTGCCCTCAGAATCCCACATGTTTGTAGGCTGTTGTCCCCTTCTCCTAGCTGATACATGACCCTGTTTTCGAGGATATATAGATGAGTCATTTGGTTAATCAGAATCAGAATCAGAATGAGCTTTATTGCCAAGTATGCTTACACATACAATGAATTTGGCTTGGTGACAGGAGCTTCCAGTACACAACAATACAAAACAACAACAAGACTTTTAAAAAATAATTAAAAAAATAAATAAATATTGAAAATAAATAAAGTATATATAGAATACACAATACACTATATATATATATATATATATATATATATATATATATATATATATATATATATATATATACATACACACACACACACACACACACACATACATATACATATATACACACACACACACACACACACATATATATATATATATATATATATATATATATATATATATATATATATATATATATATACACACAGAGACACACACATACATACATACACACATACACATACATAATGCAAATCTAAATACAAATCGGTTATATACAGTCGAAGAGAATGTAATGGCAGAAAAGTTTGGATGTGTTGGATAATATAAAAAGACTAAGCTGTGTATTGCACATTAATTATTGCTCAATGGGGCAGTTTTAACTGTTCATGAGAAGGATAGCCTGAGGGGAAAAAACTGTTCCTATGCCTGATGGTTCTGGTGCTCAGAGCTCTGAAGCGTCGGCCAGAAGGCAACAGTTCAAAAAGGTAGTGGGCTGGGTGAGTGGGGTCCAGAGTGATTTTTCCAGCCTTTTTCCTCACTCTGGAAGTGTATAGTTCTTGAAGGGAGGGCAGGGGGCAACCAATAATCCTCTCAGAAGTCCAAACTGTCCTTTGTAGTCTTCTGGTATCCGATTTCGTAGCTGAACCAAACCAGACAGCTATTGAAGTGCAGAGGACAGACTCAATGACTGCTGTGTAGAACTGTATCAGCAGCGCCTGTGGCAGGTTGAACTTCCTCAACTGGCGAAGGAAGTACAACCTCTGCTGGGCCTTTTTTCGCAATGGAGTCAATGTGGGTCTCCCACTTCAGGTCCTGTGAGATGGTAGAGCCCAAGAACCTGAATGATTTCACTGCTGCCACAGTGCTGTTTAGAATGGTGAGGGGGGTCAGTGTTGAGGTGTTCCTCCTAAAGTCCACAATCATCTCCACCGTTTTGAGTGTGTTGAGCTCAAGGTTGTTTTGACTGCACCAGTGAGCCAGCTGTTCAACCTCCCTTCTATATGCAGACTTATCATCATCTCTGATGAGGCCGATGACAGTGGTGTTGTCTGCAAACTTCAGGAGCTTGACAGAGGGGTCCTTGGCAATGCAGTCATTGGTGTAGAGGGAGAAGAGTAGTGGGGAGAGCACACATCCCTGGTGGGCACCAGTGCTGATTGTACAGGTGCTGGAAGTGAATTTCCCCTGTCTCACAAGCTGCTGCCTGTCTGTCAGAAAGCTGGTAATCCACTGACAGATAGACGTGAGGACAGAGAGTTGCTGTAATTTAGTCCAGAGTATAGCTGGGATGATGGTGTTGAAAGCTGTACTAATATCCACAAAAATGATCCTTGCATATGTCCCTGGTCTGTCCAGATGTTGCAGGATATGATGCAATCCCATGTTGACTGCATCATCCACAGACCTGTTTGCTTGATAAGCAAATTGAAGGGGATCTAGAAAGGGTCCAATGATGTCCTTCATGTGGGCCAACACCAGTCTCTCAAATGACTTCATGACCACAGACATCAGGGCGACAGGTCTGTAGTAATTAAGTCCTGTGATTTTTGGTTTCTTTGGGACGGGGATGATAGTGGAGCATTTGAAGCAGAATGGGACTTCACACTGCTCCAGTGATCTATTGAAGATCTGTGTGAATATGGGGGCCAGCTGCTTAGCACAAGATCTAAGACATGCAGGTGAAACGCCATCTGGGCCCTGTGCTTTCCTCATCCTTTGTTTTCGAAAGACATGGCACACATCATCTTCACAGATCTTAAGAGCAGGTTGAGTAGCAGGAGGGGGGAGGAGGGGGTTGCAGGAGGTGTTGGTGTTTGTGTGAAGTGAAGGTCAGAGCGGGTGTGGGGTGTGAGATTGGGCCTTTCAAATCTACAGTAGAACACATACAGGTCATCAGCCAGTTGTTGGTCCACCACAGGGTTGGGGGCAGGAGTCCTGTAATTCGTAAGTTGTTTCATGCCACTCCACACTGATGCAGGATCGTTAGCTGAAAACTTGTTTTTCAGCTTCTCAGAGTATCTTCTTTTTGCCACTCTGATTTCCTTATTCAGTGTGTTCCTGGCCTGATTGTACAAGACTTTATCCCCACCTCTGTAAGCATCCTCTTTGGCCTGATGAAGCTGCCTGAGCTTTGCTGTAAACCACGGTTTGTCGTTGTTAAATGTTAAATAAGTCCTAGTAGGGATGCACATATCCTCACAGAAACTGATATATGATGTAACACTATCTGTGAGGTCGTCCAGATTGGTGTCTGCAGCCACAAAAACACTCCAATCAGTGCAGTCAAAGCAGGCTTGTAGTTCCAGCTCTGCTTCAGTGGTCCATCTCTTTACAGTCCTTACTACAGGCTTAGCAGATTTTAGTTTCTATCTGTAGTTTGGAAGAAGATGAACCAGACAGTGATCAGAGAGTCCCAAAGCTGCTCTAGGGACAGAGCATTATGCATCCTTTAATGTTGTGTATCAGTGATCCAGTATATTTCTGTCTCTGTTTGGGCATGTAATGTGCTGTTTGTATTTGGGCAGTTCACGTATGAGGTTTGTTTTGTTAAAATCCAGGTATTGTTGTTCCATGTCTGTGAATTGATCAGCCAGCTGTTGCAGTGCGGCATTCAAACACGCATTTGGGATGATGTAAGCACTCACCAGAATAAACGAGGAAAACTCCCTCGGCGAGTAGAAAGGCTTAAAGTTAAAAAAAAGCGCTTCCAAATTAGGACAGCACATCTTCTGTAACGTTGTTACATCTGTACACCAACTTTCATTGCTGTAAAAGCATGTTCCACCACCTTTCGTTTTCCCCACGATGCGATCCGCTCTGAACAGCTAAAAGCCCAGCAGATGTAATGCGCTGTCTGGAATGGCTTCACTCAGCCAGGTTTCTGTGAAGCACAAGGCAGCAGATGTTGAAAGTCCTTGTTTGTGCGGGTGAGGAGATGTAGTTTGTCCGTTTTGTTAGGAAGAGAGCGGAGATTCGCTAGATGAATGCTCGGCAGTGCTGTTCGAAAGCCGTGCCAACGGAGCTTGACCAGCGCACCTGCTCGTCTCCCTCGCCTGCGTCTCCTGAACAACACAGCCACGCCTCCAACTAAAATATCCAGCAAAACATCTGAATATTCAAAAACCGGGAAAAGATTGACTGGTATATGCTCTCGAATGTTCAGCAGTTCGTCTCTGGTAAAACTGACTGGAAAAAGATTACTAAACACAGGACAAACAAACAAAAACAACAAAACAATACGCAAAACCATCCGCGGCGCCATCATGATGTATAATTATAATCAGGCTGTAATGGAATATTCCAAGGTTTTTTTGCATATACACAAGTTTGTAAACAGGTGAAAGTGTGCCAAACCACTCTGAAAGTTTCATGTGATTTCACCATATACACTGTTGCTTGTTACAAGTTAAGCTGCATTGTTGCTAGTTCAGTTTGGTTTGAATTTGTGGAGAGAAAAAAATAAATAAACAGAATCGAGACTTTCTAAGATAACACTGTCTTTCCAAATGGATCAGACTGCTGCACAGCTAGCACCGCCGCTGCTCCAGTAAGCACAGGCTGCACAGCACAGTGTTGGTGAGGATTATGGTCAGGGCACTGACACTCGTACAGAAAAAAATACAAAAAATAATAATTCTTAGAGTGAGTTTCCATCCAACAATTTTTATACGCATTTTTATTTTAATGCATTTAGCATTTTTTGGGAGTTGTGGGTGGTTGGAAATTAGATGGCTGGTGGAGTTCAGTCCGCCCCTTGCCAGATACCGCCTCCGGCTCCCCCCCCCCACAAGATGCCGCCCCAGGTGGCTGCCCATGTCGCCCATGCCACCACTGGGACCAAAAGGAGAGGGCGTGTCTAATCCCTAGCTGGTCTTTAAAGTGGGTCCACCTCACTATCCGCCAGAACAGTTTTAAATGCGGGGCTCCCTGAAGATAATGCTCATGATGTAGTAGTGGATGGAAATGTGCAACGAATGTAAATCTAGCTAACTTTTTATTTATGTTTTCAAATGTAAAAGTTGATCAAAGCCTTCTGGAAACGTGCAGTCACGTTTTAGTCTAATAATTTGGATACAGTTAATTCAAGATCAAGTTGATGGAGGTAAAGTGCATTAAGAAAGAGGAACAGTGAGAAAGAAAAGAGGTATTGTAGCCAGATTGTGTTTTTTATATAATGTGTTGTCAGACATTAATATTCAATCCTTTTTCGAAAATTGGCACAACCAGGGGGAAAGACACAATCGCAGACACATTTTTGTTTGCTGTTTGCACAGTCTAGTGCTGTCACAGAGACTGATGAGGTATCTCAGGATAATTACTGTATTTCAGTGATATCTTTTTGAGGACGTAGGAATTTTTCTCTATACCATTCCATAAAAATAATAATAATAATAATAATAATAATTATAATAAAAAGGCTTACAGCACATTTAAGAGGAAATCAACATAAATGTGTGTCATTAAAGAGGGCCCCATTCCTGTACTTTGCCTAGGGCCCTAAAATCACTAAATACGCCCCTGCAGGGGTGCTATGGACTTTCTTGGGGAGGCTGAAACACATGCTAGCCCCTCACTAGTGCCGCCTCTGCTACTGCTACTGCTTACACATGTGACAAGATGAAAAGCTTTCTTGCCTCTCTACCACAATCTATAAAACAAGATTTAATGTATAGGTTAACACAAAACACAAAGTACAATTTGAGATAAGAGTCCAACAAAACTGAATCAAGTGGCAATTAAGAACACACTTTTTGCACCCTATCTCTCTATTTTATGGAGCACATATTTCAAAGGTACAGCTTTCCAAGGACGCAGCCTGTGATAATTGCCTTAAAAGTGTCATCTCTAAAGAACATGGCCAAAATAAACTAAATAGCTCTTTGTAATCAGACATACAATAGGCACTCCATTCTTTCCAGAATGTTCCAATGTGTCAAAAATGTTTTTAATTATGTCCCTAAAAGACACAGACTCAAACAAATGACACATTAGTTTGATAGCTACTAGATGTGAATCTCCAAGTGTAAAAGAAGCCCAGAGGACAAAAATATATACTGCTCTTTCAAACTTCCTGGGATATCTTTGAAGGTTTTGCATCATAGGAAAATTTATGGCCTCCAGTTCTACCCTGTAGATTTATAACTGCACGTTGGAAAGCATAAAGTATAATGCAGCATTTTAAGTAAAGCATGACACTTAGGAAAAATCAATCAACAAGGTTGCATAAAGGTTACTGTGGTTAGGGAAGAATTCCTGAGATGCCAGCAACATAATTTGGCACTGTATCAGAGTATCAATGTTGAAATTACAGGAATAGTTCACCCTAAAATAAAAATCTGTCATCATTTCACCCTCATGTGTCCGCATGACTTTCTTTCTTCTGTGGAACACAAAAATAGTTATTTATTGCAGAAAATCCAAACTGCTCTTTTTCATACAGTGAAAGTCAGGTTTCAGATGACTTGGAATACAGCGTATGAGTCGAATAAACACATTTATTTTTTGACTAATTTATGGTGGTTTTGCATCTTTTTTTAAAGCTTAAACACTCCAGTCCCCATTATATTTGTAATTGCACAATTGCACAAATAATTTTTTGGATAATACCTTGTTTGATATTATTGTTTGATATTATTGAGTGAATTATTCCTTTATGAGATAAGAAATAGCTGCATATAGAAAACATTTTGTGCAGGCATTCAGTCGGTCTCATTTCTGTTTGGTTTTTATTCTTATTCCTTCTCTATCTTTCCTTCACTCTTAAGCGTTACATATAGCATCAAACTTCATTGTCTGTGAGCAGGTTTCAATTATAGAGGCAAAATTTAGAGAGCAAATTGCCCAATTAGACAGAGAAATGCACTTAAAACATTGCAAGTGTCACTTACAGTAAGTGGCTTTCTCTACTGCTGAGAAGGAGAAAAACAGGACTCACTGGAAGCTTATGTTTTTGCTGTTATATGTGTAGTTAATGCCCAGACATGGCTTCAGAGCTTTCATTGAATGTCCACAGTGAAATTAAAGATTGAGTGGTTAAACTGGTGAAACAGCAATAATTAAGTTTTTGCCAAGAGCAAATCTCTGAAAGTGCCATTGTGAGCATTCCCACTTGCCAATGCATTCAAGTAACATCTCATTAAAATCTGTATGTCAGAGTGTCTTTATCTTGTTGATGTAAATATAAATGTTAAAAAAAAAATAAAAACAATCTCTGCATTATGATAAAAATGTTCAGATAACAAGCAAGAGTAATGACAGAGAAATACATTTTCTCCAACAAAGAAAAACAGTTTTTGATTTTTCTTTAAAAGACTGTCTGAATACCCATACTTCCTACTATACTGTATGCCAAAAACAGTATGGCAGTGCAATAATATGTCTGAATCCTCAGTATTCTTAAAACACTAAGCGAGAAATACCCGGATGACCTACTATTTCTGGCGACATTCTGAAGTGTGCATCGACTGGCACTTTACGCTCCCATAACCCCTTGGGAACTGAGTCGACGTCATGTTCAAAATGCTGGATTTAAAAGAACGGTGATGAACTGCGAGTCAGACAACTTTTTTTCAACTGTAAGTGATATACACCAAGAAAGTTATTTCTTGTGCTTGAATGGTGTTTGTTTAACAAAACCAGAGTGGATTATTTTCACGGTTGTTATTATGTAAAATATTCGGGCCACGGGTCAATATCCACGTCTCTGAAATAAGTATGTCCGGAATCTATTCATACAACTCAAATGCATACCTAAAGAACGTACTGTTTTACAGGCCAAGAAGTGCGTTATTCATCAAACACTGTACACACTATGACAGTATGCGATTTGTGGAGTAGCGGTAATGCTGTGATTGCCTAAACAGTAAAATACACTTTAAAATTCAGACTGAACTTACAGTGAAATCGGAAACAGCAGGTTGACTTTTCTTTACCTGAAATCTGTCTGTGCTTACCTAAATTTGAAACACTGCCCCCAGTGGCCAAAGCGGTAAATGTTGTTGGGTGTATAAGCATGTGTGAGCTCCATTTTCTAGATGAAATGTTCACGGAGGAAGTGGAAGGTAAACACAGCATACCTAATATTTCAAAACTGAAATATTCACAAAGTAATCAAAATCTAATCAAATCAAGAGCTTGTGAATTGGAAATTGAAATGAATCAGGAAATCTGTAGCAATACCAAGCCCTAAATGTCTGCATACACCTACAGTACATACAGATGAGAACTGGATGATTTATGAATTATTTGTCCAGAACTTCTTGCCCAAGTATGCTTTATTTGTGTCAGACTTAAGAGAGAGTCAATGTAGCTGTGTCAGGCTGGTCAGGTCAATTTTTTTAAGGGAAATCAACATACGGATGGCTTACTTATAGCAGTCTCTGCATATTGAGCTGGGTTACGAGAAAGCATTTTAACATTGGAAAAAAAAATGTATGTTAAACTATGCGTCCACAAATTGTCCCATTGAAATTACAATTTGCGTTTGAATGTATTTATATACAATTTATAAGTTAGATCTGCTGTTTCATGAAAAAGACCTTTAAATTTTGTGGAATTAGGCTGGTTTATCACATACTAGCCCACAGCGGCATGCCCTTGGTTTTCATTCTTTCACAATAACCACACAAATCTCTCTCAGAACTCTCCTTAGAATTATTTACAGTATGTCTTAGGCAGTAGCATTTGTTAAAACACACTCATGTGAAAATGGCTCGCTATTCCTGTGCTTTCTGTGCCTCTAAGCGAAAACCCTGTGCTTAGTGTTTTTTCTCCTGAATGAGGCACCTAGATTGCCTTGCTCCATTTTCACAGAGCTCCAATTATGGCGAGTTCCAGTGTCCTCAATTACCCATAAACCCACTCCCAGGTGGAGGGGGAGTGAGGGGCTGGAATCTCATATATTTGCACAGGATTGAGAGAGAGATGAACTACGGGAGATGTTCCTGGCCCTGTATTGAGCGGTGTCTGTCGGGAGCCACCCTTTTAACACTGAACACTTCAGCCCATTATCGCTGCTGGGAGAGGAGGAAATTAGAGGGGACACATCTCAAATTCTCCTTCCCTCTCTCTTTCTCTCTTCCTCGTGCTTTCTCTCATTGTCGCCACATATAGCGAACTTAAGAGGAAGAGCGTTGGTTATCTGAGAAGCTTGAGTTTAATGACACTGGAGAAGTCAATTGATTTTACTGGAAGTGGAAGGATGGAGTCAAGGAAATCATTTACACATATTTCATGGACTCTGTCTATCTGTCTGTCTGTCTGTCTACACAAAAACAGAAGAATACAAACTCCAACACTGAGAACAGAACAGAGACTGAAAATTGTGTGGAAAATTGGCTGAATATAAATAGATTAAATTGAGAATGGCTTTTCTTCCTATTGTTTGAGGCCTGACCCTGCTCCCATTGTTGAAGATCTGCAGTTACAGCACAAGGCACTCGATCCAAGTAGACTTTATCTTGGTCAGACTGAATTATCATTGATAAATAAAAACAACCTCTAAATATCCTGTGTGGCTGTGTTGTGGCATGATTCTGAGGTTGGAGAGGGTACAAAGGTTGTACTTTAGACACCCAAAAACTGTCAGTTCTTCTTGTTATCCTAGGCATTCCTAAAAAGCTTAGCTTGTCCTAAGCTCTTAAAAATCACACAACAAATAGAGCATTGGCTAGTGGAAGAATATGTTTGAATGTGTGGAAGGGCTGAACTCCAACTTTTATACAAAATGATCTCTGAATATATGGCATCAATGGTGGGCACCCAACCCAATCTAATTAGTATTTGTAGTAGGGCTGTTGATTTGACGCATTAATTCAGTGCAATTAATTTGATAAAAAACGCATTAAAAAAATTAAGGCAATTAATCATGTCCCTAGACCATAATAAGGAATATTCCTACCATTGACGCAATTCATGCTTGAAGTACCACCTGTTTTCTCCAGGGGGCAGTAATCAAAACTTCAGCTGAATAGGCAATGTGCAGCTTATACAGAGAACAAACCACACTTACGGACAGCAGAAAACACAACATGTCACGGTTCCGGCATTTGTGCCGGCTCATACTGCTGTTTGTTTTTCTCTCTCCCTCATGTCTCACAGGTGGAGCCAGCATGCGTGATCAGCATTTCCATGGGAACATGGGATCGTTCACGTGGAGGCGCTGATCGCGGCAATGATTTATTCGCCCGCTCCACCTGCTTCACTCTGATGGCACTCCCTACTTATTCCTTGTGTTTCCCCTCTTTCTTTGCCAGTTTATTGTTTGCTGTCAAGTGTTAACTGTGCTCTCTTGTGTAGATGGAGCTTGCTCATGTGTCTGTCGGTTGCCTGTCTATAGAGGTGTGGTTACCTTCCTGTTTGCTGCTGCCTTCGCCTGTACTGTTGCCCAATTCCTGTGGAGGAGGATTCCTCGGTCTCTGCCCATGTCTCGGGGGAGCAGGCACGTGCACACATAGACATCAAAGGGGGCTTGAGCACCTGCCCTTTTTCTTCCTCGAGAGAAAGTGTCTTTTTTTTCTGGGGTGCATTTTTTTTATTTTTATAAATGAATATATATATATATATATATATATATATTCCTGTTTGCACACAGCTTCCCTGTCAAACAAATATATTTATTGAATAAAAAATTTAAATATCAGGTCGGGAGATGAGACTTTGTTGCATTCCGATGCCCTCCCTCCGCGTCTCCGCGCAGCAGTGCAGCACACATCAGCACATCAGACACACTGACAGGCAGCCAGCAGCCCCTCCCAGCTCCTATCCCAGTTGTGTTTTTCTTGGCTTGTGTGGAGGTGAGTGGTGATGAACAAAAGACTAAGCTACCAGTGTCTTGACTTTACAGCTAATTAACCAAAAGCCAAAAGACAAATCTAGTTAACTTGTGTCTTGCTAACATGCATGACTCATGAGCTACTAGCTAATGTAATAATTTAGCTAAAGTTTAGCTAAGGCAATTTATCATGGCCATGCAGGCTAACGTACTATACTTAATGGAGACACTACAGGTGAATACAGTAAAATTTGTGTCTAATAATGTCATCACAATCACCACATTGATATGCAAATTAGGCGTTAACTAATTAAAATGCGCTAATTTGCATACATTTGACAAGGCACAGCAGGTGAATAGGATAAACAAAATAACTCAAATCACTTTTATTTTATTGTCACACAACCATATACACAAATGTTACTGTATTCACCTGTAGTGTCTCCATTAAATACAGTACATTAGCCTGTATGGCCATGATATATTGGCACTGGTAGGCACTGGTAGCTTAGTCTTTTGTTCATCACCACTCACCTCCACACAGTGTGTGAAATTCTTGGCTGCAGTTCCGAGCATCATAGCAGTCATGACAGTGATGAGACATATACCAATTTACAATAAACATCATATTTACACAACACAATTTAAAATCTAAAATACACATAATTACACACAACACAATATACAAATAATAACATACAATATACAGTATACAATACACACAATATAGAATACACATTATACAATAAATAGTATATATAGTATATATAAAATGTACAGTAGGTTGTATTGTACTGTATTGACATTCAGGCTGTCGGTTGATAGTCATTTGCCAGTGTGTTGTTAAGAGAGAATATAATTTATGACAGTCTAGTGTGAGATAATAAGATTATAAGATTAATAAAGTGCAGTGCTGATGTATATTGATCGTGAGAGATCAAGAGTTCAAAAGTCTGATTGCTTGGGGGAAGAAGCTGTCATGAAGTTGGCTGATGTGGGTCCTGATGCTGCGATACCACCTGCCTGATGGTAGCAGTGAGAGCAGCCCATGGCTCAGGTGGCTGGAGTCTCTGATGATCCTCCGAGATTTTTCCCACACCGCCTGGTATATATGTCCTGGAGGGAGGGAGGCTCACCTCCAATGATGTGTCTGGCAGTTCGCACCACCCTTTGCAGGGCTTTGCGGTTGTGGGCAGTACTATTGCCGTACCAGGCGGAGATGCAGCCAGTCAGGATGCTCTCTACAGTGCTGGTGTAGAACCGTGTGAGGATGTGGCGGTTCATTCCAAACTTCCTCAGCCATCTCAGGAAGAAGAGGTGCTGATGAGCCTTCTTCACAACGGCCTCAGTGTGGACAGACCATGTGAGTTCCTCAGTGATGTGGACACTGAGGAATTTGAAGCTGCTGACTCTCTCCACTGGTGCTCCATTGATGGTGATGAGGTTGTGTTCTCTGTCTTTTCTCCTGAAGTCCACCACAAGCTCTTTGTCTTGCTGACATTGAGGGAGAGGTTGTGCTCCTGACACCAGCGTGTCAGAGTGTGCACCTCCTCTCTGTAGGCTGTTTCATCATTGTCAGTGATCAGACCTACCACCGTCATATCATCAGCAAACTTAATGATGGCACTGGAGCTGTGTGTTGCCACACAGTCATGTGTGTACAGGGAATACAGTAGTGGGCTGAGAACACAACCCTGTGGGGCTCCAATGTTGAGGGTCAGTGATGAGGAGATGTTACTGCCCATTTCTAACCACCTGGCGTCTGCTTGACAGGAAGTCCAGGATCCAGCTGCACAGCGAGCTGTTTAAGCCCAGAGCCCGGAGTTTCACATCAAGCTTGGAGGGCACTGTGGTGTTGAATCGACAAACAGCATTCTCACATAAGTGTTCCTTAACTAAAGCATATCACCACAGAACTTCCCCAGTTAATGACTTACATCAAGAGTCTTTCCCCCTGAAATGTTATGTTTAAATATGCAGATTAGCTTGTTTTGGTTAATATAGAAGAAATCATTCCTGTAAACCACAATGAAGTAGTAAACATCTACAGGGACATGGCCCCCAAAAGGTTGCTGCTGTAAGGGAGGAAGGAGAGACAACAAGGGAATGGAAGGAATGGAAGTCACAGATTTTATTTCAAAGTTCAAGACCTTTTTTTGTAATAATTTCAGTTAAGCTGCTATATTTTTTTATTTTGTCAATCATTTTTTGCACAGTTTCTTCATTATTTTTGCAGTGTTTTTTCCTGTAAAATTAACAAAATAGCAGCAACAGCCTTTTTCAGTATAGTGTGAAGATTTTTGTTGATTTTACCAAAAGAATTAAAAGATGTATTGCCTTGTGCAAAATAAACAAATTATTAATGAAACTATGTCCCTCTCCTTGGTGCAGTCATTTATTCTAAATATATACTTGAAACTAGTAGCATAGAAAACAAGCACATTGTGGCATAGTTTCCTTTGCTGTTGCCTGCTCTTGTGATAAACCTAGTGAATACTAAATAAGACCATGGTCTCTGTGTGAACTGATTATTTTGTAGAAATCTGTTGAGTATGAAACAATTGCGTGAGTGTGAGGGAATTAAAATAAATTCTCCCCTCACCCTCTGACAACATGAGGATGCATTCTTGTGTTGTGTTATGTTGTGTTGTCTGCTGTCCGTAAGTGTGGTTTGTTCTCTGTATAAGCTGCACATTGCTTATTCAGAATCAGAATCAGCTTTTTTGCCAAGTATGCTTACACATACAAGGAATTTGTCTTAGTGACAGGAGCTTCCAGTGTACAACAATACAAAAACAATACAAAAACAGCAGCAAGACATAGATCATAATAAAAAATAAAAAAATAAAAAATAATTATACACATACATACAGACACACACATACATACATACTCACATACACATAGGTAGTGCAAATCTAATACAATCTGTTATGTTCAGTGCAAATACAAATCTGTTATGTACAGTGCAAATGTTTTTTTTTTCTTGTTTTTTTTTTTTTCTTGTTTTTTTCAGAGGAATGAAATGTCAGAAGAGGCTGGATGTGTTGGATAAATATAAGAAAGACTAAACTGTGTATTGCACATAGTTATTGCTCAATGGGGCAATTTAACTGTTCATGAGATGGATAGCCTGAGGGAAAAAACTGTTCCTGGGTGGGGTGGCAGGGCAACCAATAATCCTCTCAGCAGTCCAAACTGTCCTTTGTAGTCTTCTGATATCTGATTTCATAGCTGAACCAAACCAGACAGTTATTGAAGTGCAGAGGACAGACTCAATGACTGCTGAGTAAAACTATATCAGCAGTGCCTGTGGCAGGTTGAATTTCCTCAGCTGGAGAAGGAAGTACAACCTCTGCTGGGCCTTTTTCACAATGGAGTCAATGTGGGTCTCCCACTTCAGGTCCTGTGAGGTGGTAGTGCCCAGGAACCAGAATGACTCCACTGCTGCCACAGTGCTGTTTAGAATGGTGAGGGGGGTCAGTGTTGGGGTGTTCCCTATCTGTCACTCACTCGACATTGTGTCGATGTAGTGACACTAGGGGTCACACTTGGGAGCCCCAAACACCTCTGCTTTTTTAAAAAAGGCCAATGAGAATTGGCGAGTGGAATTTGCATGCCACTCCCCCGGACATACGGGTATAAAAGGAGCTGGTATGCAACCACTCAGATTTTCTCTTCGGAGCTGAGTGGTTCTATTCACTGAAGCTGAATTCATCCACGAAGTTCATTCACCTCATCTGCTGGATTCTACAGCACATTTCAGTGGTTTCTCCCCCTCTGCACCCGTGGAGTGCAGAGAACACCCCTGGGTGCTTCAGCAGAAACAACTAAAAGAGTATATTAAAAAAAAAAAGTATATTTTCTTTCTAAAAGAGCGGCACACACGGAACGTCTTTTTAAAGATGCCTTTCTGTCTGTGTGTTATTCCTGGTTGCGGTCAATATCTCTCTGCTTCTGACGGCCACGATCGCTGTCTTTCGTGTCTGGGCGCTGCCCACGTGGAGACATCTCGCTGTGGGACACATCATGTGGCCATCACGCCGATCTGTCGCCGTGTCTTCAGCCCTTGGAACGACCTTGCATTTGAACGGGCAGGGGTTCCCCTAGAGCAGGTCTTCAGGTGTGTTGTGATTACAACAGACGCCTCCAATACGGGCTGGGGCGCAGTATGCAACGGGCACACAGCCGCTGGCTCCTGGACTGGCCCACGGCTGCGTTGGCACATCAACTGCCTAGAGTTGTTGAGGGTACTGCTCGCCCTGCGGAGGTTTCGTCCATTGATCCAGGGCAAGCACCTGTTGGTCCGGATGGACAACACAGCATCGGTAGCGTACATCAACCGCCAAGGTGGGCTACGCTCCCATTGCATGCAACAAATCGCCCGCCGTCTCCTCATCTGGAGTCAGCAGCGCCTCAAGTCGCTACAAACCACTCACATCCTGGGCGACCTCAACACCACAGCAGACGCGCTGTCATGTCAGGTTACCCTCAGGGGAGAGTGGAGACTCCACCCTCAGGTGGTCTCAGGTGGATTTGGAGTCGATTCAGTCAAGCACAGGTAGACCTGTTTGCTTCCTGGGAATCCACCCACTGCCTGCTTTGGTACGCCCTGACTGAGGCACCCCTCGGTATAGATGCACTGGCACACAGCTGGCCCCCAGGACTATGCAAATATGTGAGCCTACTTGCACAGACCCTGTGCAAGGTCAGGGAGGATGAGGAGCAGATCATCCTAGTAGCACCCTACTGGCCCAACCAGATGTGGTTTTCGGATCTCATGGTCCTCGCAACAGCCCCCCTCTGGCGAAAGCTTTCTCAGGGACGGGGCACCATCTGGCACCCGCAACCAGACCTCTGGAATCTCCACATCTGGCCCCTGGATGGGACGTGGAAGACCTAAGTGGCCTACTGCCTGCGGTGGTAGACACGATCACTCAGGCTAGGGCTCCCTCTACAAGGCGCCTGTATGCCTTGAAGTGGCGTCTGTTCGCTAAGTGGTGTTCTTCCCGACGCGAAGACCCCCAGAGATTTGCAGTCAGATCAGTGCTTTCCTTCCTGCAGGAGAGGCTAGAGGGGCGGCTGTCCCCCTCCACCTTGAAGGTGTATGTAGCTGCTATTTTGGCTCATCACGATGCAGTAAATGGTAAGTATTTGGGGAAGCACGACTTGATCATCAGGTTCCTGAGAGGCGCTAGGAGGTTGAATCCCTCCAGACCGCGCCTTGTCCCCTCATGGGACCTCTCCATAGTCCTTTGGGGTCTACAGGGAGCTCCCTTTGAGCCCTTGGAGTCAGCTGAGCTTAAGGCACTCTCTTTGAAGACTGCCCTCCTGACTGCACTCACTTCCATCAAAAGGGTAGGGGACCTGCAGGTGTTCTCTGTCAGCGAATCATGCCTGGAGTTCGGTCCGGGTTACTCTCATGTGATCCTGACCAGGTTATGTGCCCAAGGTTCCCACGACTCCTTTTAGGGATCAGGTGGTGAACCTGCAAGTGCTGCCCCAGGAGGAGGCAGACCCAGCCTTGGCATTGCTGTGTCCAGTGCGAGCTTTACACATCTATTTGTATCTCATGCAGAGCCTTAGAAGCTCCGAGCAGCTCTTTGTTTGTTTTGGTGGACAGCAGAAAAGAAGTGCTGTCTCCAAACAGAGGATCACCCACTGGATCATCGACACCATCACAATGGCATATCAGGCTCAGGACATGCCACCACCTGCAGGGTTATGAGCCCACTCCACCAGGAGTCTGGCGGCCTCCTGGGCCCTGGCCAGTGGCACCTCTTTGCAGACATCTGCAGAGCAGCGGGCTGGGCAACACCCAACACCTTTGCGAGGTTCTACAATCTCCGGATTGAGCCGGTCTTGTCCCGTGTATTGGCAGGCATGAGCAGGTAAGTTCTGGGACAACTGGCCAGGTGTACCGCTTGTGAATAGCGCCTTTCCCCTCCCTTGAGGTGAATACGTGCACTCTTGACTCCCAGTCGTGTTCACAGACTGTGATCCCTGGATGAATTTCCTCCTTAGCCCTCTGGCAGCTGAGTTTGCGGAGAAACTTGCTGACCGGCCCAGTACGTGCACTAATGAGCCCCTGTACTGAGGTAGGTGCTCCACATGTGCTGGTTCCCTCAAAGGCGACCCCATGTGATATCTTCTGTAAAATTATTTCCCTGACGGCAAACTGTGTCTTCCTTGGGCAGAGGCCCCTCTGCCCCCGGTCACCATGCTCTGTAGAAACTCCTCCCTCTTTGGGTAGGACCTACCATGGGACCTCTCCACATGACATACTTCCGACAAGACTCGGTAAGACCATGTGACATATTCCACTCAAAATACCCCCTCTTCCCCTTGGGAGGGACACCCCCCGACACAGACACTTATCTTATTGGGGAGAAAAGAGAGGGAAAAGAGGTCTTGGTTGGGCTAGCCTCTCCCTATAGTTGGGCAGTTGACTTGTTCCTGATGGACCATTCGACGCTCATAAGAGCATTGGGGGAGGTTACATGGTGGCCTGGTGCGCTGGCTATGAGGCACACAGCAGTCTGCCTGTCACACACTGCCAGTACACGCAACACAGTTCAGCTAGTTGTGGCGTTTTGTATAGGGACCCCTAGTGTCACTACATCGACACAACGTCGAGTGAGTGACAGATAGGGAATGTCCTGGTTACTTTCGTAACCTCCGTTCCCTGATGGAGGGAATGAGACGTTGTTCCCTCTTACACGCTGAAATGGCTGGGACCTGGTCTCGGCTCCTCAGCACAAAACCTGAATGAGTGGTTGCATACCAGCTCCTTTTATACCCGTATGTCCGGGGGAGTGGCATGCAAATTCCACTCGCCAATTCTCATTGGCCTTTTTTCAAAAAAGCAGAGGTGTTTGGGGCTCCCAAGAGTGACCCCTAGTGTCACTACATCGACACAACGTCTTGTTCCATCCACCAGGATGTTTCTCCTATAGTGGTGTAGAGGGAGAAGAGTAGTGGGGAGAGTACACATCCCTGGGGGGCACCAGTGCTGATTGTACAGGTGCTAGAAACCTGCGTGAATTTGGCCCCCCACCCAATGCAAAACATCAGCAAAATAGTCTCAATCGTTTGTGCTCCGTTTGTGCTGGTTTGTGCTGTAAAAAATTTCGTTTGTGCTACTTCGGTTTTTTAGATATTAAAATAATATTTACAGGTCATTCTGAGGTCACTCAGCCCCCCATATGCTCCAAATTCACCCCAAATAGGCTCAATCATTTGTGCTTCGTTTGTGCTGGTTTGTGCCGGTAAAAGTTTCGTTTGTGCTGCTTCAGTTTTTAAAATATTAGACATTAAATTATAGGCGATGACGTCACCAGCCCCCCCACATGCTCCAAATTCACCCAAAATAAGCTCAATCGTTTGTGCTCCATTTTTGCTGGTTTGTGCTGTAAAAATTTTTGTTTGTGCTGCTTCGGTTCTTTAGATATTAAAATAATATTTATAGGTCATTCTGAGGTCACTCAGCCCCCCCACATGCTCCAAATTCACCCCAAACAGTCTCGTTTGTTTGTGTTTCGTTTGTGCTGGTTTGTGCCGGTAAAAGTTTTGTTTGTGCTGCTTCGGTTTTTTAAAAATTAGACATTGAATTACAGGCAAATTATAAATGCTGATATTTATTGAATACAATACTGACAGAATAAAATAGATCACTTAATGGTCACAAAAATCAAATGTAGGTTAGTAGCAGTCTCGGTCATTCTGATTACTATATATTAGGCTACTATAGTATATATTTCTAAAATAGGTCTATCTTGTTTTGTGTGTAGTCAGTACGATTTATGAGCAGTGAGCATTTTATTTTGGGTTTGTCATTTCAATCTCTTACCAAAATGTTGGATGATGATGTTTTAATACAACAACAACTCTTATCAATGTTTTTGTAGTCGCTATGGTGTTTATTAAAAACTTATTGGTGTTCAGACAGCAGCAGCTCAATATTCATCTGGTGTCTGTCGGACTCTTTTTCTGTCACTCACTTTCGCTCAGCTCTGGGCACGAGAACAAAAGCGCAAATCTCCTCGATGTTAACACACTTTTAGAGTCGAATTACCGAAGACTTTCTGTCAAGACTAATCATCACATCATTTGTTCAATAAACAATTATCTTTACTTCATTCACTGGTCTTTCCTGATTGAACTTTTTATTTATTTACATGGAGTATCATCTGCTACACTTCACTGCCATCACTAGGCGCAAGTGACACTTCTGTTCAAGATGCTCTTGTGGAAATAAGTGTAGAGTTAGCAGAGAAAAAGTCGATATAAATCAAACTACAAAAGTCGTTACTAAATCAAATTTTTGGCCAATGTAAGTACAAAGTTTTAACACTGTCAGTTACAATATTATTTGTTAACTTCAAGAATATTGGTACAACATTCAAGAGAGCAAGATTGTCAATGTTTATTGAACAGAAAACTCATTGCTAATACTAATATATGCTAATTACAGTTGCACATGGGACCCATGTTAGTTTTTTGAATACATTGTGCGTCTAGGGGTCAACATTACCATATTGGTCCTAATATAAGATATATTATCCCTATATATTATTACTATATTATATTATCCTTATATTTGGACCAATACAGTAATACATAAAAATAAGTTTATACTGAACATGACATTTTTTGAGTCAGGATTATTTAAGTGGGTAATTATGTTTTGCTTATGCCAGATGCCCAAGAAACCAGCAGTCGACAGATTCCATTTTCACTGTCCTGTGTTCATCAAAAGAGGCCATAGTCCAAAATGGCAACATAGCTACTCCTAATCAGAGCATCTGGACAGAGCTTAGTAAGCAGCTAGAAAACAAGATCACTAGTACATATATATATATATATATATATATATATATATATATATATATATATATATATATATATATATATATATATATATATAGTACTAGTCAAAAGTTTGAAACCTTAAGATTTTTTAATGTCTTCTGCTCACCAAGGCTGCATTTATTGGATCAAAAATACAGTAAAACAGTAATATTGTGAAATATTATTCCAATGTAAAACAGTTGTTTTCTATCTGAATATATAGTAAACTGTAATTTATTCCTGTGATCAAAGATGAATTTTCAGCATCATTACTTCAGTCTTCGGTGTCACACGATCCTTCAGAAATCATTCTAATATGCTGATTTGCTGCTCAAGAAACATTCATTATTATTATCAGTTGAAAACAGTTGTGCTGCTTTTTTTTTTCTTTTTTTTTTTTCGTGGAAACCATGATACACAACCATTCAAAGGTTTGAGGTAAGTGATATATATATATATATATACATACATAGTATATTATGTATTATTTTATTTTATTATAATACATACACAATTCAATGTCTAATATTTTAAAAACCGAAGCAGCACAAACGAAAATTTTTACAGCACAAACCAGCACAAACGGAGCACAAACGATTGAGCTTATTTTGGGTGAATTTGGAGTATGTGGGGGGGGCTGGTGACATCATCGCCTATAATTCAATGTCTAATATTTTAAAAACTGAAGCAGCACAAACGAAACTTTTACCGGCACAAACCAGCACAAACGAAGCACAAACGATTGAGCCTATTTGGGGTGAATTTGGAGCATGTGGGGGGGCTGAGTGACCTCAGAATGACCTATAAATATTATTTTAATATCTAAAAAACCGAAGCAGCACAAACGGAAATTTTTACAGCACAAACCAGCACAAACGGAGCACAAACGATTGAGACTATTTTGCCGACGTTTTGCGTTGGGTGGGGGGCCAACTTCACGCAGGTGTGCTAGAAGTGAGTTTCCCCTGTCTCAGAAGCTGCTGCCTGTCCATCAGAAAGCTGGTAATCCACTGAAAGAAAGCTGGTAATCCACTGAAGAAAGCTGGTAATCCACTGAAGTTTCGCTTACTGCCCCCTGGAGAAAACAGGTGGTACTTCAAGCATGAATTGCTTCAGTGGTAGAAATATTCCTTTTTATAGTCCAGGGACATGATTAATTGCCTTAATTTTTTTTAAGCGTTTTTTTAATAGAATTAATCGCACTGAATTAATGCATCAAATCGACAGCCCTAATACAAATACTATTTAGATTGGGTTGGGTACCCATCATTGATGCCATATTTTCAGAGATCATTTTGTATAAAAGTTGGGGTTCAGACCTTCCACACATTCAAACATATTCTTCTACTAGCCCGTGCTCTATTTGTTGTGTGATTTTTAAGAGCTCAAGACAAGCTAAGCTTTTTAGGAATGCCTATTCCCTTAGGATAACAGGAAGCACTGACAGTTTTTGGGTGTCTAAAGTACAACCTTTGTACCCTTTCCCACCTCAGAATCATACCACAACACTGCCACACAGGATATTTAGAGGTTGTTTTTATTTATCCACGATAATTCAGTCTGACCAAAATAAAGTCTGCGCACCTTGATGGAGTGCAAATCTGAATTTAGGGATCTCAAGGGACATGTTTTTCTAAGTTTCAAACTACGTTTAACTTGACAAAGCGACTGAAAAACAGTATGTTTATGACGCGATGCAACCGAGGCTTCAAAAGCGACACAGGTGTACATTCATGCGTTCTTAGAAAAGCTCTTATAATAAGTCTCGGACTGAATTGCGAATTCATTTTCAAAATGGATTGCTGTGAACTGTAGGCCAGTGATTGGCTTATGTTCAATATTATGGAAATAAAAAATAATTTGGATTCTAAACTGACTTTTTGTATTGTTTTAATCAATGCTTTATACCAGATTTTTTAAAAATAATATATATAATTTGTAATTATTTAAATTCTTAAATTTTCTACATTTTAATACACATTGATAAGTAGGGCTCTATTTTCGTGAGTGTGCAAAACGTGCTGCTATCGTGCACTACATCCAGTGTGTGCGCTACGGGGGTGGTGGGGTCCGGGAGGCCGTGCCTCCTCACTTTGACCTCTGTGCCCCTCCACACTGACCACATTTTGACCACCTATGTTTTAGTGAAGTGGCTGGACATTTCAGTTGGTCCCTTACTCACCAAATGCACAACGAACAGATTATCTCCTGGCAGCTCGCACCACACTTTGCAACACAGGGCTCAGTTCCAGCATTTGCAGTTTGGAGATTCCATCAGCAGGTGGTAATAAACTTCATGTCCAAACTAAAAAAAAATATAGTGGAACAAATTATGTCCAGACGATTGATCACAGTTTTAGCCTTTTTATGAAATGAGATTTGTGTTAAACTATCTTAAAGCCAGTGTTTATTTTTATTTTTTTTCTAATTATTATTATAATGTTTATAATTACATTTGTATTTATGATCTAATTTGTATTGGTATTTTTCCACCTGTTGTCAAACAGGGATTTTTATGTCACTTCAAAAAGGGCCAGTGGAAGAAGTTGGAGAGTGTAAAATGTTTGAATTTGGAATGATTTTTTGACCAATTTGTTATTTTGATTATATTTTCGTTTCATTTGAAGGGCAATTTTAAGCTAGAAATAATTTTGGTTGACTTTTTTCATGTTTCAATAAATTAATTAATTTTTGCAAAATCAAAATCGACTGGTAGAAATCAAGTGTGTTCTGATACAATCACTTTTAACTGTATACTTACATTCTCTATAATTTAATGGAGCCTACATTCAAATCCTGACGAGAACCACATTTTCCATGTGTATAAAAAGAGTGTGTCACTGTCAAAAAATATGCCTGACATTCAACAGGGACGCAGTTAATGCACAAAAGAATGTAAATCCACATTTCTATTCTTCTGTTTCATTGCATACAGTCCATTTACACTACTAACTTCCTATGAATATGCTGTCTTTGTTTATATCGCTGGTGCTTGACAGGAAATGGACTATATAATAGGATGCAGACAGTGCTGAAAAATAACCTCAGAATTAAATTGCACGTGATCCAGCCCATTAGTGCTTTACGCAAACAATTTCCTCAAACCCACTTGCACCTATACTTAGCGCATTCTTGCACGAAAATACCCAAACTTCCTGGTCATGCCTATTGACTTTGCATGTATGACTTATGGCATGGCACTGTGCTTAGAGCTAGCGCTCTCAAAATAGGGCCTGTAGAGTACAAACATATAGACAGCTTCTAAAATGTAAACTCTTTTAGAGACATACAAATCCTTTGATGTGCATTGGATATTGAATTCATGGAATTCTTTGATTGATTTGAATGTATTTCTAATAAATCATCATACTGTATGGACAGCTTCTAAAATATAAACCCTATGTGCAACTTTAGCGATGAACAGACATTAAAGATGCACTCAGTAATTTTTTCTAAATTTAATTAATCCTGGATGGCTGGGAATAGTGAACTTCTACAATGGCATCTGTAACTGAAAACAAACTGAGTTTGAATGATGCTGCATCCAAGCCACTAGGTGTCAGTGTAAGTTCAAGACAATGTGAACCAAAACGTACTGAATGCACCTTTAACCAATATGTTTAGGGTTCATAGAAAATTGGATTTATGATATATTTGATTAATTAAAACAGCATCACTTTTAAGAGTTATTGCATTTACCTAACTCAACATCATAATGCTTTCTGTTTTCGTGATTTCAAGGCACCATTGTAACAACACACACACACACACACACACACACACACACACACACACAAATTAAGTCATTAAATTAGTAAATTACATGTTAATGTTACACCTCAATATCAACAGTGTTGCACTTATATTTCATACTTGTTGAAGTTTGACGATAATTAAAAGTGGTGTTAAATTATTTTCCAATTCAAAACTTTCTCCTATCCCAGCTTAATGTGCAGAGACAACAATAAGTAAGCCATAAGTCTGTTGATTTCCCCAAAGAGTGTAAACAATGTGGCACTGTAGCGCTTTCAACTATTAATGTATGAAAAGAGCTGTGTAAAGATTATTCACAGTTTCTTCCTTTGTGTTGCATACAAAAAATGTACATCATATATGTTTGAAATGATTATGGTGAGTAAATAATGACAGAATTTAAATTTATGGGTGAACTGTCCCTTTATTTGCATGAACTTTAGCTGCAAATCATCAAGTCTTGTTAAAATAAGCATAAATGAAAATGGAAAAAGTCCTAACTTTACTATCACAAACATGACTCTTCTGTAAAGCCTTTCCAAACCTGCTGTGACAGTTTTTTGACAAATTAGCTGCTGGCACTGACTGAACACACACTGTAAAAAAAAAATCCTGTTGTTTTTACAAAACAAAAAAAAAAAAAATGTCAGCTGTGGTTGCCAGAATAATCATGTAAAAAATACAGTAAAAATGTACACTTTACAGAACAACCTGTACATTTTACAGTTTAAAACTGTTGTAATTTACATGACCACACTGGCACTGTAAAAAATTAAAATAAAATAAAATCAGTTAAATTTACAGTAAAAAAAAAAAAAAAAAGGCATAAACTTGATATTAACCTTATGAAACTGTACAAATCTGCTTTTTACTTTGTAAGGTATTGTTAATCACTGTAAAAAATTACAGAAGAGCACATGTTGACATGAAGCTCACCAATAGTGGCTCTTCCAGGAGCAATGACCAATAAACATGTAGAGACAGTGCTCAGTTGCACTTTGTCACGTTTAAATGTGTTTTTGTTCATGTTTTTTGTTCATGTCTCTTATTTTGAAAGTTTAGTTTCTTGTTCCTGTTTCTGTAACTGAGCAGGTAGAACAGGCTGAACATAGGACAATGATGATGCGAGAAACCAAGTGCAGTTTTATTTACAAGATGAAATCCAAACATGAAATCTCAGCGTGAAATTATCAAAGCAACATAAACATGGACTGGCCTAATAGCATAAAGACTAGCACAACATTACACCAACAATACTCAACCAAAGACAATGGCAAACATGAGGGCTTAAATACATGGACATGGGTAACCACATGACAGATAACCAATGACGAGACTAAACTAATGAACATGATAACAAGATTACTAAAACATGAACCAATGACACGACAAGACTGGTAACGAGTTAACAAGACAATAAACCAATGAGAACAAGACACATGAACATGGAGGGAAACAGGATATCACATGACCAGAAAGAGGAAACAGGAACAAGGAAATAAACTTTCAATATAAAAGACATGAACACAAAACATGAACAAAAACACATTTAAATCTGACACACTCACACAAACACTAAACACCATCAGAGTAACACATGTGAAATTTAAATAATGCAGTAAATATTAACTAAACTACATTAAATATAAAAAAAGACACCCCAATGTACGTAACTGATATTAAAAATAAGAAGACACATAACTATTCCCATAAAATATAATGAAATATGATGGGTCATGCAAGGAATTGTGGGAATGCCCGATTATAGTTGTTTTTTACTGTCATTTTAACAATAATTTACTGTAAAAAGTACATGTACTCTCTTTTTAAACAATGTATATTTTTACCATTAATTATACAGGAAAATCATACTTTTTACATCTAAAATATGTAATTTTTACAACATTTTGTCGTAAAAACTACTGTATTGTCTTTTAAAATATATTTTAAAAAATGTACTGTATATTTTACAGTTAATACTAGTTAATCAATTAATTTCTATTTATCTATTTGCGCTAACTTCTGCATTAAACATCTGGGCATTTGCACTCGATGATATCGTACAAAATAGCTCCCTGGGACTGGGAAATTTCTCTGCTTTGTGCTGCTTCTATGGACCACATGAGCTGCTGTTTTCAGCAGACAAAATAGTATGCAAACTTTGTTGATTTGGCATCTGGTTGTGGTCATATAAGCTAATTTCCTGCATGCAATATTCATAAAAGGAAATAATTACATATAAAAACAGTTTTGCTATAAAGGATGCAAAAAGAATTTCAGATTTTGACTCAACATGGAGATTACATAGGTAAATTTCCAGTTAATGTCTAGAGTTTGAGAAGCTACATTGAAACTCTAGACAAGCTATCAGTGTTATTTTTTTCAGTGAAATTACTGACGAAAATCTTCATTGACAAAGTTTTAAACAATTTAAATTAAAACTAAAACTATTTTTATGAAGATATGATGAGAAAAAAAAAATAATACCGCAAGATATTAACTGTGCACAAACAGAAGAGTTTCTTTCTTCATCAAAACAGAATTTAAGACTTTTAGGATTTCATTTCAGGCCTCCTCCTTTAAACAATGCAAGTGAATGTACTCCATTCTTTTGACGGTCCAAAATGCATATTTAGAATGCATCAAAATAGTCGACAAAATAAAGTTCTTCTGAACCCAAATGAATGATTATTTTTAGAAACAAAACAATACTTACATATTTATACATATACTTTTTAACTACAAATGTTCACTTCCGTACATGTGACGTGCGCTCATGAGAGGGATGACGTAAACTCGTTGGTAAGATCACGCGTCACGTGGAGGAGGAGGCAGGAAGTGCGTCATTGTTTACAATAGAAACTTGCACTAAGCACAGACCAAGCACCGTTCACAAACCAAAACAGTCCAAAACAATTTCAAAACAATTTAAAATCAAATAAAAAATCACTTCCAAATAATAAAAAAAAAAAACAAAAAAAACAATGTAAACAATGACACGCTTCCTGACTCTCCTCACAGAGATGTACGGAAGCAAACATTTGTAGTTAAAAAGTATATAAGTATTGTTTTGTTTCTAAAAATAATCAATCGTTTGGGTTCAGAAGAACTTTATTTGTCGACTGGAGTCGTGTGGATTATTTTGATGAACCCTAAATATGCATTTTGGACCGTCAAAAAATGGAGTACATTCACTTGCATTGTTTAGAGGAGGAGGCCTGAAATGAAATCCTAAAAGTCTTAAATTCTGTTTGATGAAGAAAGAAACTCATTTTTGTGTGAACTATTCAATTTAAGTTGTACTTTATAACGAGCGGTCTATGTGCTGGTTTGGGAAACAGGCATTACTCCATCATAAAATAATGAGCGACGTTAGTTAAGATGATTGTAAAAGGTTAAGTTGCAACATTATCAGGAGACCCAGCCTCATTTGACTTTCTTTGTTCTGTGGAACTCAAAAGGAGATCAGAATGTTAGCCTCAGTTGCCATTCACTTTCATTATTTGGAGAAAAGATGCAGTATTGCAATGATGACTGAGACTACAATTGCATCTCCTTTTGCATTCCACAGAAGAAAGTAAGCCAAATGGGACTGGAACAACATGAGTGAATTATGACAGAATTCTCATTTTTAAATGAATGATCCTTTTAATAAAACTTGCATTTTACAGTCCAGATCCATAGAAAACCTCACTGTAGACTCTAATTCAACAATGTGTTATGAAATGCTCCTTGAGGTGCACTCAAAGGAAGTCCTTAATTTGCTTGCCTCATTTCAAGCCTCCATGCCCTTTCCCAGTAAAACATTAGCAGGTATCTGCTGCATCCATAATTCAATTTGTCCCCACCTTTTTTCAGACGAGGCCTGCGTTTTGGCAAATTAGCTAACTGAAAGCGACAAGAGATACTCAAGTCTTCCACCAAGCCACCATGGGCTGCTTCAAGCGATTTGTTACAGGAAGTGACAAGGAATGCTATTGGATGCCTCTCACATTCCGAGCTGAAGAAGCTTAGGGATTCACAGAGTGCTCCAGAGGAACAGCAACAGAAGAGAACTGCTGAATATATTCAAGGCAATGTCCTAGAAGATTCATGAACCGAAAGCTCTCCTCTCCCCCAAGGTTTCCCTCAAGTTTAGGCCTTTGTGACAGATGACCATCATGTATGTCAGATAGTGGTTCGAGAGAGTGCTCGAGGCTTAGAGTCTAAGCGGTGAGTCAGAGCCATGATTATATGTTATAAAGGTGTAATACATATGCCAAAGGAAACCTGTGTTGTGAGTCATGATAAAATGGTACAGTCCACAAGTATTACTGTCAGAAATGCTACTATTTGTTTATGAATTGGCCTGACTAGACGGTTTATCACAGGTAAACACTATGAAGCATTTGTTATATCAGCTCAAGAGGCATTACACACTTTGTGACAGAGTGCCCAGTCTCTGTTATGAAAAATAGATGAAGAATCTGCTGCCACAAGTGGTATTTCTGGAACCAGGCCACTTTCCTCAACCTGAGGAGGTTTGGGAAATTATCACAGCAGACAGCTATTCAGAGAGAGGCCATGCTGTCTTGCCTCCAATGAAAACTAAATTCCTGCATTCTGAACTGTGCTTGGCTATTACAAGCATTCAATCCATGGTTACCAATAAGTATATGAGAAGCCAAATAGAAAATACTGATGAACATTCTGAATATATATTTGTAAATACAAATTTTATATGCACAACATGTATATTTATAACTTCAAACTATTTATTCAAATGTAAATATACCCTATCTAAATCTGAATAAATAGTTATAATAGTATATATAGTTATTCGGCCCTTTCCCACTGCAGGAACCAAAGCCAGGTACTTTTACTCTGAACTACTTCTACATTTTCACACTATAGTTCATCTTAGCTATGTAGGGGGAGTTTAGAGTGACTTTTTAGCTCCTACTCTGGGGTAGGTACTTTTTGGGAGAAGAGGGACTGTGGGAGGTGCTGTAACTTGCTATTGGTCAAACACGTATGATGCACAAAGCAATGAGAAATGCAAAGTGTCAACAGATGCCATGAGTAAACAAACTTGTAGCTGCTTGCCTGCTACTCAGACGATTGTGTTAATTTTCCAATTCTTTTAACAGAAATAACATAAAACCAGCAAAGTATCCAAAGAGTATCGCCTGGTTTACATATTATTTGTCTGCGAAGTCACGCAGAGTTGCTGCGTGACTTCAACAGGAGACATGCTTTTAGCTTTCATCGCATTGGTACTGTGTGACTATACAGAAAATAAAGTGTTTTCTGAATTACTACATTGATTTATTCCTGAAATAATGGACATAAATAAAAAGATGTTTATTGAGAGTGGGTAATTGTGAACTATTATAAACTTAACCATTGTGAAATCTAATTTACATGAGAACAATTTTACTGTGGCTGTAACTGTGTGATTTGTTTGCATTAAGATGTCTTTTTTAATATATATATATATATATATATATATATATATATTAAACAAAACGTGTTAATTTAGTGCAATTATTTATATAAAAATAATCATAATTCTTGACATTTTAATAATTGGAATTATTATGTATTATTTGTATTGAATTAGCTTTATTTGGGGGCCTTTCTCAGCAAATATTAATATTTGCAATTAATTTTATGAATTATTCATCATGTAATTAATTTAATTACAATTATATATTCTTCATATTTTTTATTATATACTGTACAGTATAATGTAGGATAGATAGATAGATAGATAGATAGATAGATAGATAGATAGATAGATAGATAGATAGATAGATAGATGGATAGATCATTTTGGTGATAAAATCTCTTTTTGAAGGAATGCGCCCTTTAATACAACATAAGACACGCTATCATTTGACAGCTCTCAGTCTGACAGCCTTTAAATGCCAGGGAATCATGGGCAGAGTTCAAAACAAGTTCATCTTCTAACAGTCCTCAGATTATGCCACGTCCTCTATAATTCATATAATTTTCCCATATGAGTCTGAAAGAAAGCGCTCTTAAAATGTTGTTGTTGAATCTCTCTCTGTATTGGGTGGCATAACTGCCTGATTGCTGTAGATGACCCAGCACATCTCAAATACAACTGAGACAAAACACTTGGATGGCGAGCATGCAATCAATGCCAAAGCTTTGTTCTTGGGAATTGTACCAGCCCACGCTTTTGTTTCCTGCAGCTTGCTGGTAATCTTACCCTGTTCCGCTATATTGAGCCCAAAAATATGCAACCAAACAATAAACAAAAGGAAATACCTGTTGTGTTGCCCAATAAAAAAACTTTAGAGCTATATGCAATCCTTTTGGACTGTGGCTTAATGAAAACAGATGAGATTGAGAGAGAAATATCCAAGAGAAATTACTTTGAGCACATTGGATTGTTTAAAAATGCTTTTGCTCAGCAAAGAGGAAAATTGTATTGCTCAGAAGTTGCCCTTCAGACCTCAGAAGACTTTCAGGAATAGTTCACCCAAAAATGTAAATTATGTCACTATTTCCTCACCCTCATGTCATTCCAAACCTGTTGGAGGAGAAACAAAAGACACTTTTAAGAATGTACTGATCAGTCTTTTCCATGCAGTTACAAAGAATGGGGACATATAATACTTTATGGATGATCTTTATTTAAAGTCCATTTCACACTGCCCCAACCAACTCTAACATTCTTGGCAGTTGGATGCATTTGGATTTAGAATGTTGAAAAGCATAACTGACATTATCAAACTGGCCCAACTAACACCAATGGGGTGAACACATTGACCCAACAAACGTGTTTGTTGGTGTTTGTTGGAGTTTGTTGGGGCAGTGTGAATTGGATGTAAGTTTGAGTTATTCAAATCATCACATACGTTTTTAACAAGATAAGTATATTTCTATAGTGTGGTGTGACCTTGCCAGAAGTCATGTTATCGAAAAAGGCTTTTTAACTCTCCATAAGAGCCCTTCATATACAGTATATAGCTCTACAATGTATTACATCCTGTGACAGCCAGAGCTGGTAGAAGAGCTGACAGCAGCTCACTGCAAAACCGAATTTATAAAATCCTCATGCAGCCTACCTATGTAATATCGACCAACCCTCTATCAATATACAAGGAGACATCTTAGTTTTTAAGGATCAAGGATTTGCTTTGAGGATTGGATAGTTCCTTTTTCACAACAGAATTAAATAGAATTTCTTCATGCTTTCCATTTATGTTTAATCATCGTTTTTACACCTTGTTTCATCACTTGAGTGCATCTCAAATCATCTGCACTCTCTGTCTTGTCTCCTTTGAGAACAATATTTGAGATCCATTCTGGCCTTCTCCATGATTTCTTTGACAGTCATGGGCAAAGTAAATTAAGGCCTAATGGATGTCAAGTTGAGTGGTAGTTGTAAATATACAAAATGTCACTGACAGCTGTCTGTTCAGTGTATATCTGAATGTACCCAAGGGGTTTGACAGGTTTTATTTCATTCATTCAATTTGCTGTGGCTTCACTGTGGTTAACCAACATTTTACATAGAACTGGTTCCTGGAAAATACTGACATAACATGACAGATTGGTTCAACAATAATAAGTGTTGTTGAAAAGATGAATTAGCTACTGAGGTTTTTACAAGATGCTCCAGCCCGATATACAGCAGTTCAGGTTGTAGTCCTAAAACTTTTAGCAAAAAATTTGCCTTCAGGAAATTTCTACGGGTTTTTAGGCTTTTAAAATGTAAGTTGCAAACAAGTTGCCAAATAAGGACTGCAACTACCACAAGAATGTGAGTTTATGTGTTTAATGAATCGTAAAAATGTTGCAGTTCTTTTATAGCAACTTGATAGAAACTTTTGGTTTTCAAAAAACAACATGATTCATTGATGCACCCTGAACCCCATTCTGCCGAATTACTGAAAACGGCATCCCCATCAAACATTTTTGCATCAGTTCAACTGTGATCACCTTTTCCTCTGGTGCTGTTTGCTTAATGCGCTAGCAACCACAGGGGTTCTGGGGTTCTGGTTTCCATGGGAACCAGGAAACTATCGCATTCACATAACCAATGGTAATCACGATTTGGAGGTTGCTTATTAAATTTTTACTACACTAACGGTTATGTTTGGTGTTTAGGTTAGGGGCTAGAGTTAATATAATATGCATTCCAGTTGAATGTAATTCATTATTTATAAGTTAAAGTACAACTTGCTTTCGTTGCCACTCTTTGGAAAGTTTCCTCAGAAACTGGAGTTGTTGCCTATACGTTTAACAATACTTCCAGCTTGCAGCAGCGATTCAAATTTCGGTAAGCAGACCGCAGCAGCAGAACTTTTGACCTGCTTATGTAAAGTGAGATCACAGTGAGATCAGTCTGAAACATAGTGCCTTCTAATTTCACGTTTGAGATATGACTGTTATGTCATAGAACAAAACGTGAAAGTCTCTTCAAGTAATGTTAAACGCAGATCTTATGTACTCTTAACTCGAAAACCACTATTCAAAAAACCAATTCAAAATTCCAAAGGTATTTTTTCTTCACATTTTAGAATAATAGTAAAGTCATCAAAACTATGGAATAACATAAATGGAACTATGGGAATTATATTGTAACTAAACAAAATCCTAAATAAATAAAAAACTGTTTTATATTTTAGCATCTTCAAAGTAGTCACCCTTTGTCTAGAATTTGCAGACATGTACTCTTGACATTTTCTTAACCAACTTCTTGAGGTATCACCCTGGGATGTTTTTTAAACAGTACTGAAGGAGTTTCCATCTATGTTGGGCACTTACTGGCTGCTTTTCTTTATTATTTGGTCCAAGTCATCAATTTAAAAAAAAAAAAAAAAAAAAAAAAAGAATTTTTATTACATTTTAGTTTTGTAATGAAATCAGTTAATATGGTGGCACAATTATATTTTTGTCTACAAAACTAATTTCAAACATTTAAGCATACGCTTTCAGATCAAAAGATTTTTAAGATCATGAGAAACATTTCAGTCAAGTGTTTCAAAAGTTTTGACCGGTAGTGTATATCACAATTCCAGTGGGTCAGAAGTTTACATACACTAAGTTAACTGTGTCTTTAAGCAGCTTGGAAAATTCCAGAAAATGATGTCAAGCCATTAGACAATTAGCCAATTAGCTTCTGATAGGAGGTGTACTGAATTGGAGGTGTGCCTGTGGATGTATTTTAAGGCCTACCTTCAAACTCAGTTCCTCTTTGCTTGACATCATGTGAAAATCAAAAGAAATCAGCCAAGACCTCAGAAAAAAAAGTGGACCTCCACAAGTCTGGTTCATCATTGAGAGCATTTTCCAAATACCTGAAGGTACCACATTCATCTGTACTAACAACAGTAGGCAAGTATGAACACCATGGGACCACGCAGCTATCATACCGCTCACACAAAAATGTTAACTTTTTGGCCATAATGACCATTGTTATGTTTTGAGGAAAAAGGGTGAGGTTTGCAAGCCGAAGAACACCATCCCAACCGTGAAGCATGGGGGTGGCAACACCATGTTGTGGGGGTGCTTTGCTGCAGGAGGGACTGGTGCACTTCACAAAATAGATGGCATCATGAGGAAGGAAAATTATGTGGCTATATTGAAGCAATATCTCAAGACTTCAGCCATGAAGTTAAAGCTCGGTCGCAAATGGGTCTTACAAATGGACAATGACCTCAAGCATACCTCCAAAGTTGTGGCAAAATGGCTTAAGGACAACAAAGTCAAGGTACTGGAGTGGCCATCACAAAGCCCTGACCTCAATCTGAAAATGTGTGCGCAGAACTGAAAAACATGTGCGAGCAAGGAGGCCTACAAACCTGACTCAGTTACACCAGTTCTGTCTGGAGGAATGGGCCAAAATTCCAGCAACTTATTGTGAGAAGCTTATGGAAGGCAACCCAAAATGTTTGACCCATGTTAAACAATTTAAGGCAATGCTACCAAATACTAACAAAGTGTATGTAAACTTCTGACCCACTGGGAATGTGATGAAAGTAAGAAAAGCTGAAATAAATCATTCTCTCTACTATTATTCTGACATTTCAAATTCTTAAAATAAAGTAGTGATCCTAACTGACAAAAGACAGGGAATGTTTTCTACAATTAAATGTCAGGAATTGTGAAAAACTGAGTTTAAATGTATTTGGCTAAGTTGTATGTAAACTTCTGACTTCAACTGTGATTTTAATATCAGTAATTTTCCTATAGAGGTAGTTATAAAGTGTCTGCATTTATCCTCTGAAGTTATGGAGGCAGAAAAGTGCCTTCTAAACCAGGGTTTCTCAATCACTGGATCGTGATCCAAAAGTGAGTCGTGGATCATTGTCTGCTGGGTCGTGAGATCTTTTGTACAAATTACCAATTAGAAGAATAGAACTGTACATTTGCAATGTTTGAGGCAACTGTGTTCTCTATTGTCGAATCATGTTAATATCTCCAGGTTTACGTAAACAACCGTAAGTATGAGGCTGCATTTCTCTGACGTTAATTATTAGCTGTCCAATTACAATAATCCAACAGTGCCACAAATCATTCTTTTTGGACAAACGTAGAGTGTCATGCACTAGCTCCATGCATTACCGTGCTAGTCTGAATGCAAACCAATCTCTGGACATCATCATTTCAGAGTGGCAGTCCCATGTGTCACATTAATGTGAGTTAAAATATATATATATATATATATTCTTCATAGTGTGTTTAATGACTGAAAATGTGTGCATTTATGAAATTACTCGGGCTGCAAATATTGGGCTATAGATATTAGGCTGCTATAACATAAGCATATAAACATAACTAGATTAACGAAGTACCTATTAATTTAGTCCGCCAAACCGGTCATTTTGTGTCTATTCCGGTCATGGATAACTTGTATTAAAAAAAAAAGTGGGTCGCAGTGGGCAAAAGGTTGAGAAACCCTGTTCTAAACAATTAATTATAATAGAGTGCGTCCTTTTTTAAGGATGTAAACAGTGTCCAATATTCATGTTTGGTTCTGGACACCTCATTCGTCCTGCAGAGCAAGCAGAAAAAAACAGCACACAGCTGACACCGCTGGTCTCCTGACCTTGCCATGAGGCATGTACAGTGTTATAAGTCTGGTGAACCTAATGTGCAAATGTGTTTTGGCGCAAATTGGGGGTTCTTTTCTTAATAATACAATTACTTGGAGACCTATTGCAGGCATGACAAGACTGTAATTTTGGTTTAAAATTTACTTTGCATGTCTTCTCAGATCTGTGCTCGGAAGACAAATATTTGCTTCTTGTGTGCTCCAGCGTCTTCACTATCATCCAGAATTTTGTCCATATATAGGCTAATTACAAGGTTGGAATCAGGGCTGTCGATCCAATGCTTTCCTGGTGACTGGGACAATAGTAGCTAATTATTCTACCCTCTTCAGATCCATGTTAAAGTACTCTCTTTTTTCCTGACCTTATTGGGAAACATAAATTTTGAAAATCAGATGCAATATTCCTAAGGATTGTGTAGTGAAGCACAACATTTTCACATCAAGTAATTTCTATGTAAAAACCACGCAAAGCCTGCAAATGTACATGTCAGTGGGCAATTTACACCGAGCATGTTTTTGCGTCCACCTGTGCTGTTTTTTTTAATTGTTATACTATGCTAGATGGACGTTTTATTCAACATCTCAGCAGTGTCAAGTTAAAAGAACAACAACTTTTTAAAATGTGTCTCAAGACACCTGCATTCTGTTACATTAGTTGTGCTTCGTCGAACATTTTTTATTTTTTATTTAGTCACTAGCCAACTGTTATAAAAATAAATAAATAAATAAATAATAATAATAATAATAAAAAGACCTGCAAAACCAGTTATTTTTTCACGACCTTATTGGAAAAAATAACTGGCGAAAATCAGATGCAGTTTTACTCAGGGTTGTGTAGTGAAGCACAATAAATAATTTCAAAAAAAGTATTTTCTGCATAAGAACCATGCAAAGGCTGCAAATGTACGTTTAGTGTAAGGGGCCGTTCACACCAAACTCACACTTGATGTTTTTGCGCTGTTTTTTAATTCTTTTTCCATGCACTAGACAGACATTTTTTGATCTTCGCACTGCATCTCACTGTTGTTTTCAGCATTTCACGCAGGAGCACCACATTTTTGAGACACCTGTATTCTGTTCCATTAGTTTGTGCTGTTTTTTTAACGCAAAAATGTGCTCAGTCTGAACGGCCCCTAACAGTTCCATTTAGTCAATAACCAACTGTAACTTTCACAAAAAGTCCTTCAAAAAAAATGTATTAAATGTGCACATAAGGTTATACACATACTGTTGGCTCATTTTTGCAGAGTCATGCACAATATCACAAAACACTTATTATATTTTTCCATTAAATTTACACCTTCCTGTAAAAAACAGACCAATTTGAAAATAAAAATGGTATTGTTTTATCTATGCACATACATAGAGTTGCTCTCAGAGTTGGTACCCTGTCTTGATTGATGTGCTGTTAAAACCTAGATGCAGAATTAAACCTGAGGCATTAGTGTGCCTATGCAGTATTTACATATTAAGCAAACATTTACTCATCTATGCATATGCATACATATATTTGCATATTTCAGTTACAGCTATAAACAAGTGGGGGGAGGGCGAAAGGTGAAAAATATACTGGCTACAAAAATACATGTATTTTTATAATCGCTTGTTTATCGAAATCCCTCCACGAACTTGCCGTGAACTAAAAACGCACCAGATTAAAGATGGCTCTACACTTGTTCATTTTTGCAACGATTTTCAGGTGTAAGCTTGATTTACATAATCGTTGGCCAGTAGGTGAAAGACGGTGCACACACTAGCGTCTGCCAGCAGAAGGTCGTTAATCCCTTCAGGATGATACTTCCTGCTGAGTTAATGGTTACAGCACCTGGAAAAGCACACCAAAATTGCAAGAAAAAATCCTTCTGTTGCCAGGGCGTGCTCTTGTGTTCTCGCCAAGTGACGAATGAGCTTCTTCTTTTACTGAAGTACTGACAAAACTTGTCCATCAGCAATCGCACTCAGCCACATATCATCACAAATGCAGATTGTAATCCATCATTCTGTCACCAAGCATTTTTTCCATTTTACACTAAAATAACGAATGAAATCAGAAAGCGGAGGCACTACAGGCTGTTTTTACGGAAAGTAATTGAAACTTTTATTCATTGAAAGCTGCATATGGACATACACGTTCTACGGCATGCCTCGAGGGGATAAATACACGATCACACACATTCACAAGTTAAAGTTACTCTATGAATCACATCCTAAATAACTTTATTTAAATTATTTATGTTCACGTGGTAGTCTTGTTGTTATTTCGGCTATCTCCATGTGTCAGGCATTCAGAGAGATAGAGAGTCATGGGGAGTCATGGGGAGTCATTATGTCGGTCACCCCTCCACCATTTTGTATCGACAAGTGTGACATGCCTCTGACTGAAGAGAATGAGATTTCTTCAAAACAGTCGGGAAGTGTGACACCCTCAGCCAAAATCGAGTTTTTTGGAGTCTGCTAGTGTAATGCCAGCATAAGAGGGGAAAATACCTGTAACTGTAATTGCACTGTCCCACTATAAGTGCAGCATAAAACACTACATCCTTTCATGCAAATCTCACTTTATCTATAGGGGCACATGGTAGTCATAACCGATTATTGCCACTATGCAACGAACGCAGAGTTGCCTTGTTTTTATGCATAGCCATGCATCAGGCAAACCCTCTTTATTTATTTATTTCAAATCATAATCTGGTAAGTGAAACAGTCTGTGATGAATGCCATGGTCTGAGGATGGTAGAAGAGAGACTCAAGTAATTTGTAAATTGGGCTAATCAAACAGATTGCAGCTTGTGGGTCCCTCGCAGTGCCCGCATGCTCCCTTGAGTTCATTACAGTAATGAGAGGTGGAGCGACACGGATATGCCACGGACACTCACAGTGATATACCACCCACAGCATCCCCCCCACACACCCTGATCCATCATCGGATTCTCATTTTCCTCCACACTGCCTACTGAGACCTGTAATGGAACAGGCTGCATGCGGAGGCTGGCCTTTTCCACTGATCTGGGAGCAGGTTGTGTGCCATAAATGTAAGAGGCGTAATTAGAGAGGGAGGAGGTTGTAGGTCTTGGATCAGCATAGCTGCTGGGAGTGGTGAATGCTGAGTTGGGGGGTGTTCCTGTGGCTGTCGGGGCCATATGGAAGCTCACGTCACCCGTCTGTCACCTCCCACCTATAACAGCCAGCCTCATCCGCTTCTAGGCACTTCCAGGTGAGCAGGGACTACATCTTAATTAACCCGGAATTGGAATTTGCTGGCAAACATCCCCATTTTGGGATAAAATGGTAGGAGGGGAACAACAAATCATTCAACAAGATCTTTGGATTATAGAATGCGCTAAACACTCATTACGGGTTTCTATGAATTTTGCTGCATTCTTTTATATCACATCTGCGGCTTTCATTTTGTTCACCAGCTGAGAGTTGGGAAATGGCACGGTGTCATAAAGGGGAAGCTGAGGAGGCATTCAGCTGTGATAACTGATGTATTGACACAGGGCTTTCTCCACAAACACAAATACACACACACTGACATCCAAGCTTTTATGTTTAACTGCACTGTGGAGACAATTTGCTATGCAGGCTGGTTAAAAGCATATAACAGATTATCATCATCAGCATTCCAGTGTAAGTGCTTATAATTCTTCTTTTTATTTCTTTTTTTTTCCCCAAGCCAAATATAGTGTTAGATCCATAGGATGCAGTAAATTTAGTCTTTGAATAGCAGCCAAATTAGTCTCAAGGGTATTTTGTGTGTGTGTATGCTGTCACCTTGTGGTCAATAAATGTAAAATATAAAGACTCTTGGCTACGTTCACACCAGCTTAAAGGAATTTTCCAGATTTGATACTCAGTTAACAGCATCTGTTGCATAGCTCTAATGTTGATTTCCACCAAAAAATTATTTGCACTCCTCTCTCCTTTATTATTAAAACAAAAAGCCAAAAAAAGTGCAAAAAGTGTTTAAAGTTAAGTCACTTACAATGGAAGTGAATGGGGCCAAACAATGTGTATTTTAGCATTTATGGACTGGCCTCATTCATTTCCATTCGAAGTGCCTTACTGTAACTGTTTTTTTGTTTGTTTGTTTGTTTGTTTGTTTTTTTAATGCACAAAGGAAGAGTCTAAATTATTATGCCACAGATGCTGTTGTTTGAGCTTACCTTGTACTGAACTCAGAATACTCCTTTAAACAAATGAAAATGTATAGATTTAAGATTAGGAGGTCTTCTGATTTCATATAATTACAAAATATTCAATTTTGGAAATGAAAAAAAAAATGTTGATGTTATGATGTTAAAAATGTTATGATGAACATACCAAGGTGTTTTACACAGGTGGCTCAATTTGGGAGCATCACGAGTTTACAGGGCTTTTTGGGGGGGGGACAGCTGTGATGTTCTGTGTCCTGTGATTTTGTCAAAAATGTACGACTGAAACAGGGTTTCTTAGACAGACGGGTTTGGCTCAACTATGCTCAGATTCAAAGAAAAAGATTGAGACTATTTTAAAATCCACATTTGGCTAGACAATCAAAAAAATTTCAAGCAGTTTCATTGTTTCACTTATAAAAAATTTGTCCCAGGCCACTTACATTTTAGTGATAGCTCGGTCTATTTAGACCAGTGACTGATATGGGAAACTTTTAAAGGCATAGTTCACCCAAAAATTATAATTAATCATTTACTCACCCTGATATTGTCAAAACTCGTATGACTTTCTTCTGCGGAACACAACTAAATTATTTTGATGGAGATATGATTTATGTAGGTCCATACAATGTAAGTGAAAGGTGACCAAAATTTCAAGCTCCAAAAAGCATATAAAGGCAGCATGAAGGTAATCTATAAAACTCCAGTGGTTTAATCCATGTCTTCTGAAGTGATCCAATCGGTTTGGTTGAGAACATACCAAAATATAACTCCTTTTTCACTATAAATCTTGACATCAGCAGTCTCCTTGGCAATCTTGAATTCAAGCTCGATTACACTTCCAAGCATCATCTAGCTCTCTGCACATGTGTCAAGCACTAGGAAGTCTAATCGAGTTTGAAATCAGAGACTGCAATGGCAAGATGTGCAGTGAAAAGGGAGTTACATTTAGGTCCAAAATCGAATGGATCGCTTCAGAAGACATGGATTAAACCACTGGAGTCTTATTGATTACCTTTATGCTGCCTTTATGTCCTTTGTGGAGCTTGAAAGTTTGGTCACCATTCACTTGCATTGTATGGACAAACAGACATCATATCTTCATCAAAATATTTTTGTTTGTATTCTGCGAAGAAAGAAAGTCATACGAGTATGAGTACGATGAGAGAATTATAATTTTTGGGTGAACTATTCCTTTAATACTGTAGGTCCTGTGAACAAACTCACAAAAATCATATATGAGCAGAAAATTTGGAAATGGGCACTTTGGTTTGCAGTGTGAACATAGGCTAGCCAAGGTGCAGATAAAAAAACAAAACAAATGACTTGACATTAAACCCTTGTTGTTGCTGTCAAAAATCTAAGGTTAACAATAAAACATGAGATTCAGCATTTTCCCTCATCTCTTAAACATAAATCTGTTTCTTATTGATTTCCCTACATTTTCTCCCTCTTTCTCTAAGTGCATGTGAATGTAGAACTCACTGCACCAAGAACTCACACGTGCCACATGCCAGCACATGCTTTCAGCTGCATGGGACTGCGGTCCTCTGCTTCCCCCTCTGCCCCATTTCATCATTCTGATATCATCCACTACAAAAGGCCATGACAGAATGATCCCATCAAGGATAATATACATGTCAGTCCTCTGTGTGCAAGACAGGATTCTGGATTCCTTTTTAAGTGAGACCAGTAATCAGAGAAATGTGGCTATGAAAAAAAGATGAACAGAAAGCACAATGAATGGCCAAAAAGAACAGATCAATGAAACAACAAGCCCATTAAACCTTGAAAGAAAACCTTTGAATAATAACTCCAATTTGAAATGTTTTTAGATGGACTGCAATAGTTATGGAGCCATAAATCCAGATTTGATGAATTGTAGTTTGTAGTTTTTATTTTATTTTTATTTTTATTTTTATTTTTTTTATTTTATTTAGGATGATTATTCTTACTAAAATTAAAGGATCATCTGTTCCTGATTACTTCTTCCCCTCTTTTGTTAAAACAGTTGTTTTGGCCTCTGTTTAAGCTTCCGGATTTATACGATACTGAAAGTCGCAGTAAGTCAATTACTGTGTTTGTGAACAAATCTGTGTATATAATGAGCACTGGGAGTTCATCACTCTCTATTGTTTTTTCCTTTTCTTTCATTCTCGCATTCTGTAGGATGTTCTGCTTAGATGGCAGCCAAGAAAGCTGATTTGGTCTCTCATCACCATGCCTGACAGTCTAGAGTAAACTGAATCCCTAAGAAAGAAACACACAAAACACATTATGTTGTTGGTGCATTGAGAGACTGCAGAGGGCCGTGTCCTTGTGCTTATATCGCCTCTGGTGCTTCCTGAACAAGAAAAACAATTTACCCACTAAATTTGTGTACTTTCATTAATTACCAAAACACATTTTGAAGGTACGCAGACAGAAAAGGATTAGCCTCAGCACAATTTAGATAAACAGATGAATGTGGCTCAAAGTGTCTGCCGTATAATTGGGGACAATTTATTGAAGATAAATAGACAAGCACTTGAATGGCTATGACTAATGAGGATATATCAATGACCAGAAATGAGGCGTGCGTGGCTCTTTAAATACAAGTATATTCTCTGGAAAATCTATAGACATAAATATATCCATCTCACATATTGTGCTAAATATCAGTGATTTTGCAGAAGTACACTGGCACTTTCTCTGTTCCCCATGAAGCACTGCATGTACACAGAGGTGTTATGCACCTATTTTTTTTAGTTGGAACCTGTAACGAGTCAGAGTCAGACACAGAGTGAAGATCAAATCAAACAGGCAGGGGTCAAAACCAGGTAATCAATCCAGGCAAAGTTACAAAATAAAGATGGTAAACAAAGGGGTAATCCAAGGGACAGGCAGTAATCAATAACAGGCAGGCAGTAGATAACAATAATGCTCAGAAATGCAAGACAACGGGGAGCAGAGTTTATCTACACAGGGAGTTGATTAGTGAATGAAGATCAGGTGTGAGAGATAATGACAGGAAGAGGGGGATTCTAGGAAATGTAGTCCGGGTTGAGGTTAGTACTCAGGGGAAGGGGATCTTGTGGGAACAGATCGAGAGGATGTGACAGTACTCCCCCTTTGAGGACCCCTGGAAGCCGGATGGGAGCCGGATGGTCAGGGTGGGCTAGGTGAAATTCTGAGATGAGGGAAGGGTCCAGAATATCCTCCGAAGAAACCCAAGATTGTTCCTCTGGTCCAAAGCCCTCCTAATCTACCAGATATTGTAGGATTCTGCCCTGACGTCGAGAGTCAAGGAGAGTGTTGACTTGGTAGGCGATCTCTCAATCGAGGTCAAGAGGAGGAGGGGGAAGGTTGTCGGTGGAGGTACTGGAAGACTTAGCCACAGGTTTGAGGAGAGACACATGGAAAGTAGGAGAGATACGGTAGTGAGGAGGTAGTTGAAGTTTGTAACATACGGGGTTAACTTGTTTGATGATTTTAAACGGACCACATACCTGGGGGAGAGTTTCTTGTAGGGTAATCACAGGCGAAGATCTCAGGTGGACAGCCATACTCGTTGGCCAGGAAGAAGAGTTGGGAAAGGTCGACAATGACGGTCAGCTTGTGTCTTCTGCTGACGGACGGCTTTCTGTAGATGAACATGGGCAGACTCCCAGACTTGGTTGCTGCACCGCATTCATTGGTCAGCTGCTGGTAACTCCGATGGTTCTCCCGACCAGGGAAAGGGTGGAGGTTGATATGCCAGGATACACTGAAAGGGGGTCAAACCAGTAGAGGAACTGCAAAGGGAGTTCCTGGCATACTCTGCCCAGGGGAGAAATCAACACCAATCATACTGATTAGAGAGACAGAAGGTGCGGAGATAGCAACCTACTCCTTGGTTGGTGCATTCAGTCTGGCCATTAGACTGGGGATGATATCCGGAAGTCAGGCTAACATAAGACATTCAGAAGTTTGCAGAACTCCTTCCAAATTTGAGAGGTAAATTGAGGTCCTCTGTCAGAGACGATGTCATCTGGCAAACCGTAGAGCCGAAACACTTAATGGAAGATGGTCTCAGCAGTCTCTAGAGCGGAAGGTAGTTTCTGGAGAGGGACGAGATGACAGACTTTGGAGAACCTATCCACCACCACCATGATGGTTGTCTTCCCTTGAGATGCAGTTAAATCAGTGAGGAAGTCTATGGCAATGTGAGACCAGGGACATTGAGGGATGGATAAGGGATGGAGGAGTCCTGCTGGAAGAAGTATGGGAGATTTAGTTTGGGCACAGACAGAACACCCCTTGACATGCTGAGCAATGTCTCGTGACAGGGATGGCCACCAAAAATTATTCTGAACCAGTTGTATGGTGCGGTTCTCACCAGGGTGACCAGAGCTCAAGGAAGTATGGACCCACTGCATGACTTGAGGATGGAGCTTGGCAGGAACGTAGACAAGGTCTCTAAGGCAACCGGGTGGGGGTTGTTCTGTCAGAGTGGCCTGCTCTATGTCCTTCATGATGTCCCACTGAACAGGGGCCATGATAACAGATTCAGGCAGGATGGTCAGAGGGGACTCAGGAGATTCAGGGGAATAAATCTGAGAGAGGGCATCAGCCTTAGTGTTCATAGATCCAGGACGATACGTCACAGAGAAGTTGAATCTGGTGAAGAACAGAGCCAAGCGAGCTTGTCTTGTGTTGAGATGCTTGGCAGAGCGTAAATACTCCAGGTTGCGATGATCTGTGAGGGTGGTAAATAGGTGTTGGGAACCCTCTAACCAGTGATGCCATCCCTCAAGTGCATCCTTCATGGCCAGAAGCTCACGATTCCCCACGTCATAGTTCTGTTCTTCTGAGTTGAGTTTGCGAGAGAAGAAAGCACAGGGATACATCTTGGCTGGGTTACCGTGTCATTCCCAATGTTAGAGGCGTCCACCTCCACTATGAAAGGCTTGGAAGGATCAGGATGATGGAGTACAGGTGCAGTGGTGAATCTTACTTTAAGATCCTGGAAGGCCCTTATGGCCAGAGAAGTCCACTGAAGAATTTTAGGTTTTCCTTTGAGGAGAGAGGTGAGAGGGGCTGCTATGGTGCTGAAGTAGCGAATGAATCGCCTTAGCCGAAGTCAGTTAGTTAGTTAGTTAGTTAGTTATGCCAAAGGTTAGAAACCTTTCAGAAATAGACCTCTTCCAATTACTAATGTTTCAATAAACTCATGGTATAATACAGTCCATTAATTGCCTCGGTGTCATTATCTGTGTTAATGGTGCACAGTGACTCATGGGTCCGTGGCTTCTAATTGACATCCAGGTCTGCATATCTTGCCTGTCTGCAAAGAAAGACACATAGCATCAGCATAATAATTTGATAAACTTTTCACATTCACAAGTTTCCTGTGGCATTAAATAATGTAAGACAGGGGTTAAAAGTCGTTTTTCTAGAGGTAGTCATTAAGCTTACGCATTGGTTTTGATGTGATATTCGTTAAGCTTACACATTGGTATTGATGAGATATTCATTGAACAAAAAAATCACAGTCATGCTTTGGGTACCTCGCTTTTACAGTAAAGCCAAAATTCCCCCTGGTCACACAAAAATAGAATAGAATTTCAAAGTGCAGTTTGTTTGTTTTAGCTCATTTTGTTGCAAAGTCTCTGTCTATAAGTCTAGCCCTAAAACATTGTGGCACTTCAACAAGCACTAATTTCAAAACTGAGAGTTTGCCTGCAGAGAAATTCACGCAGAGTCCTGAAGAAAGAAAGAAAGAAAGAAAGAAAGAAAGAAAGAAAGAAAGAAAACAAGAAAACAAGAAAACAATAAACAATTCTGTGTATTCAGGAAATAGTTATTTAAAAAAGTTATGTTAAAAAGTTATTTTTCCAGCCCATTTACTGTAATTTATGTAGATTATAGTATAGCATGATATTGTAGTGTTCAGTTGCATATAGTTTACTCTGGAAAAATAAAATAAAAAATGGTTCATTTCAAGGTTATTGTGTCTCAGTGTGTAATATGTGTTATTTGTGTCTTTGTGTTTGATGGGTTTTTGTGCCATCTGAAGGCAAAGTTTGAATAAGATTGCATTGATTTTGGAATACAGTGAATACTTTTTTTAGATTGAGGTTTACGCAAAGGAATTTGTGGTTTATAGTTTTCATGAAATGTGTCTGAGCTTTTGGGGAAAAATGGTAAGACAATTCTCTATTTGGTCACACTTTTTATTAGGTGGCCTTAACTACTATGTACTAACATTAAATACATACAAGACTATGTATTCACTGTGTAACTTCATGTTGTTCTGCAAAATATCCACATTTGCTGCTACTGAGGTTGAGGTACAGATAGGTTTAGGAGTAAAGGTAGGGTTAGGGTTAGGATAGGGGGTTAGAGTTAGGGTATGGGGAAAGGGTTGGGTTAGGGTTAAGGGTAAAGTTAACTGTGTAACTACAAATGTAATTAAACGCACATACTTTAAATGTTATTACAATGCAACACCATGTATGTACATAATAAGTACATTGTATCAAATGGTTAAGTACATAGTAGTTAAGGCCACCTAATATAAAGTGGGTCCCTCTATTTTACTGTGGAAATCTAGCAAAACAGTTAGAACAGGACGTCTAGACATTTTCTACTGTATTTATTCATTAATTATTCACTTGTTTAATTATATAACATTTTGAAAGCCTACATTATATAACATTTTTCCTATAAAAAAGTAACTGACATGGAAAACATTGTAGGATTTATAAAAAATAAATAAAATAAAAAAGGTTATTAGGGTCATCACTGTTTTCAACTAACCTCAAAAGTGTCTGTATTTAAAGAGAAAGAAAGAAAGAAAGAAAACTGCAATACTCAGACTATTTCTGTCTTCTTTAACAAAGGTGTGATTTATTTACCTTCATGTCAGTGTATTTGTAGCATATGTTAGACAAGGCTCAGCTGGTGGCCCAGAATTGCTCTGCATAAGGAATGTTAATGCATTTCATATTGGAAAGTGTTGCTGAGATATTAACAGTAAACAGATTACTGCAGTGCAGAGTGTATGAGGAGGGAATGCTGATGGAATTCGCCTGCTAAGCACAGCTCATTGATGTGCTACACTGCTCATTCTTTCTCGTTTTCTCTCTTTTTTTCAGTCTTTTTCTTGAGTACAGTAGCTTAATAAATATGTTAGCTATTAATGTGGTGTGCTATTTTAATATTTTATAATGCTTATTGTTACAGAGTTTGCACTGTATTGATATTCTTCAAAATTCTGTTTCACAGTGCTTGGCATGCAGCACTGTACTGATATTTCTCTTCTAAACCACTAACCCTAAATATTAAACTCCTGCAATTAATTCAGCCTGAACCACTTATTTCTAAACTCAATTCAAAAATTAAATGGGATATTAATGGGTTATTTTTGTAAATGTTAAAGGAATCTAAGATTAGAGTTTAAAAATCTCCCTAGCACTTGCATCTTGACAGCATTCTCCTTGGCGACTTGCCTTGAATGAACCTACAGAGCTGAGATATTCTTCTAAAAATCTTTGATTGTGTTCAGCAGAAGAGAGAAAGGCATACACATCTGGGATGGCATAAGGGTGAGTAAATGATGAGAGAATTTTCATTTTTAGGTGAACTATCCCTTTAAGTTCTGCATTCAACATGCAATGATATTAATGACGTCAGTATATGTGCGTACTGAATTGCAATTAGTCTTATATTTTTTGCTTCTATTTGACCATCTGTAGCCGCCTGTACACTACATTGTGTTGTGTATCTTTTCAACACAGCCAGCATGACAACTTGTCAGGAGTCATTTCCATTAGAACTAAAGATTTTGCCACTAATAAAGGTTTATAAAAATGTATTTCCAAGTTGTCTTTTTTATTTATTTATTTATTTTTTTTATTTATTTTTTTAATTATGCAAAAAGTTTGGAAATATTATGTAACTGAACAGCCTTACCAAGACAAACTAGTGTGCCATTTTATTCCTAAAGTGTTTCAAACCAAAAAAACATAATTGTGGATGTGATGGAAATTACATTTATAGCTATAGAAATAATGTTTGTGGTCATTCAGGAAATGCAGATTTAATGCAGCATCATAATGCAGAACCAAAGTTTAAAACTTTTACACCATTCCTTGTTGTCTTGCAAGTATTGGTGTTTTCTTCAGGCTATGCAAATCTAGTTTTTTAATTATTTATTATATGTTGACCTCAAACATTGTAAAAAAAATAAATAAATAAAAAAAAGCACTGCATTTTTTGTATGATTTATGCATCTGTGCTGCTTTGGGGTAATCAATGAACAAAATTGTTGTGGGTCTTCTGGCAGTGCAGATTAAATGATTGAAATATCTAAAAACACATTCTGGTTTGTGTTTGTAAGTATACCTATTGCAATTTGAATGAGTGGAACAGGCAGACAAAACTATTCTAATATTTAGGCCTATGTGTGCTTACTTTACATGTAATACTCTCAACTTGTCCTCCCTCAAACAACGCAACTCAACTGAGTATAATTAACATTTCCTACAAGTATGAGAATGAGAGAAAGAGAGAGAGAGCATTACACAACAGCTTTTATTGAGTCAGAGGACTGTGTTAGATTTCCCAGGCTGTAAACGTTCAAATCATGACCTTTAGTTTAGTGGGAAGGATTGTTCTGGCTCAATAGTGCAACTGACGTTATGTCCCAAAACTTGGCCATCAATCACTCCATCCCTCTTTTTTTCACCTCCCACCACTTCACCCCTGAGGCAGTGCCTGTCCAGAGCTCATGCATATTCATGTTGGACACGGTCATGTGCTCAAGAGGAGCCATCAGTCACTATTAGCACAGCAACACTTGGAGAAAGTTTTAAAAGACTCAAGCATGATTTAGAAATAAAACAAACTTCACATGCATTTAAGGGTTTATATATATATATATATATATATATTACATACATTTGTTTGTGTGTGCAATTATGTGTGCTTTCAAAATCTCTTTGAAATGCTTTTTGCAGATTCTCAGGTGGTAATATCTGTTTTCCATGTGGAGAACAAAGGCTACCATAAACCAAAGGAAAGACACTTGGGACTTGATACATATGACAACATGGTTTTCCACACACACACACACACACACACACACACACACACACACACACACACACACACACACACACGTTGGTGGAGCTATCATTATGAGGACTCTCCATAGACAATGATTTTTATACTGTACGAACTATAGATTCTATCCCCTAAACCTACCACTAAACCTAACCCTCACAAAAAACATTCTGCATTTATACATTTTCAATAAAACATCATTTAGTGTAATTTTTAAGCGATTTAAATTATGGGGACACTAGAAATGTCCTCATAAACCACATTTATAGCATAATACCCTTGTAATTACCAGTTTGTAACTTAAAAAAAAAAGTCCTCGTAAACCATTTAAACCTGCCCACAAAAACTGGTGTAAATTATCAACTGCTTGTGCTCAGTTGAATACTGTGCATTTCAACATTCAGGTATATCTTATTATTGTTATTAAGTCTTTAAGTCATGCAAAAGAGACACTGTTACATAATGTGCAGACTACACAAATACTTTCATTGATAATTCATTCTTTTGGACAGGCAGGCAGAGACAATACTTCAGCATTCACCCCCTAGGTACACCTTTTTTCCCTTTCTCATTAAGTTATATGATCTAGTTGACTAATTTAGTGCTTCAGAGTTTAAGGTAGGATTTATAAGAAGGAAGGATCACACTGGGATATGGAAACAGCACAGGTTAATGGGTAGCAAATGAGAAATACTTGCATGCACAAAGCTTTACAGGGCTGCAACTCTCTGGGTATCTCTTTTCATAAGAACTGAATTAGTACCTTATTCAAATGAGCTTAAGTCAAGCTAAATCAGATTTAATGCAATTCTTCTCTTCTTGGTCAAGAGTTAGACAGTAAACTGCATAAAAGATTAATACATTCTAGTGCTGTCAGTCGATTAATCACAGATTTTGAAAGTGCTGAAATTTGACTCTATATATACTTATTTTCTTGTCAAACATTATTCATTTCCATCTTAGGAAGAAAACAAAACAATATGTTGCAATATAATGCTTTATTAACATTTTCCAAACAAAGCCTTCCACAATACAAACATAGAAATGCACTAAAATATCACCAATTCAGGTCACATCAAAAGTCAAGAAGTCTAAGTGGGAGTTTGAATATCTGAAAGAACTAGTCCCCAATAGGTTGTATATTCATTGCTATGGGCATTAAATCTCTTAAACTCTTATCATCCACACTATTGATCTGCCGGTAGACTGTGGCTATCTGTTTTCCTGCAGCAATCGTGAAGCTGCATTCATGATTCGTGTCAGGGCACAACACCAGCGTTGAGCGCTGCTTTGATCTCACCATGTGCTTTACATAGGCTGAAAAATACTTGATTTCTGTCACAAGTGTCATCTGGGCTTGTTTTGTACATCAAATAGCCTTAAGAGCTCCTTTCTCCATCATTTTATCACTAATTTTCATAATTATAAATAAGGAATTAACTTTTTTTAATGAACATCTTTTATCATAGTGTTGTTGCTGCCATTTTAATGGCAATTAAACTATCTTTTCAACCAAAAAGATTCTTTACACTTCCAGATGTATCATCTCGTTTCCGCTCACGTCATTTCTGCAGCAGAGCTATTTTCTTTGTGACATTCATCATGAACATGAAATCACAATTCCCATTAGACCTATAGACACCAACTTAACAGTTATTCTCACAATTTAGCACTGAAGCGTTTCAAGCTCAAAGATGAGAATTGCTATTCTTCCCACTTGTTTTCCCAATGCTAGAACGAAATCAACTAATTAGCGACTTCTGTAGTGCCACATACACCCTGCCTCCTGAAAACAGAAAATATATGTTTCATTTTGCATACGCTATGGTGTAGACCAGAACAATGACTTTCCTTTATTTTTTGCTATGCAGTGGTAAACTTTGTTAACAAGTTTGTAAACAACTTAGTCTTGTCCCTAAGGACTGCATGTGAAAGTGACAGCACAGTATAGCCAGATGGAGCTCAGAATTGTGTCTAATCAGGCTGATATTGATCAGTGTTGTGGAACTTCTTTGAAACATGTCTCATACCTGCAAATGTGAGGAGTTCTGTCTCAAAGAAAGGCATCTGTATCATCCAATGTTTGTAATTAGAGTCTTCTTTAGTCTATGTATCCATGGAAATTAATTAGGCAAGATTTGCTGTTGCATTCAAGGTCTGCTTCAGGAGGACGGTGCACTACAACTGTGATGTCTGTGTGAAAATACTATTTAGTTAGATACCATCAGTGCTGCCAGTTATGGAGAGCTGCTAAGCAGGATAATATAAGGGAAATATAATAGAAACTGGTAACCCAGAGGACAATATTATTGCTCAGAGGTTCTTTGCACAGAAGACTTAATGCAGTTGTCGATTTTTAAATTAAGTACTTTAAAAAGTAGATAAAACTTTGTCTCAGATGTATATCACAGAAACAAATGAGATGATTGTTCACAGTATAGAGCTACGAAGTTAATGTGGAAATAATTGCGCAGATAATTTGTTCTTGAAAGAATTTGATGAGAAATGTTTGAGTTTATATTGAATTAATTTACTTTTAATTGCCATCTTAGGTATCTTGGCAAATCTGACAAATCTGGCATTGTCGAAATCTTCACTAAAATTAGAGTAGACACGTGAGATTACCAGGGTCTTTTTTCAAGAGTCTGTGAATCTTGAGACTTAATGTTCAATACAAGTTAACAATAATCAACAGCATTTGTGACATAATGTTGATTACCACAAAAAAATAATTGACTCATCCCTCTTTTTCTTAAAACAAAAAAAGCAACAATCAAAGTTACAGTGAGACACTTACAATGGAAGTGAATGTGGCCAATTTTTGAAAGGGTTTAAAGGCATAAATGTGAGGCTTGTAATTTTATAGAAGCACTAACATTAAATCATCTGTTAAAGCTCTTACATTATTTGAGCTGTAATGTTGTTTAAATCATAATTTGTTTTAACATTTTAGGGTTTTAGGGTTTACTGATATTACATCGTCATGACATGAAGTTGTAAAACTGGATATAATTTTACACAGAAAATGTTAGTAAGCTATTTTATTACATTAAAATCATGTTAACACACATATCTTGTGCCTATACTTTTGAAACAGTGAGTATTTTAATGTTTACAGATTGGCCCCTATTCACTTCCATTCTAAGTGCCTCACTGGAACCCAGATTTTTATTTTTTTAAGAAAAAGTGGGGCAAGTAAATACAAAATGTTTTGTGGAAATCAATATTATGCCACAAATGCTGTCGATTGAGCTTAGCTTATACTGAACCCAGGATATTCCTTTAAGCAAAACTCTTAATTTGATCTCAGACAAACAAATAAGCTGTTCATTTGTAATGTTTATTTCCTTTGGGAACATAGAGGAAAAATTATTGTCACCATTTAATTTGTCGGCAGGCAAAGCAGATGTTGAGTATTTTGTGTGAGTTTTGTGTTTTTTTTGCATATCAATACCACAAGTCCTATTATCTACACTTATTTTAAGTTTGGTAGTTAAGTACAGTATGAAATATACAGCAGTCTGAGACATTGCTGGTTATTTGTTAAAAAGAGAAACTTTTAAACCCTCTGTTTCGGGCCTTGACAGTATAAGACAGAGTGAGACCATATCATTACTGACAGTCACGGAGAACACAAGCAGAGAGCCAATCTCTCTCTGATATTGCAGTGTAATGTACCAGACGCTATACAGCAAGATCCATTGGCAACTCCTTCCTCTACAGAGCATCTGACAAGAACCCTGTGGGAAAATAATCTTTAACCATCGTAAACTGGTTTGCTGGTCTTAGTTGGTCTCTCAGGCTGGTCTGCTTGCTGGTTTTAGAAGGGTTCTGGCCAACCTGGTCTCATAGAATCACGTTACTACCTACATTTTTGCTAAATGATTTTTACTTGCCTTTTTGTACATATTGTGGCACTTTCCTGATTAAATGAATACCAGAGGTGCTACAACAACAATTACTTTATCCCCTTTACACACATCAGTTAAATGGATGATTATCAGTTCGTAAACACTTACTTTTCACCCTGTTCCCCACACAATGCTATATTATAACATCTAATCACTTTTACTATAGCGCATGACTTGTAAGGTGATACATCTTTATATATATATATATATATATAATTATTTTTCCCAATTGTGACACAGAAAAATATGCATGACATTACAATAGACATTTCTTTTATTAAAAAAAAAAAAAAGAAAGAAAGAAACTAGAAAACTAAGAACCACAAAAAAAAAAAAAAAAAAAAAAACAAACAAACAAAAAACATACGCAATCAAAACCCAAAGTACAGCATGGATATTACATACATATACAAAGATTGCTGTACCAATCATTAGTGTAGGACCAAAAAAAGATTTTCTTGGGAGTGCAGTATGAAATAATTTTGTTGATCCAATGCCTTCTTAATGGGGGTTGTGCAGACTTCCAGTTTAATAATATATATATTTTTTTCCCCCATGAATTTAATAAAACCCAGATCTTTGAGCATATAAGTTTTAAATCTCCAATTTTTGGAGTAGGGCAGAGCAGTTAATGGCTCCCACATCAGTCTGACAGGGTTATGATCGGAAATAGATGCAGGAAGATAACTACAGTCCTTTACTTGATAAACTATAGATTGTGATGTTAAAAATAAATCTATTCTTGAATAAACATTATGTAAGTTTGTGTAAAATGAGTAGTCAATTTAGTTTGGATAAAGAGCCCGCCATACATCACACAGCCCCAGGTCTGTCATTCCCTGACTCAGAGTAGTTGCTGCTTTTGATTTAAAAGATTTCTGTCCTTATGAGGGTCCAAGACTAGATTAAAGTCACCTCCAGTAATAAAATTTCCCTAGACAGCAGCTAATCTTAACAGCAATTTACTAAAAATTGCAGGATCATCATGGTTTGGTCCATATAAATTTACCAGGGTTAAATGTTCTCTATTCAACTCGCATTCTACGAGCACATATCTGCACCTCGTCCCCTGGAAGAAAACGATGAGTAAAAAACATGGCCTACCCATTCTCTCATGAGTTTTTTATGCCCCTGTTCTGTAAGATGAGTCTCCTGAATAAAGGCTATATCAGTATTAAGTCTCCTCAAATGTGAAAGCACCTTTGTTCATTTAATTTGATTATTCATCCCTCTAACATTTCATGATACACAGTTTAAAACACTAGCCATTCTGCATAAGTTTGAAAATGGTAGGAAAGAGATTAGCACAGCACATATGGTGGTTTACCACTACACTTACTTGGGATATTTGTGAAAGGTATGACATGTTGCATGAGACATCAGACAATACACAAAATATAATTAGAAAAACTAAAATATTCAACATTCAACAAAGAGAGAGAAAAATAACTAGCCCTTGCTAGTAACCCAACAACAGAACTTGTAGCTGGCCAGCCAAACATTCGCCTATAGGGTGTTTAAAAAAAAAATCTCTATTCTGAAAGTCATGCATATCAGTCATTTAACTAATTACACCATTAATCATTATGCTTATTAAAGTGTTGAGAGATGAGCCATAACTATTCCAAAATAAGTCTCAAACCTAAAGAGCATTCATTGAGCAGTAACAAGATGCATCTGAGCAAAAATATTTCGTAATGTTACCTGTAATGTCCATTGGACAAAAGAAAGAAAACCCAAAATCAAAACATGGCCTGGATGTGGAAGTTAGCTGAGAATAATATCTCAGTTCTTATTCAGGGGTAGAGACATCTCTGTCCTTGCCGTAAGCTTCAATGAAGCTCTTAACTTCGGACAGGGTGGAAAAAACCTTTGCTTTACCCATGTGCAGGATCCGGAGGGTATATGAAGGAATATTCAATTTCTCTATCCCTCAGCATCCATTTCACATACGTGTAGGCCTTACGAGCATTCTGCAGCTCCACACTAGAATCAGGAAAGAAGTGAATGCGCCAGTTGTCAAAGTATATTCCTTTAAGTTCTCTCGCAAGTTGAAGGATTTTCTGCTTCTCTCTGAAGTTCAGGAGTTTTGCCACAATTATCCTAGGAGTCGATCTGCCTGATGATATATTGCCCATTCTGTGCACTCTCTCGATTATCGGAGGAGATGAAAAGATTTCCGGTCAGAGGATCTCAGGGAAGACACGTTTGGATTTCTCTGGCAGGTTGACGATACAAATGTTTGATCTCCTGCTTCTGTTCTCCAGGTCTTGCACTTTATCTTTAAGGTAAGAAACATCCTTCTCCAAGCGTTTGACTGTCGAACGAGCCTCCCTCAAATCATCCTCTGTGGCACTGACCCGAGTTTCCACCTCGACCATTTGTTCAGACAGTGTTGACATAGACGTTTTAATGTGGGTCAGTTTGAACTGAATGTCATTGGTCATCTTGTCGATTTGTTTGCATTTTTCCTTTTTTACTGGCTTTGATCTCCTTCCAAAGAGTTTGTAAGGACATTTTGCCTTCTGATCCTTCGGTCATGTTTGCTAGTGCGTTGAGCTTGTCAGTTTTGAGAGTATTGCTACTTGACTGCATTTTACGTCCTTTTCGACGCAAAATGCGTTCTGCCATAAGCAGTACTGACATTAAATTAGATAGCAGTCCAAAAAATTCTTCATAAGGAAAATTCATTAAGGAAAATTAATGAAGGATTACTGATGAATAATGAAGCTAGCCAAAGGAGCTCATTTAACCTTGCCGCCTGCATCACGTGACTCCAAGGTGATGCATCTTAACATTTGAATTGCATAACCAACTTCATTTAAAAGCTTGTTCGAGCACAGTCAAACTATGCAGTAGCTCAACTGATAGAGATTGCAATTCAAAAGACCAGGGTATGAATCCTGAAGAGCATGCAATTTACATATTTGTTAAAAGTGTCATAGAAGCAGCACAAAATGACATGTTTTTTTCAGCAATTGCATTTTTTATGTAAAATTTGCTTTGTATGACACTATTAGTTAGGTTTAGGTTTAAGGTTTTGGGTAGGGAGGTAGGTTTTGTTGATTTACATTTACATTTATTAATTTAGCAGATGCTTTAATCCAAAGCAACTGACAAAATGACGAAAGATACAACATCTTAAGGAGACAGTAACATGAAAATAAGCATTACAAAGCTTCAGTTGCATTGAAAAAGTATTAGCCAAGACAGAGATTAGACTGCAACAAGAAACTTTTATTATTATTATTATTATTATTATTTTGTGTGTATGGCCAAATGCTCAAGAAAAATGTGTCTTGAGAGGCAGAGTCTGCTTCACGGATGGAGTTGGGGAGGCCGTTCCACCATCGAGGTAAAGTGAAGCTGAAAATACGGGAAAGTGATTTGGTGCCTCTTTGTGTTGGTACCACAAGGCACCACTCAATTGCAGACCGCAGCCTTCTGGTTGGAACATAGCTCTGCGGGATTGATTTTAAGTAAGCTGGAGCAGACCCAGTGACTGTTCTGTGTACCAGCATCAGAGCCTTGAACTTGGTACGTGCAGCATCCGACAGCCAGCGTAGAGAGACAAAGAGGGGTGTAACGTGCTTTCTAGGGTTCGTTGAAGACCAGCCGTGCTGCTGCATTTTCAGTCATTTGCAGAGGCCTAATTGCACATGCAGGAAGGCCGGCTAAAAGAGCATTACAGAAATCCAGTCTAGATATGACAAGAGAATGAACAAGGAGTTGTGTGGCATGATCAGAGAGGAATAGTCTTATCTTCCTGATGCTGTAGAGTGCAAATCTACATGATCGGGCTGTTTTTGAGATGTGGTCGGTGAAATTGAGTTGGTTGACGATGGTTACCCCTATATTTCTGACCGTTTTCAATGTTGTCATTGTAGATGAACCCAGCTGAACGGTGATGTTGTTATCAACAGCACAACATATTTAAATTTCAATAGAGCATTAACTTTGAAAACCTCATCTGTAGCCACATGATTTCATTTAGCAAAAATGTCACCACAGCCATGTAATTTTCATTAAATCAGGCTGGTTTTGGGCACTTGTCAGCTGGTCATCAGGCCTCTCAGCTAAACTAGCTAAGACCAGCAAACCATCTAAGGCTGGTTTAAGAATCTTTTTTTCCACAGTGAATTTTGGAAATGCAAGGCTTTCAAGACAGAAGCTATGCAGAGACTTCATGCCAAACATTCATTTAGTTGCTTCCCCTACTGTCACAGTGAATCATGGGAGTCTGTAATGTTTTGCTCCAAGATAATTTGAAAGACTACGATACATGAGCCTATGGGCCCATGACTGAGCCAAACATCTGAGTAATGGCGCCTTGGAACAAAAAAAAAAGTCTAGTTAATCATTCAGGAGATTGTAAACTTTAGCCATCATGCTAATCGTTTTTAGCAGGATGAAACAATGTGCATGAAGCAGGAAAATACACACTTTTGAACTAGAAAAATACATAACTTACTCACGGTATGCAGGAACACGTTTCATGGATTGAAGCTAGATCATCAGTTATAGCACACAAGCTGTCACTGATCCTTTTATACTAAAAGTTCAACTTTGCGTACAAGCAGGCGGTCCACAGTTTTAGCTCATTATTCAGAACAGCCAAGTTGTTTCCCAGAATATTCAATAGCAGTTCAAAGACTTGTTGGTTTTTTTGTCATAGAAATGCATTGTGCCCTTGGGAATGTGCCTTCTCTAAAGACACACATTATTGTCACAAAGATGATGGCCTACATTTCCCTAACTCTTGTTGTGACATAAAGACCTTAAGGGTCTCATAAATCATAACCGAGTTTGACAACATTCCCTTTTGATGTCTGCACTCCTACCAGCTCAGTATTGAATGGAAACTGTGGATATGTTCAATATACTGTAAGTAAAGGCAACAATGTAGGGCACCACTGTGATTGCCAGAGAATGTTCACATTCATGCCCTTGTGTTAACCTCTCTCTACAACAGATTTCTTTTGAACTCCATGGAAGCAAAAATTGCTTTTTTACTGCAAATTATGCCCGATTACGAACAGTGAGCTGCTTGGTTGCACATAATGTAGGATACAAAACCAGTAATATGCAAACCTGTTTCCTCATTTATTAGTGAAATTATTTATTAGGACAAACAATATACATGAAATTGTGTTTAAAATCAAAATTACATTTTGTGGCTTTTAGCTTTGAAGCCATCTATGCTTGTGTACTTTAGCAGAATAAAGTTAGCTGTCTTTCTCTTCTGGGAAAATAGACTAAAAATATTGATGAGTCATCTTCCGCTTTTTGTACAATCATATTTTCTCTACAATGAGAATGTCCCTCCCCCTACACTGCCAAAAAAATACAAAATAAAAAAAATAAAAATAAAATAAAAAGAAAATCAGTATTTTAGCCTTGTTTTTCAGTAAAAATATCTAAAAATCCTTAAAGCAAGTCTTTTTTCAGAGAAATCTAACAAAATGCTAATGGGGTAAGAAAATAAACTTGTTGAATTAAAGTTTAGTCCCTTTGAATTAACTTTATTTTCCATTGGCAAAAAGGTTTTATTTTTATTTATTAATTTTTTTCTTGTTTTAAGCATAAATCCCACTACATTTTGTTAGATTTCTCTGAAAACAAGAACTAATTTATGTCATTTCTAAGGAAAATAAAATGAAATACTGAGTTAGAAAATATTTTTTTGCAACGTAATACCACCTGCCGCCAATGAAGCAAATCATGCACTGAAAAAAAAATTACTCATAAGATTTACTTAAAACTTTGCAATGTTTGCAGTTGTTCTAACTACATTTTTATGGTATAAAATTAAGTAAAATCTAATTAACTTCCTGACATAATATTGAATAAAGTGAATGAGCAAAATTTACTCAAATCTCAAATATAGAATTATTTTAACCCTCCTATTGCATTCTGGTAATTTTTGACCCAGTAGAGGTAAATCATAATTTTTAAATACCACATCGTTTTTCGTACGGGAAACAAACATTGTGACTTTGTCAAGGCTACCAAAATTAACATAATTATGATAATTATTATTTTATTTTTCAGATTTTTAAAAGTATTTAATATATATAATCATTATTGTAATGTTGTTACATCCTTCGCGTTCCCGGGTCAATTTTGACCCAGGCATCAGTTGTGGCTTTACACATGATATTATGCAGATATTTTCGCACATTTATGAATTCTATTTCTCTTAAAAATACTTACATTTAGCCTCTTTCCCATACTCCCTCTCACACTTTTTTGTCTCAAAACAGGACTGCATCTTGTTTACAAACATGCACACACACACATACACACACAGTCTCACACACACACAGAACTGACAAATAGGGCTGAAACGATTAGTCGACGTTATCGACAACGTCAACAATAAAAATTTGTCAACAAAATATTGTGTTGTCAAATAGTCATTTGATCTCATTTAACGTAACATAAGATCACATTAAACTCTAATGATGACGCGTGAGAGCAGCACTGCAGCTTGTGTCTGACTGAGGAGAGGAAGAATTATACAGCTCACAGTCCAGATGCACTCTAAACTTTCCAAACAGCTTCAGGTGATGTAGATCACAAAGTTTGTACCAAATAAGTAAAAACAGAAGCACTCTCGTTGTGTAATGAGCGGAGCCGGAGCTGCCGCTCCGCTGAAGCAAAACTTGTGTATCGAGCACCTTTAAAGGAAACACATCAGTGTTACATCTTCAATGCAGCTATAGTTAATGCATTATAGCTTTATTAAAGTTCAAATAATAAGGAAGTGGGTCATGTAAATAACTACAAATTCCGAAACTGCCATTTCTCTGTGCGGTCAGCAGCTCTTCTATGAGTTGCGCGAAGTTTCCTGATCTAAGGGGGAGAGATTGAAACTGCACCCGGCTGATGCACACTCTGTCGCGGGGATGCTCGTCCCTCGAACGCGCGCAGTTGCTGCAGCTAGATTTTGGCATGATGGCTCGCGGCTTATTAAATCATAATATATGTGTCACTGTGCATTTCTTATTGTGAGGAAAATTGGCAATATGCACTTTATTAATAAGAGAGAGTTAAAGATGGATTGAAGTAAACAGAAAGGTGAGAGAGGGTAGGTACCATTATACACTGCATCAATTTTTTTATTTTTGTTTTTATTTTTTATTTTTTTTATTTTTTTTTAGAGCTAGTTTTCCAATATAAATATCTAAAACTCCTTTAAAACAACGTACACTACCGTTCAAAAGTTTTCAAACGCTTGACTGAAATGTTTCTCATTATCTTAACAATCTTTTGGTCTGAAGGCCTATGCTCAAAATTTTGAAATTAGTTTTGTGGACAAAAATATAATTGTGCCACCATATTAATTGATTTCATTTAAAACTAAAATTTAAAGATGAGAACTCCTTCAATACTGTTTAAAAAGTATCCCAGGGTGATACCTCAAGAAGTTGGTTGAGAAAATGTCAAGAGTACATGTCTGCAAATTCTAGGCAAAGGGTGACTACTTTGAAGATGCTAAAATATAACACAGTTTTGATTTATTTTGGATTTTGTTTAGTCACAACATAATTCCAATAGTTCCATTTATGTTATTCCATAGTTTTGATGACTTTAATATTATTCTAAATGTGAAAAAAAAAAAAAAAAAAAAAAAAATATATATATATATATATATATATATATATATATATATATATATATATATATATATATATATATATATATAATAAAGAATGAGTGTGTTTCAAAATTTTTGACCGGTAGTGTACATTTACTTTATCAGCTATACTGCAGAAAAAGAAAAAAAAAATGTTATCTGAGAATTTTGAATATAATATAAAAAAATACAAATATTTTAAAATATCTAAAAATCCTTAAAAAAAAATAAATAAAAAGATGCATTCACCTGAGAAGCAGCTTATAAGATATTTAGACTTGCTTTTAGAGAATAGATCTTGAATATAAGTATATTTTGTCTTTACTGCACTCGCAGAAGTATAACCAAGTGAAAAATTCACTTATATACAAAATATACTTATATTTAAGATACATTCTCTTAAAGCAAATCTAAATATCTTATATGTTTCAAGTAACTGTATCTTGTTTTTAGATAATGTTTTTAGGATTTTTAGATAATTTTAAATGGAAAACAAGACAAAAACACGCAGTAATTATTTACTGAATAAAACATAATAAATGTTTTTTTGCCTTTAATTCAGCAAATGTCATTTAGAGATATTTTGAAAAGATTATTTTGTCCTCTTTATTGTTAGTAAGCATGTTTAATACAACCTTTTAAGTCGGGGCACAAGCTGAGTAGTCGATTAAGAGCTAATGATTAATCGTTGCAATAATAACCCCAATAGTCGAATAATCGTTTTAATAATCGTTAGATTAGTCGATTATTAAAAAAATCATTAGTTGCAGCCCTACTGACAAAACAGATGTAACAAACATAAATAAACTACATCAAAGGAAAAACTGCCTAAAGGGAGGTGTGGCAAGAGCAAAAGTTCAAGCATACATAAGCTGTGTTTCCATCCAGCTATTTTTATGTGTACTTTGAAAATGTGCATAAGAAATCCTGAATGAAACGACTGACATGCGAATAAACTCAAAATTTGCATAAAATTTTATGCGCTAGGAGGAGGTGGATTTTCTAGAGATACGCATTCGTTAAAATGCGCATTAAAGTGATGGAAACGGCTTATTCCCATGGACGATGACCTGTCATGACCATTTGTAAAGCGCGATGGCTGGATGGTATAGGTGTGACTGGCTCAGTGAAAGGCCCGACCATCGGACATAATTCTTCAAATGTAGCCCTGGTTAGTCGAAAGTGCTTCACTCACCGATCATCATTAAAGTGGGTCCTCACAATCCACAAGAACTGTTTTGAGTGTGGGAGGCCTGGAGCTCCCAGGTATATGGAGGCTGTCGGCGAATGGGAGCCCTCATTATGTGAGCTATTGCACTTCTTCTGTGTCGTCTTCTGGCAGCATTTAATAACACAATGTACAACTGCTTTATTACAGCAAATACAACTCTCCCTGAAGCAAAGAGGTAGTTCAGCTGCTTCATGACAAAAAGGCAGGCTCCCTCAAAATAATGTGCATTTACATTTCATGGAAACGCATGATGTTTCACATTTTCTTTAGCCAAATTTTCAGAAATCTGCATTAAAAATGCTAAACAATTTGATGGAAACCCAGCTATAGTCTGAATAAGGGCTGAATGAAGAAAAGTCCACATTTTACTCTGCCGCTCACTACAGACTGATATAATGATGAATCAGCTTGCACCATAATCATATATTAATATTCAGCAATTCATGCAATTAACTGAATATATTTTGTTTAAAAACAATGTATACAAGTACAGATGTTGTGTAGATGTTGTTTGGTTGGAAAAACATTTATATGGCTGTGTAAATTTTGACTACCGAGTTGTTTTTCAGCAGTAATGAGTAAGTAATCAATAAGTTAATAGGAAAATTACTTATATAAATTAAATGCAATGTTGAATTCAAATGAAATTTAATATAAACCTTGATTTAAAATATATATTCACATGTATCGCACTGGTCTAGCTGTAGTTAAAGTATATTTTGAAATGTTAAAGAATTTATAATTTTTTTAATTAAAAAAAACTTACATCATACATAACATTTATATTTTTCAGTTTACATACCAAAAATATAGATCTTTTTACATGTATGAATAGCTAAGAACTTAACAATGAGGTACAATATGGTGATGAAAACAATTGGATTATGAATATTTTATAAGCTTAAAACTCCACCAGGTCAAAACTGACCCACAAATGCAAAAGGTGTATGCAGATTCTAAACGCAATAGGAGGGGTTAATATTTTCAAGTTTATGCTTGAACTAACTTATTTACTGAGTTAGAGAGTACTACATTTTTTAACAAAACCATTTTTCAGTGTGGTTCATGGATGTGATGTAACTAAACCCTATAGGCTATTTAAAACAGTGTAAGCCCTGCGATATGGCCCCTTCTTACTGTTTCAACAGAAAATATGTCAACACAGGAGAGCAAACTATGCTTGTCAAGCCATTTCATGGAGTCTTAAACATTATTGCATAATGACTAACAGGGAAAACATGATCTTTAAACAGAAAGTGCACCACCTGCCAGCTTGTGTGCTACACAAACATCAGGTTCATTATGATCCAAATGCTTCTTGACAGCCTCTGCCGAAGCTTACTGGTCATTCCTTGATGAGGTGTGCAGGTCATCTAGCGTAGCTGCTATTGAGAAGGCGGCGACACTGCTAAGATCATTCCTATTATACAGACTGAATTATATGAAATAAGGAACTGAATTAAAGCCCCTTTAGGAATTTAATTAAGGAAGGCTTTGGCAATGCAAAGTATTTAGGCTTGATTCAATTAGCTCTCAGAAATGCTTCTGCAAAGGTCAGGCAGAGAAGAGAAACAAACCGTGCTCTGTTTATGTGCAATGAGAGGGCCCTCTGCTCCGCTCCCCTGACTTGCATTTAAAGCAAGTGCCATCAAAATGAGTCCCAGTCCTGCCAGTTTTCTTTGCTTGAAGCTGTGCCAGCCTTTGCCACGTTCCCTCACTGCTAGCTCATTTAAAAAAGATTATACACCTATAATGGCACCAATAATAGCAATGGCACAGATCAAGCTAAACTAAGCTAAAGGATGTGTTGCCTCAAAAGTGTGATTGGAAAAATGTTAGATTATGGAGTGATGGCTGCTATTGGACCAGCAGGGGTATACATAGAATTAACTCACAAGCAGTGGGAAAGATTAGCTGTGAGTCTCCCCTGGGCACTCTTTCACACACAAATGGTTTACGTTAATAAATGTCAGATTTATTGTCACAGCTGGTCAGATTGCTTGTTATGTCTGAGTTGCAGCAGACAGCTCAAAATAATTTTGGAACTATGGCCGATGGAAAATAAACTGGACCTTTGGGAAGTTGCAAATAATTGCTTTTCAGAATGGCAGCTAGCATAACTACTCAAGTAAGAAATAAATTGTTCTACCTTTAGAAGAAAAAGTTTTGACATTAAGTTCTAAACAGTTTTAGTTTGTACAAAGTGTCCTCTCATTATGAAATATCTCTTCACATATTAAACTCCACCAAATACTCTATAAATATCTGAGTTTCAGTCAAATATCCAACATGATCACGCAGGAAGTCGACATGTTGCTACTGAATGTTTCGGTAACCTAACTTTGACACCATTCTGCTGAGTTACTGACAAGCACCATCTGCCATCAGACATCTTTGCATCAATTCAAATGTGTTTAACATTTTTTGTGGCACTACTGATAGCATGTTGCGCGAACAGACTCAGAGACAATGGTGGTGCGTCCCATATCGCACATTTGCAAAGGCGCGGGAAGTGGGGTGCTGAGGGTGCTGAAGTATAAACGAGATTTAATATATTTCATTGTATTTATGCAGTATATATATAAAACAACTTTCGCTTCAGTATATCATTAATGTTAATAAAAATTCCGTCCCGTTTCAGAGAGATTTGTAATGCTTTTGGGCAGGGCTCTGCCAAACTGAAGAGAGCTCTTGTGATGGATAATGGAGAACTTTTTATTCTCCCTTTTTTTTCTTTTATTTGCACAAAATAAAAAAAAAAAACTAAAAGTGATTGTTAACAATGAGACAGTATTTGACAATAAATAACATTTAAATTGTGTTATTTTATCATTACTGCTGTTTAATAATAACTATTATATTGTAATATTACTCTTTATTTGAAAAAAAAATCAATCCTCAACATAATTTTTTTTTTCTTCAGAAGAATATTGTGCTTTACTCGTGTGTAAACTTATCCTTTGAAATTATAATAATTTACACACACACACAAAAATACAGTACAAGTTAGTGCTTTTTTGTTCTCATGATTCGTCGCCCTGTGGAAGGCGCTAAAACCTCAGCTGAGCAAAAACTTTGTTGAACACGAATCGCTTGGATATTGAAAATCTCATGAAGACATTTATTAGCAACATCCCTGAGAGCAAGGTCACATTTGGGGTCTTCAAGTAACAGGTAAGACATTTCTTTATAGCTTAATATTTTAGCATATGGCTTTATTTTAATAGGTATTTTGTCTGAACAATTATATAGTGTTTTATGGTTATTTCTCATTCACACTGACACAACAGTAGTTTTGAACATGGTAGAATGTAACTAATGCATTGGCTGGCTTACTGAATGACTTAATTGCTGGTGAAAACGTTCCATTGCATTTTTTTGTGTGTGTATGTACAGTGATTGGGAGACACATGGTTCTCTGATGCCCTCGCTCCAGTGTTCCTATGTTGAACTGCTCAAATAACCAGGGAAGCATTTCCCAAAAGCATCGTTAGCCAACTATGGTTGCAAGTTTCATTGTTACCAAAATAGTTGGTGTTTCCCGAAACCATAGTTCCAACGAACATTGCATACAGCATCGCAAATTTGTGAACTAGGCTCTTCCCCCTTCGCTCGCTGCTACTGAGAGAAGCCTGGTCTTTTCAACAGGGTTAATATAAAAAAATAAAACCAACAATTTAAACAGAATGTCTATTTTGAAAGAAGCTTGTTGGGACCTACAGTGACATAAACTTGGCATGAGGTATTATCAAAGTAAAACTTTCTGATTGCCAAGCTCACTATAAAGGTCTTGCCCTTGAGGTCTGCAATCTTGTGCAAGTTTGGCAAACAAAGCCATTGTTCTCTATTTAAATAAAGAACTTAAGGCTTTTAATCTTGTTCAGGGTTGAGTCAGGGAACTGTTGTTTCAAAACAAGAGGGTAAGAAATGTTTGGGGATCTTTGTACAATGACTAATGTATCAGAGAAAAGGACTATATGAAGGTAAGGCTTCTTCAAAATAATTCCCTTTGATCTAGCCAAAAAAGTCTTATTGTTCTGTACTTTACACTGAATGCACCAGAGAATCGCTGCGTATTGCACGCATACACATGAAAGCATCTATTTTTATGAGCAGTTATTCTTCTGTTTGCGAAGATGTGGGACAGTATATTCACCTATGTCTCTGGTTTCACACCAAAGGACCTAATTTTGTTCCTTTCTTTACTCTTTACATAATTCAAAACAGTTTATGTTAATAGCATGGAGGAAGTGATTGCCTCCTGCAATTTTTTTCTGGGCCAAATGCTCTCATTTTTGTGCTTACAATACAGCATTTGTTTTGATACACCTTATTAAGTTTGCTATTTTCACTGGCCCTCAGATATCTAATTTCTCTTAGGCCTGTGCACTGCATCAGCGAAAGCTGCTTTAGGCCAACTTGGATATGTCAATCCTGATAATTCCGGTGTGTGTGTGTGTGTATATATATATATACATATATATATATATATATATATATATATATATATATACACATACATACATACATACATACACAAACACACACACACACACACACACACGCACACACACACATATATATATATATATATATATATATATATATATATATATATATATATACAGGGTTGGGAGGGTTACTTTTGAAATGTATTCCACTACAGATTACAGAATGCATGCTGGTTTCACCGCTGTTCAAATGCACTTTGGATTGCATCACTTATATGTATAAATGTTTTCCATCTGAAAGGACTAAATATTAAATGAAACAAATGACAATAAAATGCAAAGTAATCTCTTCAGTAATCAAAATACTTTTTGAATGTTACTGTATTCTAATTACCAATGATTTAAACTGTAACTGTAGTAGAATACAGTTACTGATATTTTGTATTTTAAATACATATTCCCGTTACATGTATTTCTTTACTCCCCAACCCTGTATATATATATATATGTATTTTATTTTATTTTTATTTATTTTTTTGCTTTACTTTGGTTTTAGTGCTGCCCATCCAAGGAAAATACCTAATTATTTGTGTTTTTTTTTTGTTTTGTTTTTTTTTAAAGCAAGAATCACTATTACTAAAGTAACTGAGATGACTGTGAACATTAATGATACCACTGCCATGTTGAAAAGAGGTGTGTGTATGATATGTTTGTTTTTTTGTTTTTTGTCTTTGTATCATCTTGGACTTAAACTGACACCTAGCGGTTTGGATGTAGCATAATTTAAAATCAATAGTTTTCAGTTTCAGATGCCATTGTAGAAATGTTTTTATTCTCAGTCAGCCATAGTTACTTTAACCAATGAGTAGGGTTGCCACCCATCCCGTAAAATATGGGATCATCCCATATTTAAGCTAATTAGAAGGCGTCATGGTGAAATCGTTCTAGATCGGCAATTTAACATTGATGTAAGTTGGGAAATTTGCCTATGGTGGGTAAGAGACCATCTGAAAAGTCCACACATTGTGCTAAAATGTGCTAATACTGTGGAGGGTGTGGTAAGGGACAGTCTAAAAAATACACAAATTGTGGTAAAACTGTTTTTTTCTATGTAAATGTTCAATAAGATCAAACAATGTATGAATACAATAATAAAGTACACGTGAAGGAAAAGTAAACAAATAAAATAAATAAAAATGATAAAAAAATACAAAATATGTATAAACCATCCAAAATGTATACATAAATAAGATAAAGAAGACAAATAATCAATTTTCTTTTTTAAATAAATATATTTTTAACATATAAATGATGATTTTTATAAGTCATGGGTCAGGAAAGTTCTCATTTTAGCATTTAAGAAAGGATATAATTTTTTTTTATTAATAACGCATATTAACTAAAACTAACCAAATGCAACTGCATAGCAATGCACTACAAAACCACTCAGAACAACCTAGCATCATAGCAGTGACTTTTGTACAGGCAAGCACTAATCATTTTTTATTTTTTTTATTAAACATATCTATAATAAAATAAACATGGTTCCTAACTGCTACTGGTTTGTACAGGACGTTGCATATTCCTTAAGTTAATCAAAAGAAACATGCACCAAATCTAAGGAAGTAACATGCTCTACAGTACATACTGTTGTGTATGTCAGTACTTGTCTGTTATATTTGCAAAATGCTGAGTGGTTTCTATCCTTACAAGCTGCAACAGTGTTTAAAGGTTTGGATATGGTGATGTTATGTTCATTAAAGTTGGTCGAGTATTCATGGAATGGACTCTTAATGCCCATGGGCATGACCAGACGTCTAACATCCTCAAACCTTTTTTAGAGTGCTTGGCTCAGCATTGCAGTAACCTCTGACAACACAATCACTGTTTTCATTATTCACAGGACATGTTCTCCTCAGGATATAGTCAAACTCCCAAAGCCTATTAGCAAGAAAGTGCATCACAGCACCATGTGGCTTGTTAGGCTTAAATATGCATCTTGTTGACTTTGTGGTCAAAGTACATGCCTTGCTTGATCTGGAAATATTTATAAATAAATAAATAGACTTACTTTATGATTTACCATGTGAAGTATCTTAGTACAAAGGCTCTTTGATAATACCAATGTCATTGGCTACAAGTGAGCTAGTCTAAGTTGAAACAATTTTGTTGATGCAAGACCACCACAGGATAATAGCACTGGAATACACTTAAAGATGTGCACTGCTAGCATCACTATCCAGTAGACCTACAGTTTGTGTCCTATTTTGATCTTTTGATCAGTGTCAAATTTGAACAGTAGAGCAATACATTCCTATATTTCTCTATAGACTGGAAGGTTTTTACTACTAAGCACACAGACAGAAATGGATTATGTCGTAATGAGCTACACTCTTGCACAGATGGGATATTTTTCACTTGGAGACATATAGAGGCCCACAGCCATATCTAGATGGAATATCTTTGAGACCCCACAGTGGGGCCCCAGAGCTCCCTGGGACAAGCTCCCTGCCTACGCACAAGAATTGTCCAACTCAGACTTTATGGTGGTGAGTTTTGCATGGATAATATCAAAAGAAATTATTTAAAACAAAACATTTAATACAAACAGAGTAAGTGCAGAAAATTATTTTGTTGACATAAAAACAGGTATCATACAAACAACTTTGCAGTTTATGAGGACTTTATAATGTTTTTTTTCTCCCTAATTTGGAATGCCCAATTCCCAATGCACTCTAAGTCCTCGTGGTGGCGTAGTGGCTTGCCTCAATCTGGGTGGCGGAGGACGAATCTCAGTTGCCTCTGTGTCTGAGACCGTCAATCTGTGCATTTTATCATGTGGCTTGTTGAGCTTGTTACCGTGGAGACATAGCACGTGTGGAGGTTTCACGCTATTCTCTGCGGCATCCATGCGCAACTCACCATGTGCCCCACCAAGAGTGAACCACATTATAGCGACCATGAAGATGTTACCCCATGTGACTCTACCCTTCCTAGCAACCGGGCCAATTTGGTTTCTTAGGAGACCTGGCTGGAGTCACTCAGGATGCCCTGGATTCGAACTCGCAACTCCAGGGGTGGTAGTCAGCGTCTTTACTCGCTGAGCTACCCAGGCCCCCACTTTATAATGTATTTTACATTAGTGCTCTAAGTGGAAATAAATCGGTTCCGGGACTCTTTCCCAGATAGTTTCTTTGTCCGTCCAGGGGTGGGGCGCCCACAAGCATTTCTCCGTCTTCGCGCCTCCAAAGAAGAGCTGCCGGTACGGAAGAGTTGCTGCCGTTACTGTGACATCATTTTGTTGACCGGCTCACTTTGAGCATTGTTTTACATGCAACACTTTTTATTTAACATTAAACTGACAGAAAATTCTAAATATATTTTCATAGGGTGAATGATGAGGAGTACTTGTTGCCATTTTATTTATAAAGTGCAAATTCATTAATAATATTGCCTATATACTTATATGCATAACAAATTGCTTTCTACCAAGTGTAGTATAATCAAACTTTGAGTCTCTTCACTCATGAAGCAGAAGACCTTAAACCAGCAATTTTAAATAGAAGAGCAATAAACCATCAAGAGGGTCTTTCACACCCAGAAGGCCTATGAGAGCTTACAGTAACTGTGGAGGATTAAAGTTATAGTAACCTTAAATACCATACGACCTTAGGATCCTGGATATCCTCTAGCAACTATGAACCAAAGCCACTGAAAATACATCAAACTTCCTGTCTAACCCACACCCCACCACCACCCAAATGCAGCAGCTCACTGCTCACATCTCAACAGCACATTTAATCAATGCACGGGCTTTCACAATCCTACACTGATTAGTCCATGTGTTTAATGGCTGCATTTTATGATTGCGCGTGCTGTGATGCAGAGCTGCAGGTGTGCTGTATTGCATTTGGCAGATTGTGGGGAAACAAAGTGAGTGATTTGAGATTAGTGCTGCTTCTCGTGGCAAATTTGTTTAATTGCAAAACAATTTCTCAACAGTCCCAGAATAAACTCAAGGGTTTTAAAAAGAATGGATATTAGACAAAACAATTTATAGAGGCAAATAAACTTTGAGTATTCGATTACAGTTCTCCTCCTAAATTTACCCCAGGCAAAATCTGCAAAATCATTATCATTTAAAAAAAAAAAAAAATAAGAGAGATCATAAAAATTTATAGTTTTTATTTTTAGTTTTATTTTGTACTAGCCAGATTTTGAGTTCTCTTCTACAGTGGTTTAGTGATGTTCAGATTCAATTTTTACACTCAGGACAATTTAGGGACTCACAACTCATACACAATTATTACAAAATGTTTCAAGTATTTATTGATACTTGGAGGCCACACACAATATTAAGAACCAAGGGTATGTCAACTTTGGAACAGGATAATTTGTGTAATTTCATTTATTATTTTGTCTTGTGGCATATAATTAAATATTTATTATGCAGCTTCAACTGTAATGTTTTTGTAATGCTTAATAAGGTTATATTTGTTAGCATTATTAAATGCATGAGGTAACATTAACTGTGAACAACATTTTTAACAACACTTATTAATCTGGGTTAATTTTAATGTATAAACTTATACTCACTGAGCACTCTATTTGAAACACCTGCACACCTACTTATTCATGCGATTATCTAATCAGCGAATTGTGTGGCAACAGTGTAATGCATAAAATCATGCAGATAAGGGTCAGAAGCTTCAGTTAATGTTCACATCAACCATCAGAATGGGGAAAAAAATTTGATCTCAGTAATTTAGACCGTGGCATGATTGTTGTTGCCAGACAGGCTGGTTTGAGTATTTCTGTACTGCTGAACTCCTAGGATTTTCACGCACAGCATTCTCTAGAGTTTACTCAGAATGGTGCCAAAAACATCCAGTGAGCGGCAGTTCTGCATACAGAAACGCATTGTTAATGAGAGAGGTTAACGGTGAATAGCCGGACTGGTTCGAGCTGACAGAAAGGCTACGGAAACTCAGATATCTAATTATATTTATTGATAAAGATTCCACTTTCCGGGGGGCCAGGGTAGCTCAGTGGTAAAGACACTGGCTACCACCCCTGGAGTTCGCTAGTTTGCTAGTTCAAATCCAGGGCATGCTGAGTGACTCCAGGCAGGTCTTCTAAGCAACCAAATTGGCCTGGTTGCTAGGGAGGGTAGAGTCACATGGGGTAACCTCCTTGTGGTCACCATAATGTGGTTTGTTCTCAGTGGGGCGCATGGTGAGTTGAGCATGGTTGCCGCGGTGGATGGCACGAAACCTCCACACATGCTATGTCTCCGTGGCAATGCACTCAGCAAGCCACGTGATAAGATGCACAGGTTGACAGTTTTAGATGTGGAGGCAACTGGGATTCGTCCTCCACCACCCAGACTGAGGTGAATCACTACAAAAAAAATTACACATTCCACAAGTAATCAGATTATATTACCTGAAAAAAAATTGTTATCTAAAAGATTACGTTTCTGATTAAAATTTAATCTACCCAACACTGAATGTTAATGTAAACAACATTTAATTAATATATATATATATATATATATATATATATATATATATATATATATATATATATATATATATATCAGTATAAGTTGAAATTAATGTTAACCAAAATTAATAAATGCTGTAAAGTATTGTTCATTGTTAGTTTATGTAAATTTATGTAGTTAATGAATGTTAATGAATGAAGTACAACCTTATTGTAAAGTGTTACAGTTTTTTTTTTTTTTTTTTTTTTTTACCATTGACTTACTTTTAAGACCTCCTAAATTCTTCAAGATTTCACTAGGGTTATGTAAACTTTTGAGCACATCTGTAAGTTGGTGCATTTGGACATGAATATCAAGATACTTTGCTTTCTAAAAATAAGAGGCATGATAAATACTTTTGCCACTTTTAGGAACTTTGAAGTTTGATTTGCATACAACAACTTTTGTCTGAAAAGAAAATTCAACAACATTTCAATACATTCTGAGAAAATATAATAAGAGATCACTCTTGTTAAAAAGTAAATTTACAGTACATAAACAGAATAAGAAATATTAGAATGCACATTCTATCTTCATAACCGGGGCCCTGGCTGCAAAACAGGCCAGTTAAAGCCAGCAGAGAAGCTAGTCTAAACAATCCTCGTGTGAATGGCTCAGCATGAAAATAAAATCCATCTTGTTTGACCTTGGGATATGCTTTAATGATTTACTGCAGTCTGTTGAGGGGTGACCCTTCCAGGGTCAGGACATCTATGGTCGAACAAGGTCTTCAAGGCATTCTGTGTTCCTTTGAAAGAGAAGAGCAAGTGTATGTTTGACCTCTGCTTGTAGTGTTGCTTTGTAAGAAAATTCCAAGGCACCAAGGTTTGGTTGGTTGGTATGGTCCAATTAGCCTTTACTGGTAGATGACATAACTACATCATTGTAGGGGCAAAAACAATCTTTTTGAAGCCCATTCACTATAAAAGTAATAGTGTATTCTGATTAAATATATTTTGTTTTTACTAGCAACATATAAATCATTTTATGATATTATACTGTAGGTGTTTTGGAGGGCTATTATAAGCATGAAATCGACCAGACTGATCACATTGTGAATTCGGAAACAGGAGGTCTAAAGTTCTGCTGCTGAAATCTTCCCACTGAAATCTGTACCCACAGATTGCTTGCATGCCTTGGTATAACCTAGACTTGCTATTCTTGTCTGTAATTAAATTTGCACTATCAGGCCAGTGGTCCACTATGTTGCACTGTGTATCTGGTACAATGTTCCACTTCAGTAATAATCCCCATCATAATGTCTCCCGCTCAGTAATTTATTTGGCTCTAGGCTGATGCTTGCGAAATATGGGCAACAAAGCATATAGGTGTGTTTCCATCAAAATATACTGTTCATTTGAATTATGAATCAAAGTTGCTATCAATAATGTATTCATTCTGGATATTCTCAAGAAAAGCGTTAATCGAAATTGCTGACAAAGGCCAAATGTATACAAGGCAGCGGCTTAAAATGTATGTTTGCTTATCAAGTTCATTTTTTGCTGGAGGTAATATATGTCAGCCTTTTTTTAAAGTTTGTATGTACAAAGTGTCAGTGAAAAGTGAAAAGAGCTGTTACCTGGAACGGTTTCCTCATTTATTCTGTGATTTAGAATGTCATAGAGTATGACCATTTGAACACAGTATATTGTTTATGTACAAAAATCAAAATGCTAATGGTCCTTTATGTATAAGGAATTAAATCTATTATATATAAATATTTACCTTGACATCAAACAAAATGTGTCATAAAAATAACAGTTTACACATTTTCAGTTTGAACTAATGGGAGCCTATATATTTAAGTTCTTTGGCACTTTGGAAAGGCTTCATTCATGGAATTCAAGTATTTCATTATGTTTACTCCCAGCAAAAATTTTAATTGAATTGTAAGGCTATAAACATAAATTTATTATATTTTAAATCTAAATGTATGAGCATATTCAAATCACAGATGTTGTTTATATTTAGGACATTTTTCAATTAGTAAGGAAAACCAGATGATCAGGAGAAAAAAAAAACAAAAAAACAATAGATGGCAATTGTAGTATTAATTATGATAATTAAATGCTACTAATTTTTTATTTTATGAGAAGATGTTGTTAAACCTGGCGTAAAGATTTTTGGCTGTTGGTTGCAAGATAAATACAGTAATTTACAGTACATGATCCACTGGTAACCTGCATCAACCATCTGGCACAAGGTCAACTTTCCATCAGCATTAAACTCTCCTCTTAGCAGGTGCCATGTTACTAAGTGGAGTTTGGTCTTGGCAAAAAAGTGTTGACCAGGCTGAAAGCTTGGTTTGTGAGATTACCAGTTACTGTACTTTCATCCCATTAACAATCTGTGTTGTGGAATTTCATGAAATGGAATAACGTTTAAAGGAATATTCAGGGTTCAGTACAAGTTAAGCACAATTGACAGCATTTGTGGCATAATGTTGATTATGACAAAAAAAAAAAAAAAAAAAAAAAAAATCTCAATGTGAAAGTAGAATTGGAGGTTTATAGTACAAAATGACTTAAATATTGATGTGTTTCTCACCCACACCTATCATGTTGCTTCTGAAGACATGGATTAAACCGCTGGAGTCTTATGAATTACTTTCATGCTGCGTTTATGTGCTTTTTGGAGTTTTAAAGGTCTGGGCACCATTCAGTTGCATTGGTGCCCACCAACAGAGCTGAGATATTCTTCTAGAACTCTTTGTTTGTGTTCAGCAGAAGAAAGAATGTCATACACATCTGGGATGGCATGAGGGTGAGTAAATGATGAGGGCATTTTCATTTTTGGTTGAACTATCCCTTTAAGGTGTTCCTTTAGATGTTGGCTATGTATATGTGTGTGTCTTCTTCATATGTAGCCTACCTGCTCCAGAAAATTGGTAATTTTCTGATATGTACACTACCGGTCAAAAGTTTTGAAACACTTGACCGAAATGTTTCCCATGATCTTAAAAATCTTTTGATTGCTTAAATGTTTGAAGTTAGTTTTGTAGACAAAAATATAATTGTGCCACCATATTAATTTATTTCATTATAAATCTAAAATGTAATTAATTTTTTTTTTTTTTTTTTTTATTAAATTGATGACTTGGACCAAATAATAAAGAAAAGCAGCCAATAAGTGCCCAACATAGATGGAAACTCCTTCAATACTGTTTAAAAAGCATCCCAGGGTGATACCTCAAGAAGTTGGTTGAGAAAATGTCAAGAGTACATGTCTGCAAATTCTAGACAAAGGGTGACTACTTTGAAGATGCTGAAATATAACACAGTTTTCATTTATTTTGGATTTTGTTTAGTCACAACATAATTCCCATAGTTCCATTTATGTTATTCCATAGTTTTAATGACTTTACTATTATTCTAAAATGTAAATATATATATATATATAATAAAGAATGAGTAAGTGTTTCAAAACTTTTGACCGGTAGTGTATATATACACTGGCATCCAAAAGTTTTGGAATAATGTACAGCTTTTCTGTTTCAGAAAGAAATTGGTACTTTAATTCACCAACGTGGCATTCATCTGATCACAAAGTATAGTCAGGACATTACTGATGTAAAAAAACAGCACCATCACTATTTGAAAAAAGTCATTTTTGATCAAATCTAGATAGGCCCCATTTCCAGCAGCCATCACTCCAATACCTTATCCTTGAGTAATCATGCTAAATTGCTAATTTGGGACTAGAAAATTACTTGCCATTATATCAAACACATTTGAAAGCTATTTGGTTTGTTAAATGAAGCTTAACATTGTCTTTGTGTTTGTTTTTGAGTTGCCACAGTATGCAATAGACTGGCATGTCTTAAGGTCAATATTAGGTCAAAAATGGCAAAAAAGAAACAGCTTTCTCTAGAAACTCGCCGGTCAATCATTGTTTTGAGGAATGAAGGCTATACAATGCTTGAAGTTGCCAAAAAACTGAAGATTTCGTATAAAGGTGTACATTGCATTCTTCAAAGACAAAGGACAACTGGCTCTAACAAGGACAGAAAAAGATGTGGAAGGCCAGATGTACAACTAAACAAGAGGATAAGTACACCGGAGTCTCTAGTTTGAGAAATAGAAGCCTCACATGTCCTCAGCTGACAGCTTTGCTGAATTCTACCCGCTGAACACCAGTTTCATGTACAACAGTAAAGAGAAGACTCATGCAGGCCTTATGGGCAGAATTGCAAAGATAAAGACACTTTTGAAACAGAAATCAAAAAGAAAAGGTTAGAGTGGGCAAAGAAACACAGACATTGGACAACAGATAACTGGAAAAGAGTGTTATGGATCTTAACCCCATTGAGCTTTTGTGGGATCAGCTAGACTGTAAGGAGCGTGAGAAGTGCCCGACAAGACAGCCACATCTATGACAAGTGCTACAGGAAGCGTGGGGTGAAATGTCACCTGAGTATCTGGACAAACTGACAGCTAGAATGGCAAGGATCTGCAAAGCTGTCATTGCTGCATGTGGAGGATTTTTTGATGAGAACTCTTTGAAGTCGTTTAAGAACTTCTGAAAAATAAATTTCAAATTGTGATAGTAATTGTTCACGTTATTAATGTCCTGACTATATATTGTGATCAGTTGAATGCCACTTTGGTGAATAAAAGTACCAATTTCTTTCCATAACAGCAAAATCTGTACATTATTCCAAACTTTTGGCCACCAGCGTGTGTGTGTGTGTGTGTGTGTGTGTGTGTGTACACACACACACACACACACACACACACACACACACACACACAGTGTATATTTTTGCTGCAAAATAACTTCCTAAATCGATATCGACTCTGCCCACACTGATTCCCAGCATATCCGAAGTTGCCTCTCCTTAGAAAATGGCTGAAAATAGCTATGAGCAATTTCACCTCTGCAGAGACACCTTGAGTCACCAAGAAAGCTTTGAGAAGTGTCTGCTGCAAACTTCGGCTGACAGGTTTTCACAAGATTCACTTGAACACGTGTGACACTGCCAGGCAAGAATCTATGAAGCAAGTCAGACAGACAACAAAGCAAAAAATGACAAGGTCTAGCCCCCATATTGCCATATTGATGGACAATTGAGCTAAATTTAGACCCTAGCCATCGCTTTCCGCTCCAGTCTACTGGCCTAGAAGTGTTTTCTTTGTCCTCAGGTTGCTGTCACCACAGCCATATTTCAGAATAGAGGTGAGAATAATAATCATTCCAGGTTTTTTCTTGACATTTTTGGATGATTGATCTCTGACTCTATTGGTAATTCAGTATTAAAGTTGCTGGTAGGCAATAGTCGTAAGGGATGAACATTAGATCTGTGTTGGAGGTGCTGAACCTAAAAAAGCAGTGCAAAAGGCCTTACATTTTTAAACATGACATTAGGTAGGAAGTTAGACTGATGTAATATTTCAGCTGGATGCTGTTTTTCTAATACTTCTAAAAGATTTTTTCTGGTGTGATGTTTTGTCAAGCACTGCTTTATTCTGGTATAAATACAATATATTCAAATAAGCGTAGCACTTGTATACACACTTCTGGTAGGACAAACTAAGCCACCGTAGCTGTGATTCAATTCAAACGGTCCCTGTGATGTGCACACTACATATTAAGCATGATATATCTGTTGTAGTTTACTTCACTTGACAAAATATGACAAACACAGACAACAATTGAGCTGCCCATATTAGGGTTTCTAATGCATAAAATACTTGTGTGAATAAATATTAATATCATATAAATTACCATACTTTGATATAGCTATATAAAAGTATATAACGCATCCAAGTGTATTTTTATAAAATGTTTGGAAATTTAACGAATGTCCCAGGTTCAAAACAAATTAGACTCATCTGACAGCATTTGTGGCATAATGTTGATTAATACAAAAGATAATTCCAACACGTCCCTCGTTCATTTAGAAAAAAAAAAAAACAAACAAAAAAAAAATAGTTACAGTAAGGCACTTACAATGGAAGTGAAAGGAGCCAGCTTAAAAATGCTAAAATACACACTCTTTCAAAAATATAGTTACAAGACTGAAATATCACACTTGCTATTCCCATGTGATAAAATCACATACTAACATATCTGTGTAAAGTTGTATCCAATATATGTCGGTAAACCCTGCAATCTGGTAAATGTCTCAACTGGTAAATCCCTGATTTTATTGTACTAAAATCATGTCAACACATATAATGTTTATGTGTTGTGGCTATACTTTTGAAACGGCTTGTATTTTAGTGTTTATGAACTGACCCCATTTACGTCCATTGTAAGTGCCTTACAATGCACGTGATCTCTGATCCCTCAGACATCACTGTCTTAAAAAGCATCATTCATCTGTAATGGATATCATGAACATGGGCTTGGGATAACTTTAGTAAACCTTTGTTAGTCTACACCATTCGCCGCTGCATCCACAGATGCAAGTTAAGACTTTACTATGCAAAGCAGAAGCCCTACATCAACACTGTCCAGAAGCACTGCTGACTTCTCTAGGCTCTGTCTCATCTTAGATGGAAAGTAAAACAGTGCAACCGTGTTTTTTGGTCCGATGAGTCCACATTTCAAATAGTTTTTGAAAAACACAGCCGTTGTGTTCTCCGGGCCAAAGAGGAAAAGGACCACAAGGTAAAACATCATATAATGTTTAGCTATAGTGCTTTCAATATAGCAAAAGGTGAATAAAATATACAAATAACTCCTTTTTGTTTTTATTAGCATTTTTCATACTTTCCCAACTTTTTCGGAATTGGGGTTGTACAAGTCGGTTAATATATTCCCCCATTAAACTGATCATCATTTTTACACATTTATGTTTGGCTTTATATTTTTACAGAGGCTTCAATTACTGTCATATTAATGTTACATATTTTAAATAGAATTAATAATACAAATATTATTTTAAAAAGAGGATATCTGGAGCAGATACAAAGTTTCATTTCACCTCATGCTGCGCATGCTTCTTCCCTCTCACACTCGCGGCACGTGCAGAAAAATGACCTCTCGCTAGACAAGCAAACTCAGTAAAGTAGTTATGAAATCACTTCAGTGGTGGTGCGGGAATCAGATTCCCAAACGTTTGAAAGTCCCTATGGATGTTTTCACATTTGAGTCTTCTTTACATCTGTGCATGCTTGTATGTTATTTTCTACCCGATCTCATGAAAAGTCGTACATAATTTATGAGTTGGCAATTTCGTATGGTCTCGCACAATGTTGTTCGCATAAACTCGTACGACTTCATCACGTGCAAATTCCCGGATATCTAATGGGGAAGCGTGAGTTTTCCATGCACGAGGCATTAAGGACATACTTATTTATATTATGCCCTAACCCAAACCCCTTATCTAAACCTATCCAATCAGTAGAGTGTGTAAACATGATAGGAAGCTGTTGTGTGAGACAGAAGCAAGTAATTGTCACGTATTAGATGGAAACGATGTCCAGCGATGTCATTGGCTGTAGTGAAAGTCGTAGGAAGTGCAGTCAAATATATGTGTGGCACAGTTATTGGCACCCCTAGAAATTCTTATGAGTAAAATATATCTGAAGTATATTCCCATTCATATTTTAAATTTTTTTGTACATCTGGGTGACTAGGAACATGAAATTGTTCAGCCATGACTTCCTGTTTCAGAGGGGTATAAATATGAAGTAACACACAAGCCAAATTCCCTTCTATCACAATGAGTAAGACCAAAGAATAAAGTTATGCTGTGTGGCAAAAGGTTGTTGAGATTCACAAAATGGAAAATGGTCATAAAAAATAGATAAAGCATTGAAAATACCCATTTCCACCATCAGAGCAATAATTAATAAGTTCCAATCAACTGGAGATGTTATAAATTGGCCTGGAAGAGGACGTGTGTCTATATTGTCTCCACACACAGTGAGGAGGATGGTTCAAGTGGCCAAAGAATCTCCAATGATTCCAGCTGGAGAATTGCAGGAAATAGTTGGGTCTTGGGGTCATAAAGTCTCCAAAACTACAATCAGACATCACCTACATCACATCAAGTTGTCTGGGATGGTTTCAAGAAAAAAGCCTCTGCTCTCATCAAACAACAAACTCAAGCATCTTCAGTTTGCCAGACACTACTGGTACTTCAAATGCGACCGGGTTCTATGGTCAGATAAAACAAAATAGAGCTTTTTGGCAACAGACACCAGAGATGGGTTTGGCGCACACAGAGAGTAGCCATATGGAAAAGTACCTCATGCCCACGTTAAATATGGTGGTGAATCTGGCTGTTTTTATGCCAAAGGTCCAGGACATCTTGTTTGGATACATGGCATTATGGACTCTATCAAGTACCAACAGAGAAATCAAAACCTGACTGCCTCAGCCAGAAAGCTTAAAATGGGCCCTGGATGGATCTTCCAGCAAGACAATGATCCAAAAACACACATCAAAATCAACACAAAAATGGTTCACCGACCACAAAATCAAGGTTCTTCCATGGCCATCCCAGTCTCCTGACCTGAACCCCATAGGAAATTCAGTAGTTCATATGTTAATGTAATCTTGTGTTATAGCATTAAACGTATTTGGCTTGCTGTCCGTATACTGGAGGGCTCGGAGAACGAGACTCGACTCGAGTCCTGATTACCCCTCCCCCCCGGGACTTTACTTATTTAGATAATGAATCTAGAGAATATGTAGAGATGGGGTGGAGGTGGGATGTCAGGAGAGTTGTCACAGGAAGCAGGTAAGCAGTGGCTTATATACTCCTGCTCATTGGCTATGATTTTCAGATTAAAATTAACATGCTCCTCTCGAACCTCTGTTAATTAACTTCATTTTGTGGGGTGAACTGAAGGGGAGAGTCCACCAACATGGACTTCTGAATTTGAAGGATCTGTAGAGATTCTGTGTGGAGGAATGGTCTCAGATCCCTTGACAGGTGTTCTCCAACCTCATTATGCATTATAGGAGAAGACTCAGAGCTGTTATCTTGGCAAAGGGAGGTTGCACAAAGTATTGAATAAAAGGGTGCCAATAATTGTGCCACACATGTATTTGACTAAATTATTTGTTTTTTGATCAAACTTGTGTTGTCAAAAGGATAAAACAATAAAGATTTTCACAGCCTTCTTTGCTCATACTTACCAAGGGTATCAGTATTTTTGGCCACCACTGTAGTTCCAGAAGTGCAATGCTGCATGCTTGCTAAATGCTTTGAAAGAAATTAAGAGACCAATACAAAATTATCAGTTTCTCTGGATTTACTATTTCTAGCTATGTGTTTGAGTAAAATAATAAAATATTCTATAAAGTACTGACAACATTTCTCCCAAATTCCAATTTCCAATTCCAACTCATATATATATATATATATATATATATATATATATATATATATATATATATATATAGTTATTTAGAGCATTTATTTGCAGAAAATGACAACTGGTCAGAATAACAAAAAAGATGCAGTGTTTTCAGACCTTGAATAATGCAAAGAAAACAAGTTCATATTCATTTTTAAACAACACATTACTAATGTTTTAACTTAGGAAGAGTTCAGAAATCAATATTTAGTGGAATAACCCTGATTTTCAATCACAGCTTTCATGTGTCTTGGCGTGCTCTCTACCAGTCTTTCACATTGCTGTTGGGTGACTTTATGCCACTCCTGGCACAAAAATTCAAGCAGCTTGGCTTTGTTTGATGCTTGTGGCCATCCATCATCCTCTTGATCACATTCCAGAGGTTTTCAATGGGGTTCAGGTCTGGAGATTGGGCTGGCCATGACAGGGTCTTGATCTGGTGGTCCTCCATCCACACCTTGTTTGACCTGGCTGTGTGGCATGGAGCATTGTCCTTCTGGAAAAAAAGCGATCCTCAGAGTTGGAGAACATTGTCAGAGCAGAAGGAAGCAAGTTTTCTTCCAGGATAACCTTGTATGTGGAACATACGTTTTACTCAAACATACAAGGGCGTAGATCCCCAACCCCCACTAATCAAAACAAGCAAGTACAACCCCCCAATATTTACACCATGATCAATGGAATCATGTAAATGATTCACGCTATATATAACAGGACAACTCTAAGTTATTTTTTTGTGGTAATCAACATTATGCAACATATGCTGTCTATTGTGAAGTTTAATATCAAAATAAATTTTAACTAAATTAATTGGTCATGACAATGGCCATGAAAATGGCATTGTAACAATCATATATTGATGTGCATAACTGCCTGCTAAACTGAATTAAGCTAAATAAAATAATAATTAAATTGATCAATTTATGTAATATATCGATGCACACATGTTCCCTATGCCTCATGGAATGTGCACTCTTAGAAAAAATGTTCTTTGGGGTTCTACATAGAACCCTAGGTTTCTTTACTCAGCTCCAAAGAACCCTTTATGCCAAAATGGTTCTATTTAAAAAGATTGACAGAAAAAAGAACCCTTTTTGCACGAAAGTGTTCACTGGGTTGACAGTTGCTTAATTTGAGTATGTATGTATGTATGTGCACATATTACATTATTGAAAGTTTTGTTTATGAATAGTTTTGAACACTATGTTACATTACTTTTGCATTTGCATTTCATACTGTAGAAAAAAATAAACACGTTTCCAGGAGCACATCACAGCACTGAATTAATCCAACTGCACTGATATAAAGAGATTAAACAAGCTCTATTCAAGAGTGTGAATATGTCAAATGTCCAAGGTCAAAGAGACAAAGTGATGGAAATGTTTACATTTCTACTTGTGAGTATTTGGAGTTTTATTGTCATGTACAGAAATATGATAATTATGTGTTTCTTTTCTTTTCTTTTCTTTTTTATTGAAGATGGCATATTAATTTAACATGGGTTTAAGCAAAGACCTTCATCTAACTCAGAGCACTTCTGAAGTTCTGTCCATCAACAGAGCCATGAGAAGTGGAAGTCAAAGGGGACATTTGACTTCAAAACAAAGATATGAACAATGTCATAAAAGGTACATATGTTTCTATTATTTCTCATTATTTTGCATTGCAATAAGGTTTTTATGATACTAAATAATGGTTAATTTCTGTTTGCAGTGGCTCTACAGTGCAGTATTACTAGTTTGACCATATTCATGCAGATAAAACACAACAGTCCTATTCATGTAAGTTTTAAGGTATAATTTATAGAGATACCAATTTCTTTGTTTTTAATTACTCTGCATACTGACAGCAGGTCTATTAATTTTTTCTCTTACTTACAGGGATCAGCACATCCACCCTCAACCTAATCTTTCATATGGATTCCAGACCCCTCAGTGCAGAGAGTAAAGAGATTTGGCATCAAACTAATGACATGGAGATGGCTGAAGTGAAGTTTTGTTTAATTTGTTGATTCCAAAAGACCTCACTCAGTTTGTCAGAACAGTGGCAACAAAATAATTCTGTATCTGCCCTGGTGCTAAAATTGTTTAACAGCTTTTCATAGGTCATTTGTTTTTATTTATTTTTACTAAGTTTTTTACTTGTTTATTCATATAATTTATGGTTATAATGTTAACTTATAGTTAATGTTAAATTATTTCATGTTTATAATTTTTATATTAATAATATTACAACTAATTAACTTTTAGCCTGTGGATTTATTAAGTCATTTCTCATAACTATTGCATAATGAATTGTGTTAATTAGTGCTTGTGTTGTTAAAAATACAAACTATTAAAAATGCTTTACTTAATAATACTTACATTTATCTTATATGAAAACTAAATAAAACCCAAACGTTATGGTTGCATTTTGGGAACCCCTAAAAGGTTCTATATAGAACCTTTCCACCTTGCTCAAAGAACCCTTTACTGTTCTTTTGATAGAACCATTAAAAAAGGTTCTATATAGAACCTTTTAGGGGTTCCAAATATGAAGCGAGCAAAAGAACCCTTTAGAGTTCCATATGGAACCTTTTCTTCTAAGAGTGTACCCTGTTTTACCTTCACAACCACTCTAAGACCTGAAAAATACTTCTCGCTTCATACATCAAGCAGGCTTGCTTGATGCACTGTGGCAGGCCACCTGCTATCTGCACAAAAAGTTTCAGTACTCACACCTTTGAGCTGCCCACTCTGCCAGACCACCAGTGACAAGAGCATACACAACTGCTCTTATCACTTTCAGCAGGGGGTGGAGGAGAGTATCACTCACACTAACATCTGGGTCTTGTTCTTCTTCAATGTAATGTGATCAGACAGACTGCATGTTTATATGTGCCCAGTGATCACCAGCAGACTGTTGTGAGTGAATGAGTTCAGTGTATAAACAGATGTGGATTGAGTTGGGGTTTATTTACAAATAAAGTTACCAAATGTTGAAGCTACTTTTGATTAAGTGATACCTTTCCATTGTGCTTGCAGATTTAATCTCAAAACATCACTGTGGGTCACATGAATGTTACCCAGAATTTTTGGCATCTAAATACCATTCATTTTTGAAGATGACAATATTGTGAAACCTGATATTTTACAATCTATTACACTGATTAAGTGATACCTTTCCATTGTGCTTGCAGATAGTTTGAGTCATATCTCACTGGCAGATTGTTCAAGGTCTCCTAGAGAGGAGAGGTGTCCAAGACACACCAGCTGACCACTGGGCTTCGTCAAGGATCAGTGCTTGGACCACTCACTTGATGTACATAACATCACTGGGACCGGTCATTGAGGCACATGGCTTTTCTACCACTGCTATGCAGATGATACGCTGCTCTACCTGTCATTCCAGCCTGATGACCCTACTGTCTCAGCTCGTATCTCTACCTGCCTCTCTGACATTTTGGCCTGGATGAAGGAACAACACTTTCAGCTCAAACTTGCTAAGACAGAACTCCTCGTGATCCCAGCCAACCCATCTGTTGACCACAACCTCATTTTCATCTTGGTTCAACTACACTAACACCAACCAGAACAGCCTGGAACCTGAGAGTGGTGGTAGATGACCAGCTTAATTTCACTGCACACATCTCATCAACAGCCCGGTCTTGCAGATTCGCACTTTACAACATCAGGAAAATCAGACCTTTCCTGTCTGAATATGGAACACAACTCCTGGTCCAAGCTCTGGTTATTTCAAAACTGGACTACTGAAATGCTCTGTTGGCTGGCCTTCCAGCTAACACAATTAAGCCACTGCAGATGGTCCAGAATGCAGCAGCACGTCTGGTCTTCAATCAGCCATAAAGGGCTCATGTCACCCCACGCTTGATTTCACTCCACTGATTACCTGTAGCTGCCCGCATCAAATTCAAGGCTTTGACTCTGGCTTTGTGGACAGCCAATGGAACCGCACACTTTTACTTCAATTCACTTTTTCAGGTCTATGCTCCAACTTGCTCTCTGCAGTCTATGAACGAGTGATGCCTGGTGGTCCCATCACAAAGAGGCTCAAAGTCTATTTCACGATCATTCACTTTCTCTGCTTTTCTGTGGTGGAATGAACTTCCAGCCTCCACACGATCTGCTGTTACCTTCTCAACATTCAAGAACCAGCTTAAAACACAACTGTTCCACGAGTACTTAACCAACCCACCCTAATTGCACTTACCACTGCATGCACTTAATGTAAAAAAATAAAATACAAATAAAATTCCTTGTCTGTCTGTTTCTTCTGTGCTAGCATCTTTACTACTTAAGCCACTGTGAGAACTTGGCAGTCTTATCCTGCAGATGTTGTTAAACTTTGTATGACAAATTGCTTGCTATGTGTCTCATTTGTAAGTCATTTTGGATAAAAGCATCTGCTAAATGACTAAATGTAAATGTAATTCTGTCACAGGTCTGGGTGATAGAAACATTATAAATATTACACTAAATTGTCTACCACTATGACTGGACCCATGAAATAGGCATTATACAATACTGACATCCAGTGGTAGAACATAAAATTTCAGATCAGAAAAATGCAATGCATGTCTCTTATGCTTACACAAGAGAGGGAGAGATATGAAGCTACATGTCTTAATAAAAAGTACTTAATTTTTACTTTTGTAACAGTAGTGATGGAGTTGTTATTTAGCTTACTTAACATAAATATGTAAAATTGGCTTTTCACAGCAGCTATTACATCGAATGAATTAATAAATTAAACTGACAGATGGCCTGTCATTTCTCTTACAACAGATGAAATTGAGGAAAGTTTGTATATCTATTTGCATTTTTACATTTAATTAGCATATTATTTAATCAGAGATTGTCAACTGAAAAAGAAAGGGTTAAAACATAACATAAGTTGTTTAGATCACCATTTAAATATATCATATATATATATATATATATATATATATATATATATATATATATATATATATATATATTTCAAATATAAAGCATCAATATTTCAAGAAAAAAAGTCTTAAGGCATAATATTATTAGAATAAACTCAGATATTAACAACTCAGTGGGGAATATGGATGGCATATACAGTATTTATATTGCCTAAAAGATTAAAATGACTATTTTACGTCTTTCTAGATGACAGCAACAAATTACATTTTCCTTTTGCTGAAGGCAATATCAGCACTTGCAAGGCCTAAAAAGAAACAAAAATCTGAGTTACAGTTTTTGATGAAATTTTGATAGAGGGAGATGCTGAATGCAATTCTAAATCCAAGTGCAAGTCTAGAATCCTGTAAACCAGATGCTGGACAAAGACCAATGACAATTCAGTCTGCCCCTATGCAATCAATGACAGTGACATCATTGCAGGCAGTTCAATTTTAAATAAAAGTCAGTGGATGTTACAAGTGTTTTTAATAAAAAAAAAAATTGAATTGCCCCTTTTGCTGTAAGCTACTTGAAACTTAAGTTGGTAAAATTTGTTTGTCAATGATTTTCATTGTTTTTATTGCTATAACATATGTTAAATCATATTGGAACTCCTTTTTTAGAGTTAACTATGGAAAAGTGGTTACTACAGTATACCACATCCTTTATACGGTATGATTAATAGTGACGTAGATTAAAGAGGTATTTTCTTTATTTTCTTCTATACAGCATAAAATATTTTAAATTAAATAAAGATATAAATATAACTGTAATGATAGATATTATGCTTCACATTTATTTTGGTATTGGGTTCACTCTGTAACATGCTGGTGTAAAGTAGAACAAGGCCAGTTCTTACAGTCACAATGGCTTACATTTGTTTATTTTTACATATGTTCACATACCTTGCAAACGTAAAAAAATAAAAAAAAATAAAATAAAATTAAAATTAAATAAAATTACGTGATGTTTTGAACATTGCTGTTTTTTTTTTTTTTTTACATAAATGAGGTTTTTATTTATATTGCAAGAATTACTTAACTATAATAATAATGATAATAATGACAATAGTAGTAATGTTTCAGAAAAAGTCTGTTTATTTAGTTTTTAGTTTTAGATGACACATAATATACATTATCTGTGTAGCAGATATTACAAATATTGCAAATCTAAAGACCTATTCATTTATGCTAATTAACATCCTGATTAAAAATAAAATTGATTTTAATTAATTAATATTTTGTAATATATATATATATATATATATATATATATATATATATATATATATATATATATATATATATATATATATATGGCATATAAAAATGTTTCTTTTTTTAATTATTTATTTATTTAATTTTTTTGTGGTTTGACTAGTTAATATGTTGCCAGGTCAAGTAAAATATGAACTTCTGACCAATCTGGCCATTAGCAAAATTGCTAAATTTCAAATTTGCATTACAGAAGAAGCGAAGCTGATGAGCGTCACATGACGGGGGCGTGTCTATCCATGACTGAAGGGAAGCAGACCCGTGTCACGTGACGGGGAGAAATAGGGAGGTTCTTGTGTGTTTACATCAATGCATTGAACGGCAGCTGCTGCAGAGCGTACACACATCAATGTTTCGCTTTCTTTTCCTTATAAACCAGCACGATCATCGTTACTTACGCTCGTAAACGATCACGTACGGCAAAATACTGCTGCTGTGTGTGCTGAAGGAATCGCGAGTTGACTGCAGCTGTGATCAGTTTTGTGTTAGATTACTGGCGTCATGGACGAGCTCGCGGTGGAAGTGCGAGGCGCGAGCGGAGCTTTCTACAAGGTGCGGTTCATGTCTCATATTATACGCCTCCTATATGTGCATAACTCTCCGGATGATTCAATTATCGATGAGAAAATACGATTCAACACGCCATGTACGCAGATCCTCGTGCATTATGGTGCGTTAGGCCCAGTCTGTTTTATTACACCAGGCCTCTTCGCCTTATGTATGTGAGATCATACGTTAATGGGCTTTAAGATGCATCGCAATCATCTGATATCATGTATATTGTTAATGCATATCTTGACACCAGTGTCTGTCAATGTTCTGGATTGGTTTTACTGGGTCTGTGCATAGTACCTCTGTCCTTCATTTAAGGGTGATTGTTGACAATGTGCTGAATATTGGATTATAATATCTATTTCTATAATAAGGATTATTAGGAGGTATTCTAAGCACTGGAACTAAGAGTACATGCAAAAGACATTAATAGCAATTAACATGTACACTGGCGGCCAAAAGTTTGGAATAATAATAAAGGAAATTGGTACTTTAGTTCACCAAAGTGGCATTCAACTGATCACAACTGATGCAAAAAACAGCACCATCACTACTTGAAAAAAGTAATTTTTGATCAAATCTAGACAGGCCCCATTTCCAGCAGCAATCACTCCAATACCTTATCCTTGAGTAATCATGCAAAATTGCTAATTTGGGACTAGAAAATCACTGGACATTATATCAAAGACAGTTGAAAGCTATTTGGTTCGTTAAATGAAGCTTAACATTGTCTTTGTGTTTGTTTTTGAGTTGCCACAGTATGCAATAGACTGGCATGTCTTAAGGTCAGTATTAGGTCAAGAATGGCAACAACAACAAAAGAAACCATTTTCTCTAGACACTCATCAGTCAGTCATTGTTTTGAGGAATGAAGGCTATGCAATGCTTGAAATTGCCAAAAAACTGAAGACTTCATACAAAGGTGTACACTGCAGTCTTCAAAGACAAAGGACAACTGTCTCTAACAAGGACAGAAAGAGATGTGGAAGGCCAGATGTACAACTAAACAAGAGGATAAATACATCAGAGTATCTAGTTTGAGAAATAGAAGCCTCACATGTCCTCAGCTAACAGCTTTGCTGAATTCTACCCGCTGAACACCAGTTTCATGTACAACAGTAAAGAGAAGACTCATGCAGGCCTTATGGGAAAAATTACAAAGAAAAAGACACTTTTGAAACAGAAAAACAAAAAGAAAAGGTTAGAGTGGGCAAAGAAACACAGACATTGGACAACAGATATTTGGAAAAGAGTGTTATGGATCTTAATCCCATTGTGCTTTTGTGGGATCAGCTAGACTGTAAGGTGCGTGAAAAGTGCCCGACAAGACAGCCACATCTATGGCAAGTGCTACAGGAAGCGTGGGGTGAAATGTCACCTGAGTATCTGGACAAACTGACAGCTAGAATGCCAAGGATCTGCAAAGCTGTCATTGCTACACGTGGAGGATTTTTTGATGAGAACTCTTTGAAGTAGTTTGTTACATTTTGTTCAAATTGTAATAGTAATTTTTCATGTTATTAATGTCCTGACTATACATTGTGATCAGTTGAATGCCACTTTGGTGAATAAAAGTACCAATTTCTTTCCATAAGAGCGAAATATGTACATAATTCAAACTTTTGGTCACCAGTCTACATTGAGTCTGAATAATAAAAACATAATTACTTCTTAATAGTCCTTTCTGTATAATAGGTGTATTGTATAATATAGTGTAGTTGAGGCATAACGCATCCATGTTTATCAGCGTCAAGATTTTAGGGTAAACTTTATATAATGTACTTTAAGGGAAAGTTTTTATTTTAGGTGCTGTCACCATTTTTTCTAGGATTTTACAATTTTATTCACCTTTTTTTGCCTTCACTAGTTCATTTTAAATAGCTGTCCATTGTGACAAATGAATTAGGTCATAAAAGTGGCACGCATTATTATAAAAGAATGAGCAAAATAGTTTTAGATGGAATATAGCATATCACACCGGAGAACATGTTCATTCTCCAAAAGTATTTCATGCCCACTACTCTAAGCTGTTTCTAAACCAGCCATTGTTACCCCCCTTATAATTCTGAAGATACATAGGCAGCTTACTAGTTTTGGAGATGCAGCCATTGAGTAACTGTTGCATTCTCTTCTTACAGGCTCTTATTAAGGATGTTCATGAAAGCACAGTCACAGTGTCTTTTGAGAACAAGTATGTACCAACTTCAGAAAACAAATGCATTGTGAACAACAGTTACAAATGCATGTTTACAGTGTCACATTAGTATTGATATAATGGCTTTTCATTAATACATTGTTACCAATGGCTATGTTGTGCATTTTCTTGCATAATATTATGCTTTATGTAGGATTATGGAGAATATATATACATACATACATACATATATATTCTTCATTTTATTTCACAGTTGGCAACCAGAGCGACAGATTCCTTTCCACGATGTGCGGTTTCCACCTCCAACTGGATTTCACAAAGAGATAAATGAGAGTGATGAAGTGGAGGTATGGACTATCAGAGATTGTCCATACATTAAACAAATGTTTAATTTCTGTAAAAAAATCAAATAAAAAAAGATATGTACATCTTTTCCACAGGTGTACTCCAGGGCCAATGATAAGGAGCCATGTGGATGGTGGCTAGCCAAAGTTCGCATGGTAAAGGGAGAGGTAAGCAGTTTGGTAACCAAGATCTCATCTAATCAAAGCCATCAAACAAGGTCCTGAAGTACCCTACAGAATAATGATATGATAGAATGATGTATGCAGATTCATAAATATTGTGTTTTAATGAAATTGTCATTTCTTTTCCATCACTCCCAGTTTTATGTCATAGAATATGCAACCTGTGATGCTACGCTAAATGAAATAGTCACATTAGAGAGGCTACGACCTGTGAACCCCAACAAACCAGCTTTAAAGAACACCTTTCTCAAAACCAGACTAGATGTTCCAGAAGACCTAAGACAAATGTAAGTTTTCATAATCCATAACCAGGTATTAAAGGTTCACCCAAAAATGAAAATTCTCTCATTTACTCACCCTCATGGCATCCCAGATGTGACTTTCTTTCTTCAGCTGAACACAAAGGTTTTTAGAAGAATATTTCAGCTCTGTAGGTCCATACAATGCAAGTGAATGGTGGCCAGAACTTTGAAGGTCCAAAAAAGCACAATAAAAGTAGCTAATCTACATGACTCCAGTGGTTATTTTGAAAACATATCAAAATTTAAGTCCTTTTTTTTACTATAAATCTCCACTTTAACTTTCACATTCTTCCGCTTTTGTTTTTGGCAATTAATTTTTTGCATTTTTTTACGCATATCGCCACCTACTGGGCAGGGTGGAGAATTTATAGTAATAAAGGACTTAAATATTTATCTTTTTCTCCCCCACACCTATCACATCCCCTCAGAAGATATGGATTTATCCACTGTATTCGTGTGGATTACTTTTATGCTGCCTTTACATGCTTTTTGGACCTTCAAAGTTCTGGCCATCATTCACTTGATTTGTATGGACCTACAGAGCTGAAATATACTTCTAAAAATCTTCATTTATGTTCAGCAGAAGAAAGAAAATACTTATCTAACAAGGGTTAGTAAATGATGAGAGAATTTCTATTTTGATGTGTATTTTTATAAAACACTTTGTAGAGTTAAGTAGATTTCTTTGTCCTTAGCAACTTTTCAGCTGATGTGCTACCATAGAATATTTTTTTACAGTAACAAACCATATCTTTTTATTGTTTGGTAGGTGTGCAAAGGACTCGGCTCATAAGGATTTTAAAAAAGCGATCGGAGCATTTAACGTCACATACGACTCTGACGAAAAGCAGCTGGTTATTTTGGTAGGTGGCAGTGTTGTAAATCAGTTTGAGGACTAATGTACGATTGGGAGTTTAGTGTAATGAATCGGATCATTCTTTCTTTTCAGTCCGTTAATGAGGTTACAGCAAAACGAATATGTATGTTGAGTGACATGCACTTCAGGAGTCTGCGCACAAAGCTGACGCTGATACTGCGGAATGAGGAAGCAACAAGACAACTGGAGGTACAGCCGTGGACACCCCTGTTGTTTAGTGACAGGTTCACTCAAAAAATATGCAATAAAGTGAATGGTGACTAAAATACATATCTCTTTATCAAAGATAAAGTATATGAGGTTAAGTAAATAATGAAGGAATTTTTATTTCAACAGTGTTTTTTAGTAATACAGTATAACGTTATTTAATTCCTATAATAAAGGTGAGTCAAGGAAAGCCGATAGAAATATCATGGCTTCACTGGTTTATTGCTCACTGACAGAATGCAGCATATTACTGGACACAAATGCATGCCGTGTCATTAGAGACTGTCTATATTTAACAGGTGCAAATGGGTATTACCTTCTCATATGTGCAAATGCACAGTTGTTGTGGCCCGTACCCATGTTTAGGCAGAATATGATACTCTGATGATATGCAAAACTGTATTTACAGATGCATGGGCTTCTTATTTGTAATGTTTAAGCTCTTGAAAATGTGTTTTTTAATGCTGCTGATTGTGACTATATATTTACCTATATTGATAACCATCCAATTTGTGTCTCCCAGAGCTCTCGGCAACTTGCCTCAAGGTTCCATGAGCAGTTTGTGGTTCGTGATGACCTCATGGGTCTGGCTATAGGCACCCATGGGGCAAATATCCAGCAAGCCCGTAAGATTCCAGGAGTCACCACCATAGATCTAGATGAAGAGACGTGCACGTTTCACATTTATGGAGAGGTAACCAGACAGCTGAAGCTACAGCCAGCGTTAAGTGTTACGTTCACCCACTCATTTACAACTAGTCAGCAAAGATTGTACTAACAGCTTACGATATTATATACTACAGCTTTATAGACTACCCTGTATTGCTTACAGTGCCTATAGAAAATCATCAAACCACTTTGGAATTTACTTTTTTTTGTCTTAAAGCCTGAAATCAAAACCCAGTGGCAGTGTGTTTAGGGTCAAAGTTGTGCTAAAAGGTGAACCACATTTCACAATATCCTCCTGGCACGGTCACCCAGTTTAGAGGGACGGCCCAAACAAGGCAAGGTTTTGGTGGTGCCATGTGCTTTTCACTTCTTAATAATGCTCTGAACGGTACTCTGAGGGATAGATAAAACCTTTTGTACCCTTCTACTAACCTGTGACTTTCTAAAATTTTATCACGGAGCCTTTTTGAAAGCACCTTTCCAACCAAGGTAAATTCTTGAATTCATTACCATGCACTGCTAGTAATGGAATCTTCATGGAACATCCGGTTTTATTTTGAAGTATTCAAAACCACTACAATTGATGTCCGTGGGGCGCCAATTAGCCAGGTATGTGATCTGAAAGGTGATCGGTTGCTTCTGAGCAAGTTTGTAGTGGTTACTCTTAAGGGGCTGATTACTTAACCAAACCAGGCATTTTACTAATACATTTTTAATAATTGTTCAGAATTTTTTTTCATGTTATTTTCTCTTTGGTGTTATAATTAGGTTATAATGTAAACACAGCTGAATAAACTAAAAATAAATTTTGGTACAATTTCCAGGATGTAATGATAAGGAGTTTGACGAGGTATGATGACTTTCTATAGGCTCTGTATATACTAGGATATTTCAAGGAATTTAAAGTTGTGATCTTGAGGCCTGGATAAGTTATGGAAAGTTCTGTAGTGAAAAACGAAAATCATTAATGACTGCAAAAGTCAATTTGCACAAGGTGCGGGAACCTTGTGATTCTTGCACACCACTGATTATTTTTTTTATTTTATTTTTTTGTTATGTTGTGCATTTTCAAACACCGACTGGCTTGAGCACAGTGAAAACACTTTAAAGGAATTTTTTGGGTTCAATATAAGTTAAGATCAATCGAAAGCATTTCTGGCATAATGTTGATTACCACAAAAAATAATTTCGACTCGTTCATCCTTTTGTTTAAAAAAAGCAAAAATCTGGGTTACAGTGAGGCACTTACAATGGAAGTGAATGGGGTCCAAATATTTAACGTTAAAATACTCGCTGTTTCAAAGGTATAACCACAAGACATAAAGGATATGTGTGTAAACATGAGTTTAGTGTGATACAATCACTTACAAACTCTTTCTGTGTAAAGTTCTAGCCAATTTTACAACTTGGTTTCCATAATGATGTAATGTCAAAATCCCTAAAACAACTGTAAAAATGACAATTTAAACATCTTTGCAGCTCAAATAATACACAAGTTTTAACAGAATTAATGCAAGTGCTTTTATAAGATTAGAAGCTTCACATTTCTGTGTTTAAACCCTCCAAAAATTGGCCACGTTCACTTTCATTGTAAGTGCCTCACTGTAACCTCGATTTTTGCTTTTTTTAAAGAAAAGGAGGAAAGAGTCTAAATTCATTTTTGTGGTAATCAACATTATACCACAAATGCTGTTGATTTAGCTTAACTTGTATTGAACCCAGAACGTTCCTCACCGAATTGAGTCAAGTAGTACCGACAGTGAATAAAGACTGGTGTCTTTACATTTTTATTTGTTTATTTATTTTTAAGTATCGACTTTGTTCCAAAGTACCAGTACTTTTGATATCCGTAGTGGGAATATGTCAGCCCAAAATACAAATGTCTGAGACGACTTGACCTTTTGTGATTTGATTTTGTTTTGTATTCTAGGACCAGGAAGCAGTACGGAAGGCCAGGAGCTACCTTGAGTTTTCAGAAGATGTTATTAAAGTTCCTAAAAATTTAGTCGGTAAGGACAAATAAAATTAACCACATTCTCTTTCATGGACTGAATCTTCTTTTTTAAGCACCATTATTTATTAAATGATTGATTAAATTATTTTTCCATGGTCCTACAGGCAAAGTCATTGGCAAGAGTGGTAAGCTGATTCAAGAGGTTGTGGATAAATCAGGAGTTGTCAGAGTTCGAGTGGAACCAGAAAATGATAAAAAGCCATCTCCATTAGAGGAAGTCAGTGTGTCTTTCTGTGTGTGTGTGTGTGTGTGTGTGTGTGTGTGTGTGTGTGTGTGTGTGTGTGTGTGTAAATGCACTCACTGTTGTATTTATGGGTGGCAAAAGTGTTGATGCTGGGGAAATGCATTAATTCATAGTAATTAGAGTAGAATGTATTACAGCCCACTAATCATTGTAGACTGTAGAGGAATACTTATTTCAGAATACTCTAATCCCATCTAGATGCATAAGGAATGAAACTATGCATTTTACTAAATAAAATGAAGACATTATATTATTGTCACATACTAATAATGTAGAATTTGCCCAGATCTCTTTGTCATAAATTTGAAATTAATCCAGTTTGCAATTAATTCAATATTCCCTTCTTTTTTGCCTCTAAAACTATCATACGTACTGGCTTTTCACCTCCAGGGAATGGTGCCATTTGTGTTTGTGGGAACGAAGGAAAGCATTTCAAATGCCCGCATTCTTCTGGACTACCATCTGAATTATCTAAAGGTAGGATTACTTTTCCCCCTTCCTGTTTCACAGATTGTACCCCCAGTGCACATCACTACAAGTCACAAATACAGCAATTAAAGAGAGATTTCTCCCATTAAATTAAAATTGTCTTTCCAAACATGTATTACTTTCTTCAGTGGAACACAAAAGAAGATATTTTGCAGAATTTCCAAGCTGCTCATTTCCATTAAAAAAATAGCGACTTTTGGTCTGTTGATCATAATTGTTTGTTGAACAGGAGGTAGACCAGCTGCGGATGGAGAGACTACAGATTGATGAGCAGCTCAGACAGATCGGTGGAGGACCTAGAGCTCTCCCAGGACGACCTGAAAAAGACAAACCCTTCGTGGCTGATAATGGAATGGGCCCACCGCGAGGTGGTGGCAAACCCTTCGGTCGTGGAGGAAGAGGGAGGCGGGGCCCGACACTGGCATCTGGTATGATGGACCCAAAATACAGTGGCCTCAATAAAGTATTTGGACACTAAAGCCACACTTCAAAAAAAAAAAAAAAATATATGTATATCTTGTGTATGTATGTGTATATATATATATATATATATATATATATATATATATATATATATATATATATATATAACATAATTGCAACAAATGATGATTAAGTCTTAACCTCACTTTTCTGAGCCATTTTGCAGTTACTTTTAACTAACTGGTCTCAAGGTGGTTTATTGTGGCTATTTGAAGTCAACCATCCTCAAGTTCATACAGATGTCCTAGTAGAGTTACCACAGTTGTAGTTCATGACAGTAACTATGGACATTTTCCAATAAGGTTGACAATTTAAATGTCACTTGGTTTGGCATTTTGTTGTCTAAATGTATTTTCAAGTCTTGCTTAACTGTCCAAATACATTTTGGGGCCAGGTTATATATGCATTATATCAGTCATTGACCACCGTAGTCCATATAGTAGAAACCATATCAATATAGTCAACCGCTATATGAAAATGTGAGCATCAAATATCATTCTTCACTATTGATTGTATTTGCCTTAGGCACCAACTCTGAGGCCTCTAATGCATCAGAGACTGAGTCTGACCACCGAGATGAGCTCAGCGACTGGTCCCTGGCCCCCACAGACGAGGAGTCCATGGGGTACCCCAAAAGAGCCTCAGACGGACGCAAAAGGGGTGGAGGGCCCCGGGGCCGTGGAGGGAGAGGAAGAGGGGGAGGATACAAAAGTAAGTAATGAAGTGTTTTTATGGTCCTTTTCAATGGTTTAAAAATACATAATACATATTGTTATATTACAAATATTTGCAATGGAAATCTGTAGAATTTTGCTATAAAGAGTATATCAGATAAAGTTATTAGTATGATCATTTCATGTATTAACTTTTTAAACATAGTTATTTTCATATCGCTTTTTATGATCTGGGGGTAGCATCACCAGTTTTTTTTTTTTTTTTTAATCTTTTTATTATTGTTATAATATTTTGTCCTAAATCAGCTGAGGACATGCACTGGAATGAGTCCCGCTCTCGCAGTTCCAGAGACTCTAAACTGAGACCCCAAGAAGATTCACTGCAGGTATTGTATTATTGACTTTAATGTTCTTTTACAGACCTTCACTGTAAGATCTCACTTGTCATTTTGACATTACACTTATTGTACTGCGGTTGTCAAAAAAAAAAAAAAAAAGATGTTGCTGAGCTAACCCTCTGCCCTGTTTTGTAATTTCATCACCTGACAACTGAAGAAACACATCGAAGAATACACACAATAATAACATTTAGAAAGGGTTAATTGCATGTTGATATCTGAAGTTTGCTTTTCAAATAAATTAATTCAAAATGTATTTTGAAATTTTATCTTAAAACTTTTCCCGTTTGTTTAGAAGAAATGGGAGCCTCTCTTTCAGACTGGTTTTAATATACCATGCTCAAAATTGAGTGCTAAATCCAGTATTTCGGAGTCAAAAGAAGGCCAGTCTAAAAGCTTGCCTGCATAAATGTAGATGCTTGTTATGAGGCCAGGGTTTTTCCTGGGTCAAAAATGGTCTTCGGTGGTGACTGATGTATACAGTCATCCACATGCTCGAAGTTGGTTTATTACATTGCATTTAATTAATATATAACATAATTACTTAGTTGCATTTTCATGTTTATATTGGATGAGTTATTTTTCACCACCTAAATAGAGTTGAAGTCAGAAGTTTACATACACTTTGGTTGAAGTCATTAAAACAATTTTAACCACTCCACAGATTTCACATTAGCAAACTATAATTTTGGCAAGTGGTTTAGGACATCTACTTTGTGCATGACACAAGTAATTTTTCCAACAATTGTTTACAGACAGATTGTTTCACTTTTAATTGACTATATCACAATTCCAGTGGGTCAGAAGTTTACATACACTAAGTTAACTGTGCTTTTAAGCAGCTTGGCAAATTCCAGACAATTAGCCTTTAGACAATTAGCCAATTAGCTTCTGATAGGAGGTGTACTGAATAGGAGTTGTACCTGTGGATGTATTTTAAGGCTTACCTTCAAACTCTGTGCCTATTTGCTTGACATCATGGGAAAATCAAAAGAAATCAGCCAAGACCTCAGAAATTTTTTTTTGGACCTCCACAAATTCTGGTTCATCCTTGGGAGCAATTTCCAAACTGCTGAAGGTACCACGTTCATCTGTACAAACAATAGTACGCAAGTATAAACACCATGGGACCATGCAGCCATCATACCTCTCAGGAGGGAGACGCATTCTGTCTCCTAGAGATGAATGTATTTTGGGGTGAAAAGTGCAAATCAATCCCAGAACAACAGCAAAGAACCTTGTGAAGATGTTGGAGGAAATAGGTAGACAAGTATCTATATCCACAGTAAAATGTGTCCTATATCTTTATAACCTGAAAGGCTGCACAGCAAAGAAGCCACTGCTCCAAAACCTCCATAAAAAAGCCAGCCTACTGTTTGCAAGTGCACATGGGGACAAAGATCTTACTTTTTGGAGAAATGTCCTTTGGTCTGATGAAACAAAAATTTAACTGTTTGGCCATAATGACCATCATTATGTTTGGAGGAAAAAGGGTGAGGCTTGCAAGCCGAAGAACACCATCACAGCCGTGAAGCATGGGGGTGGCGGCATCATATTGTGGGGGTGCTTTGCTGCAGGAGGGACTGGTGCACTTCACAAAATAGATGGCATCATGAGGAAGGAAAATTATGTGGATATACTGAAGCAACATCCCAAGACATCAGCCAGGAAGTTAAAGCTTGGTCGCAAATGGGTCTTACAAATGGACAATAACCCCAAGCATACCTCCAAAGTTGTGGCAAAATGGCTTAAGGACAACAAAGTCAAGGTATTGGAGTGGCCATCACAAAGCCTTGACTTCTATCCGATAGAAAATTTGAGGGCAGAACTGAAAAAGTGTGCGAGCAAGGAAGCCTACAAACCTGACTCAGTTACACCAGTTCTGTCTGGAGGAATGGGCCAAAATTCCAGCAACTTCTTGTGAGAAGCTTGTGGAAGGCTACCCACATGTTTGACAATTAAAATAAACAATTTAAAGGCAATGCTTCCACATACCAACAAAGCGTATGAAAACGTCTGACCCACTGGGAATGTGATGAAGGAAATAAAAGCTGAAATAAGTCATTTTCTCCACTATTATTCTGACATTTCACATTCTTAAAATATAGTGATCCTAACTGACCTAAGACAGGGAATGTTTTCTACGATCATGGTTTTAGCTTAAGTTTTCATAATTTATCAACTAGTCCAATCATCTTGTTGTTCATTAGATTCGCGTCGACAGCAATAACGAGAGGAGCGTCCACACCAGCCGAGGGTCACAAGGTCTGGCAGCAGACAGTGGAGGGAACCGACAGAGATCCATAAAGGACAGAGGGATGAAGAAAGAGAAGCAGGACAGCCCAGACAGCCAAGCTGTTGTGAATGGAGTTTCATAAACAAAAATGCCCCCCATTCTCCCACCCAGCTCCACCAATCCAGATGCTTCTTCATTAGAGACACATTAGGCCAAAGAGAAGCAGGTCAGTAGGGCTGTTGCGAGACATGACATAAAGCACACTTTGTAATTGATCATGGGGGTAAGAAGACAAGGTTTCTTGGTATATGGTGTTGAATTTCGTAGTCCTCATTGATAAGAGAGATTGGTCTCTAAAATCTGAACTGAAGCTTCACATTTTCTAATTGACTTTCTAAACGACTACCTATGAAAATAACAGAAGCTGTGGATACATGTATTTCAAAATAAGGAATCATGACTTAAAATTTTATTTTCAAACCATTTGTTTTCACTAATGTCCAAATAAAAAGGGAAAGAAACACTCCAGCACTTGGGCCCAAGTTTATGCCACATCTCATGGCATGCATTTTTTTTGTGCGCTTTGGTGTCCTTATTCACTTGAGCCCATTCTGATGTGAGGTTTTCGCCACATCATTAGCAAAAACATTAAAAACAAAAAACAAAGGAGAAAATAAACAAAACATTGCAAAAAGTTTAAAACTTGTTAAAAAAAAAACATGCTCCTGTCTGATCTGTGCCTTTAACTAGTGTGGATAGTATCATAATTTGGATGTTTAAATCAGGGAAGAAGACACAACACCTGTCTAACAAACATTTGTTGCAATCCCAGCGGACGACTAAAACTAAGGTGTTTTTTTTTTTTTTTTCTCTGTGCTGCATGTATTTCACAAATATTTTGTATGTCTGGAAAGATTCCATCAAGTCAGTCGATTTGTACTTTACCATGAATTGTGAGCAGAACAGGTATTAACCCAACTGAACTAGTTTCCTTCAAATGGTATGAATATTTGGAAGTTAAAAATTGTAAGACAAATACTGATGCTAATTCAATAAAGTAACAGGTGGCACAAATATTAATTTATTTTGAAATTTAGCATATCTTTACATTATAGAACAGTTATTAGTTTATTTTTAAACGTAGCATTGCAGTTTCCTTTTTAAATGTCTTTGATTTACATTTATTTTACCTCCCATAATTTCACCTTAACACCTTTTTGTAATAAATGACACAAGGTGAATCAGCTTTTTTCTCACAAACAGGGTGAAAATGCTCTATATTTTCCGTTCATGCTGGCCACAGTAAACTGCCACCTTTGCTGCTGTATTTTTCAGCATCAAGTGTGAAGCACTTATATCAGAGCTCTATAACTTTGTCTATGTCTTAACAATGGCTCATCATAGACTGAAAATGTTAATCTGTGGGGTTGCATACTGTATATTATGTCATCGGTTAGGAGATTGTTGCTGTTCTTTTTAGATTTGAACTTTAAATGTGCACTTATCATGTTTGTGTTAACTCTGCAAGTACTTAATCTCTTAACCTATAATAAACTAGAATGTGATAAGACTTCCTCTGCAGGTGAATCACATGTATGCTGTCAACATGACTAAACTGAAGTTTAGATGTCTTCGCTAATTTTGAGTCTACTGTACTTTTTGCAGCTGAATTCGCCTTGAGGTAAAGAGAGAGGGGAATACGATGTTAACTTTGATATGAAAACCGTTTGTCTTATCTGACTAGTGCTTTGCATTACACTTTAGTTTACATTTTGAAAAAGACGCGATGCTGTTCTGAACCCACGATTCTTTCGAAACCTACTGTGACTGTAACCATGGTAGTTTTTTATGGTTTTATTTGACTGTACAGCAAGAAACCTTTTATTTAGAGTCAGTTGTGTCCTCTTTTTTTCCATTTTTTTTTTCTCTCGCTAGTCACCTTGGCAAATAACCAGCTCTACCTGTTCAGCTTATACACCCGTTTCAAAGTGATTTGCCTGGCTTAATGTCCTGTGAAAACTGTTGGAATCAAGATAAATGCAAAAAAGCAAAAGGAAAGACTTTGTAAATGTAGAAATACTCTGTGACTGGCAGAGAATTTGCAGCTCTGTGGGTTGGAAAAAACAAACCACTTTCTTGTGGCTCTTAAAATTTAGGGTTAGCCTTCACTTTAAAATAAGGTGTTTAAATGGTTTACGCTCAGTATTTTTACAACCTGCACGTCCACGGCGGGCAGGAAACTGGCAAGATGGCGCGGTTCACTGCAGTCTGTTCAAAAAATGACGTTCAGAATCTTTGAAGTGTTGCCAAAACAGACTGTTTTCTAGTTATTTATTTTTTGGAATGTATATGAAATTATGACAAAATGTAAAACCATCTCTTGCACACATCATAGGCTATTGTGATTTGAAAAGAGCTAAAAAGGGGGAGAAAAAAAACAAACATGAAATACTGTAGATACTGAACCGAGGTAGACTGACCTTGTATGTTACTGCACTTTGGGTAATAATTTCTTTGTACATAATAGCAGAACAGACTGGGTTTTATGTTGACATTGTTTGGTTATAGTGCAATATATTTTGTATGCAAGCAGTTTCAATAAATAAAGGTTGATCTTCCTCTGCAATTTTAAGTGTTTTTATTCCGCAAAGGGAATTAGAAGTTTTACATTCCATATGTGATAAATATTCTCATCATTAAATACGACAGCAGAATTTATTAGTGCTTTCCATAGTATGTTAACATCAGCAAATTCCTTTCAACATTAAAGACCCTGTGAATTCGCTTTGAGTGCAGTTTTCTTTTCTGTGTTGATGTGTTTCCTATTGAAACATCAAGTTTGTGTTGGACATATCGCAGGGCTTATTCCATTTTCTTTTAATAGCCTAATAAAATTAATGTTCTGAGTTCAATACAAGTTAAGCTCAGTCGTCAGCATTTGTGGCATAATGTTGATTACCACAAAAATTAATTTCGACTCATCCCTTCTTTTCTTAAAAAAAAAAAAAAAAGCAGAAATCGAGGTTACAGTGAGGCACATACAATGGAAGTGAATGGGGACAATGAAAGTGAATGTGGCCAATTTCTATTGTCAGTTTAGGGTTTGTTGACATTACATCATCATGGTAACAAAGTCATTTTTATTTGTATAGCGCTTTTCACAACGCACATCGTTTCAAAGCAGCTTTACAGTAAATCATGCATTAACAAAAAACAAAACCAAAAAAGAAATAAACTGTAATATCTATAATGTCTTACAGTGGTCATTGTGTAGTTTGATTAAATATGATTCTAAAATGTGTGTAGAAATTAAATAATTGTATTTAGAACCCCTGTGAGCAAGCTGAAGGCAACTGTGGCAAGGAACACAAAACTCCATAAGATGTTGGTTAATGGAGAAAAATAACCTTGGGAGAAACCAGGCTCACTGTGGGGGCCAGTTCCCCTCTGGCTAAACAACATGAATATAATGCCAATATTAGTTATTTGTGTGCAGTGCAAGTCATGAGTGTAGTCCATCAATAGAAAAAAGTGATGCAGGCAGAGATAAATGATGAGGTGCATCGCAGTTCAACCTGCAGGATATTTCGGTAAGGTTCGGTGGGGTCCATCCTAAGTCCAAGGTTCAGGCAGTGGCATATGAAGTATCCGATGTCTTAAAGTTGGAGATGGCATCAGTTCATCCTCTGAAGTAAAAAAACTGAAGTGATGTCTGGCTAGCACCGGCTGTAGTTTGTCATCATCTCTCAGCGACGCGTAGCCCTGAAGTCCGACACCAAGCAGGAATGGAGCTCAATCTGGCAGGCTCTGGTAACCTTGGGATATGAATCCCGAGGTTGAGACATGGAAACAAATAGAATAATATTAGCGTTGATGCCATTAAATTTTATGCGGAGTTATAGATCATGATGGATGTTTCTGGTTCCGGCAGACCTGACTAAAGCAGTGTATGCCTGGCTAAATAGATGAGTCTTTAGTCTAGACTTAAACTGAGTGAGTGTGTCTGCATCTCATTTCAGTGTTAGGGAGACTATTCCATAGTTTAGGAGCCAAGTATGAAAATGATCTACCTCCTTTTGTGGATTTTGATATTCTTGGAATTATTAACAAGCCAGAATTTTGTGATCATGTTGAACATGATGGAATATAGCGTGTCAGAAGGTCACTTAAGTACCTTGGAACTAGACCATTCAAAGCTTTGTATGTAGTTAATACAAAATTTAACAGGTAGCCAATGTAACGATGATAAAAGTGGGCTAATATGATAATATTTCTTGGTTCTAGTCAGCACTCTGGCAGCTGCATTTTGAACCAATTGAAGTTTTTTTTTTAATTGAACTTGCTGGACATCCTCCCAGTAATGCATTACAATAATCTACTCTTGAGGTCATGAACGCATTAATTAATTTTTCGGCATCAGCAACAGAGAGCATGTGTCGTAATTTAGCAGTATTTCTCAGGTGGAAGAATGCTGTTCTGCAAACATTGGAAATTAGATTTTCAAAGGACAGATTGGTATCAAATATCACACCTAAGTTCTTTGCAGAAGACGACGACATAATACATCCATCAAGAGTCAAATTATATTTTAGCATCTTATTTTTAGAGGTTTTTCGTCCAAACATTAGTACCTATGTTTTGTCGGAATTGAGTAGAAGGAAATTTCTGGCCATCCAATCTTTGATTTCATTGATACACTGCTAATTTGGAGAATTGTGAATTTTCATTGGGTTTAGAAGAAATATAAAGTTGGGTATCGTCGGCGTAAAAGTGGAAACTTATTCTAAGGTTCCTGATTATATCTCCCAGGGGAAGCATGTATAAGGAGAAAAGCAGAGGTCCTAAAACTGATCCCTGTGGCACTCCATACTTGCATTTTGTTTGATTTGACAATTCCTCGTTTACACATACAAAGTGGTAGTGGTCTGATAAATAGGACCTAAACCAAGTCCACTAATGCCAACATAATTCTCCAGCCTATTCAAGATATTGTTGTGATCTATCGTGATGAAGGCAGCACTAAGATTTAAAAGCACTAGAAGAGAAATGCAGCCACGATCAGATGATAAAAGCAAGTCATTTGTAACTCTGATAAGTGCAGTCTCTGTACTGTGATGGGGCCTAAATGACTGAAATTGTTCATATATTCCATTTCTCTGTAGAAATGAACATAGTTGGGAGGACACTACCTTTTCTAGTATTTTCGACATAAATGGTAGATTTTAAATCAGTCTGTAATTAGCCAGTTCTCTAGGATCAAGCTGTGGCTTCTTAATAAGTGGTTTGATTACTGCCATTTTAAAGTTTCTTGGGACATGTCCTAAGGATAGCGAGGAGTTAATAATATTAAGAAGAGGTTCTGAGATTACTGGGAATACCTCTTTTAAGAGCTTAGTTGGTATTTGATCTAACATACATGTTGTGGCTTTTGATTTTTTAATAAGTTTTTTTTAGTTCTTCATGACCTATGACAGCAAAGGATTGAAGTTGCTCATGATCAAAATTATGAGACACTGTTTTCTGAGGTGCTGTGCTATTTTAATTTTATCAATAAAGAAATTCATGAAGTCATTACTATTGTGCTGCAACAGAATATCTGGTTCAGTCAGTGCTTTATTCCTAACCAATTTAGCCACAGTACTGAATAGACACCTAGGATTGTTATGGTTATTTTCTATGAGTTTGCTAAAATAAGCTGACCTGGCAGCTTTTAGTGCCTGTCTAGCTACAGACACTATCCTTCCATGCACCGCGAAATACCTCAAATTTTGTATTCTTCCACTTGTGCTCCATTTTCCGAGCTGCTCTCTTGAGAGCATGAGTGTGATCATTATACCATGGTGCGAGGCTTTTTTCTTTAATTTTCTTTAATCAAAGGGGGGTGACACTATCAAGAGAGCTAGAGAAGACTGTATTTATATTTTCTGTTATTTCATCAAATTCTTCTAGGCTTTTTGGCTTACTGAGTATGTGAGACAATTCTTGAAGATTATTAGTGAAGCTATCTTTAGTGGTTGAAAGAATAGTTCTACCTGAATGATAGCGTTGTGTAGATTGAGTGACATTAGCTGATCGAAGCAAACAAGAGACAAGGTAATGATCTGAGATGTCATCGCTCTGCGGTAGAATTTCTATAGTATCAACATCAACAACATATGACAGAATTCATTTAGCAAATGATTATGGCGATGAGTTGGTCATGTCACATTTTGTCTGACTCCAAGAGAGTTAAGAATATCAATAAATGTTAATCCCAAAGTCATTTTCATTTTCTATGTGAATGTTGAAGTCACCAACAATTTAAGCTCTATCTATATTAACTACTAGATCAGATAGAAAATTTGCAAATTCACCAAGGAAACCAGAGTAAGGCCTGGGTGATCTAAATACTGTAGCAAGGGCAAAGGACGACAGAGATTTTTTTTATTTATATGTGACGGCGTCATATTAAGCATTATTAGTTCAAAAGACTTAAACTTATATCCTGTCCTCTAAGTAACACTAAAAACTTCACTGTAAATTGTAGTAACACCTCCTCCTCGACCCTTCAGACGAAGCTCATGTTTATAACAATAACCTGAGGGAGTAGATTCATTTAAGCTAATATATTCATCCCGTTTAAACCAGGTTTCAGTCAGACAGACTACATCCAAACTATGAACAGTGTCTGACATTGTTTTTACAAGTTCACACACCTCATTAGTCATTAGTGCTGACATGAATAACATTTTAGAAAATCTACTTTTAGCATTAGCCAGCACTTGTAAATTTGATCTGACGTCAGACTCCCGAGCCCCCGAAATGCATTTAACAATGTTGGCTGGAGTCTTTTATTTCCACATTCCTTACAATAGAATCACCAATTATTAGGGATCTTTCAACATGACTCTCAGTGGGTGCATCACTAAGTGGTGAGAACCGATTGGAAACCCTAACAGGAGAGTGGTGTCGCTTTGCTGAGCGAGTATGCCACCGAGATGTCACCTAGTTGCCCTGCTGCAGGGGCTCTAAAGCCGGAACCAAAGTGTGTGTTGCTCACTGTTCTACCCGCATCCGAAACAGTATCTACCGGCTTCTCTTTCTCACTGACCTCCACTAGTGTTCGGATGCGTGTCTCTAGCTCATTAACATTCTCCATCAGCCTGAATAATTCCTTACATTTATCACATGTGAATCCCTCACTGCTGACGGAAGAAGCTATAGTAAACATGTGGCATGTAATGCAGGAAGAAATAACATAAGCGGATGCCATGACTTACCGCAATTGTTTGTTGTTCTTGTTGTTATGGTTGTTCTTGAGTGACGAGGGTTTGAGATCGATGTGGTTCCTAATCAGCAGATGTTTGAGATTGATGTAATCTGTGTAAAACACTGTGGAGAAAATGAATGCATGCATTCATGACGTGAGCTGTAGACAAGCGTAAAAAAGCAGAAAAAAGAAAAAGAAAAAACAAGAAACGGATGCGCGCGTTATACACACAGATGAAACAGTAGAAAAGCGGAAAAACCCGAAGCACGCAGTAAATGGCAAAGGATAAAATGATGAACGTATAAGAATAAGCAATGCTAAGCAGGCTAGCAAGCTACAAACACTTGTGCAGTGTGCCGTCAGCAACAGGAGCCGGAGGTGACCTCACTGGGCCAAGATGGCAACACAAAACAAAGTTGAAAAATTGGCTATGACTTTACACAGAAGAGGTTAGTAAGTTATTTTATCGCACTAAAATCATGATAACACGCACATTGTTTATGTCTTGTGGCTATACTTTTGAAACTGAGTATTTTAACGTTCAAAGATTATAATTTTTTATTTTTTTTATTTTTTTAAGAAAAGGACAGATGAGTCAAAATAAATTTGAGGTAATCAATATTAAGACACAAACGCTGTCGATTGAGCTTAACTTGTTTTGAACCCGGAATAATCCTTTAAAAAAAAAAAAAAAAAAAACATGAACCATGATTTTCTATTTGCTGGTTGTAGGTGGTATTAGGGGAACGACATCCACGTTCTAGAGAGCATTTGATTGGACAAAAATGTAGGTAGTGCAAAATGAGTCAATATTTTTTGTCTATTTTCCAGAACAGTATGTTTCATTTTATCAACTTTTGTGTGTACTCTAATGTATAGATGGCATTAAAGCTAATATACATGGACTAAAAGACACACAACTCCAATTTTGATTTCATGGGGGATTTCAATGACCTTCATTTGCTATAGTAAAGGTAAAAACTTGTTTTTCTATGCGTAAGCTGATTTGTCAACATGTTATTTGCAGCTGTTTGGTCTTTCTGTTTTCATTGTTCTTCCACTTGGTGGAGCTCTTCCACAGGCTGTGCAGAATACAACAAGGTACATCACAATTGTGATACTGTAATAATGCCTTTAAATAATAAATATTGGCAATACATCAGTTGTTTAATATGGCAAAGGTATATACTGCTATTAAGTAGTGTTGATCTTTTGTGTAGCAGTCATTTGCTGCATTATTCATAATGACACTTTAATGGTGAGTTTTAACCTAACACTTTGTTAGTTAAGATGTGAAATTATATTGCTAGGTTTGTGGATCTGTCCTTTGGGACCGATTTACTATTCTTGAGTTAAAGGAATGTTCCAGGTTGAAAAGTTAAGCTCAATCGACAGCATTTGTGCAAAAATTGTGGTTACAGTAAGGCACTTACAATTGAAGTGAATGGAGCAGGTCCATAAACATCAAAATACTAAAGTATAGTCACAAAGCGTAAACATCATACATGTTAACAGGATTTTAGTATATAGAATTTTCTTACTGACCTTATTTATGTAAAATTATATCCAATATGAAATTTTTTTGTTGTCATGACGATGTAACGGCAGTAAACCCTGTAATCTGGGAAACGCTGTAACGCCAGTTAATCCCTGATATAATCACACTTAAATCATGTTACCATGTATAATGTTTATGTGTTGTGGCTATACTTTTAATACAGTGTGTATTATAATGTTTATGGACTGGCCCCATTCACTTCCAATGTAAGTTCCTTGCTGTAACCACATTGTTTGTTTGTTTGTTTGTTTTTTACAAGGGGTGAGTCAAAATATGATTTTATTTTATTTTTTTGTTGTAATCAACATTATGGCACAAATGCTGTCAATTTAGCATAACTTGTATTGAACCTGCAACGTTCCTTTAATAGAAGTTAAGCTCTCTTGACAGGAACTGTAGCATCCATTGTATGGATTGAGTGCATATCTGTCAACACATTTTCTTTGCTTGTTTTTACAAACTGAGGTACAAGTTGAAATTATTTTCTGTCGTAATTGACCATGTAGAGTATGCCAGTAAAGCTTGATTTGTATTAAAGCTTTCTCACACTCTGACATGCCTTGTATTTATCATTAACAATATAAAATTTTTGCTAATTTGTTGCTTTGCAGTTATTAGGGTGCTCTGTGTGGTTCCTGGTTGCTAGGGTGTTCTGCGGGTTGCTAGGTAGTTGCCTACTGGGCCAAGTCAAAAGAGGCAACCTCTAAGTCTTCATGATATTCTGGTCCCTACATATCTCTCCTTCAATGTAAGTCTATAGGGGGTTTTTCACCCACCATGCATAAATTGTATTACAGTTATAGCACACCTCTCCTCAACATGCCACATGATTTGAGGTGTCATTCTTGTCTGTAGCACAAACATGTTGGATGGGTTATGTGCCAAAGTTTAATACTTAGAGTTAGGGGATTTGAGAACCAAAGTATGCTTGCCTTTTCAAGCACAACTAATTATAAAATGTTAGTGTTTCAAGATCAGAACTATATTTCTTTCCATAAAGCATAGTTGAATATGCATTTAGCAAACCGTTAACTCTGCATCTGTAAAGAGGGCCTGTTTTTGCAATTTAACTATCTTTTTCTTGACCCTTATCTAACACACTCAGGGCAACAGGGGAAAACAAATCTGTTAGTCCCGCATTATTGGATTTTTACAAGAGCTGACAGAAATGTAGCCACTTTTCATTTTTTTGCAGGATGAAAGGGCCAATTACCTCTGACCCCAAACAAAGTCTGTTGTAGCCCTTACCATGGAATCCAAGTCATCATCCACTGAATGTATCCACCAGGCTGACCTAGTTTTCCTTCCCCTAACAACCACAAGAAAGCACATACACTGACCTGGGATGGTTCGTCACACTCAGTTTAATCTATTATACAATTGTGGCGAATGGATTTAACAATGGAAAGAGTTCCAGTATGATATACAGTGCATTCTATGTAATAGATATACACCTATGAGCCAAAACAAGGAGTCCTCTGGTATTTGGCACAAAGACATTAGCAGCAGATCCTTAAAGTCCTGTAAGTTGCGAGGTGGAGCCGCCGTGGATCGGACTTGTTGCTCCAGCACATCCCACAGATGCTTAATCGGATTAAGATCTTGGGAATTTGGAGTCCAGGGCAACACCTTTAACTCTTCATCGTGTACCTCAAACCATTCCCGAACAATGTGTGCAGTGTGGCAGGGCACATTATCCTGCTGAAAGAGGCCACTGCCATCAGGGAATACCATTGCCATGAAGGGGTGTACCTGGTCAGCAACGATTTTTAGGTAGGTGGCATTGCACAGAGCATCACACTCCCTCCACCAGCTTGTCATCTTCCCACAGTGCAGCCTGGTGCCATCACATCCCCAGGTAAATGGCGCACACGTACATAGCATCCACGTGATGTAAAAGAAAATGGGACTCGTCGGACCAGGCAACCTTCTTCCACTGCTCCAAGGTCCAGTGCGGACAGGGGTCATCATGGGTTCTCCAGCCCCATACGCAGCAGGGTACGATGCATTGTGTGTTGTGACACATTCCTCCCATAACCATAATTAAAAAATTTTGTGACTTGTGTCACTGCAGACCTTCTGTCGGTTCGAACCAGATGGGATAGCCTTCATTGCCCACGCACATCGATGAGCCTTGGGCGCCCAACACCGTCGCCGGTTTGTGGTTTGTCCCTCCTCAGACCACTGTAGGTGGGTACTCACCACTGCTGACTGGGAGCACCCCACAAGCCTTACTGTTTCAGAGATGTTGTGTGGCCATAACAATTTGGCCTCAGGTCTTTACTCCTGCATTCATCATGTTGACTACAAGAACTGATTGTTCACTTACCATCTAATAATCTACCCAGACCTTGACATGTGGCATTGTTAGGAGATGATCAATGTTATTTGCTTACCTGTGAATGGTCATAATGTTTTGGCTCATCGGTGTGTGTGTGTGTGTGTGTGTGTGTGTGTGTGTGTGTGTGTGTGTGTGTGTGTGTGTGTGTGTATATATATATATATATATATATATATATATATATATATATATATACACACATACACTGTACACCAGATTTGCCAGTTCTTGCTGTGAGATGTTATCCCACTCTTCCACCAAGGCACTTGCAAGTTCCCGGACTTTTCTCGGGGGAATGGCCCTAGCCCTCACCCTCCGATCCAACAGGTCCCAGACGTGTTCAATGGGATTGAGATCTGGGCTCTTCGCTAGCCATGGCAGAACACTGACATTCTTGTCTTGCAGGAAATCATGCACAGAATGAGCAGTATGGCTGGTGGCATTGTCATGCTGGAGGGTCATGTAAGGATGAGGAAGGAGGATGTCTTCCCTGAAATGAAAAGCGTTGAGATTGCCTGCGATGACAACAAGCTCAGTCCGATGATGCTGTTGCACACCGCCCCAGACCATGATGGACCCTCCACCTCCAAATCGATCCAGACTCCAGAGTACAGGCCTCAGTGTAATGCTCATTCCTTCGACGATAAACGCGAGTCCGACCATCACCCCTGGTGAGACAAATCCGCGACTCGTCAGTGAAGAGCACTTTGTGCCAGTCCTGTCTGGTCCAGCGAAGGTGGGTTTGTGCCCATAGGCGATGTTGTTGCCGGTGATGTCTGGTAAGGACCTGCCTTACAACAGGCCTACAAGCCCTCAGTCCAGCCTCTCTCAGCCTATTGCGGACAGTCTGAGCACTGATGGAGGGATTGTGTGTTCCTGGTGTAACTCGGGCAGTTGTTGTTGCCATCCTGTACCTGTCCCGCAGGTGTGATATGCGGATGTACCAGTCCTGTGCAGGTGTTGTTACACGTGGTCTGCCACTGCGAGGACAATCAGCTGTCCTTCCTGTCACCCTGTAGCGCTGTCTTAGGCATCTCACAGTATGGACATTGCAATTTATTGCCCTGGCCACATCTGCAGTCCTCATGCATCCATGCAGCATGCATAAGGCACGTTCACGCAGATGAACAGGGACCCTGGGCATCTTTCTTTTGGTGTTTTTCAGAGTCAGTAGAAAGGTCTCTTTAGTGTCCTAAGTTTTTATAACTGTCACCTTAATTGCCTACCGTCTGTAAGCTGTTAGTGTCCTAACGACCGTTCCACAGGTGCATGTTCATTAGTTTTTTGTGGTTCATTGAACAAGCATGGAAAACGTTGTTTAAACCCTTTACAATAAAGATCTGTAAAGTTATTTGGATTTTTACAAAATTATCTTTAAAATACAGTGTCCTGAAAAAGGGACGTTTCTTTTTTTTTTTTGCTGAGTTTATATATATATATATATATATATATATAATGTATATTTATTTATTTATTTATTTATTTATTTATATAATTTATTTAATTTTTCTACTGACAGTGTCCAACAGTGTATGTGCAGTATAGTACATGCATCATATGGGAGCTGTCATTTTTCCACAAGTCATGAAAATTTCCACTGTTATTTCCACCACATTTCAAATTCTGTATTGTGTTATATAGAATCCCATGGTGGAAATTACATGTTAGTGTTTTTTTTTTTTTTTAATACAATAGCTGACTCCTTTGACTTGCTATGGCTAATTTCATAGGTAACATTTTATGTATCCTAAATATGCACAATTTATTAAGATCTTTACACTTTTTGCATAATTTGTCGAAATGACGTCATGTGGGACAGTCTTAATTTTTGTAAATTAATAGAAATAATTTTCATGCAATTGTTTATTTCACTCTGTTTAGATTATCATAGTTTAAAACATTTAAGAATGAGAATTTTTATACATAGAAGGCATTTTTGTACATAAGGCATTTGAAAAGTTTTTTTTTATTTAAATTATGAAGGCCTGGTAAAAAGTTCAGAGGTCAGTTTTAATGCGACCGTCATATAACACATATATATATATATATATATATATATAAAATTATTATAAAAAAAAAATTAAATGATTTTCCCCGAAGTTAAAGAAACCATCTATTAATAATAGTAAAACGTTTGTTCAGCAAAACAAACTCGTTGTATAACCAATATGTAAAGTAGGAACCCATTTTATTGTCATGTAATTTCCAGTCTTTCCTTCACATCACAGAGAAGGGCCCCTATAGAAGGACTGTGCGAGAAAGTAAGTCTCTTAAAAATATCAGATAATTAGAAATTTTATGACATTGCATCGCTAGTTCAGTGATATCAATAAAGCTTTTTGGTGAGTGTGATGTAACTACGTGTACATTTGTGTGTATTCTATGTGTAAGGAATATATTGTATTACTTTTTACTTGATTCCAGAGTCTTGGTAGTTTTGAAGTCACTAGATAAAACTTTTTGTGATAAATTGTATAAACTATTTCCGAATTGTGTGAAACCAACATGACTACAAAGACTGCATTTCTAACTTGGGACAAGCATTTTAAACTAGATTTCTCCTTTTCATCGTCTCGAAAATCATTGGTCATTTACCCACAAATAATTCTCTTTCTGCTTGTTGATGTTATTGTGCATCTAATTGCAAAACCATTACAGAATAAACAGTGTGTTTTGTTCTCTATATTGTTTTACAGGGCCAGCCAGACATAGTTATGTACAACGTGTAAAGAACAACATGTTTTACAGTGTAGTGCTAACAAAAGATGCACTCAATAACCAGGAGAAAACAGTCTGTCTCTTCCACACTCATTTTGAAGCATCTCTCTCTCTCGGTCCCCCATGACTCATTTCTATGTTGCCTCTGGCTTGAAAGAGCTGTGTTGGACTCATGCATGTGGTGGAGTGTCATTCAGGGGCCACACACTGAGCATGCTGTTAAACCGCACACTCATGTGTCATTAGTCTGGGTTTAATATCACAGGCATGCTATCTGTTCACTATCACAAAATTGTCTTTCAGAGTGACACGACAAAGCAGGAAAGCTCATTGTTTCCACAAATAATTATAGATGATTAACAGAATTGAGTGAATTTTGGCTCTTTATTAGGACTGGGCGATACCACTTATTTTCTTTTCGATCCGATACCAATAATATCAAGTCCAATATTGATTTCTTGGGATAAAATGGGTAATTAAAAAAATTATTTTAGTCTTTTTTTTTTTTTTTTTTTTTTTTACATTTTATGAGCCTAAACAAAATATTATTGGACTTCTGCTTTGTTTACCGTTACAAACATTAACCATTGTTTTACTACAGTAGCCATAGTTTAACCATGGTATTTAGTCAAACCATAGTTACCTCAAAATTAACCATGGTTAATGTTTGACATGGTTACTGTAGTAAAACCATGGTTTCCGCCAAACAAAAAACAAACATGGTTATTACAGTCATTGTTACTGCAATATTACTTAAGTGAAACCATGGTTAATTTTAGTTTATTATTATTAATATTATTATTTATTAACAACAATTACAGAACATTATCAAAGTTCTAACAACTTTTAATTTAAATAAACTTGTAACAAATGTCACACAAACACATTATAATAAATGTCACCTTTAGATATGTTTTTATTTAGTGTGAATTTAATCCAGAAGCAGTATCTCTGTTTGTCTCTCATTACCTCAGCATGGCACTGCTCCCTCTTTGAGCGAGCGTTGTGACGGCACAAGCACTTGTCTGCTTGTATCTTTCAGCATTTATGCATGTTAAGATGAGCGAAAGAAGAAATAGTTCCCATCCTGCTCAAGTATTTGCTAATATAGCCTAATTATTTTTATTTATCTTTGAAACTTATATGTTCATGGTAACCAAATAGTAATAGGCTATCCCTAGTTTTTTTAAAAAAAAAACCTTTAGAATCGATGTTTTTGTGTGAGGATCAATATTTTTGATACAACATCAATATCGGAAGTATCGATACTTTAGGATCGATCCGCCCATCCCTACTCATCATTTAATAGGTTCAGCTCTAAGTATGTAATGCAAAGAAGTATTACAAATTTATCAGAATCAGGCAATTTGTATGTCCCTAAATACATTTTATGGGTAAGGTTCAGTGGAAAGAAAAAGTATGTGAACCCTTTGGAATTACCTGCATTTATGTATACATTTGTCTTAAAATATGGTTTGATCTTCATCTAAGTTACAATAATGAACAAACAAAATCTGTTACAACTAATAACTCAAATTATTGTATTGTTCTTGTGCATACTGAATACATTATTCAAACATTCACAGTGTAGGTTGGAAAAAAATATGTGAACCCATTGGCTAATAACATCAACAAAAGCTAATTAGAGTCAGGAGTTGGAAAACCTTGCATCCAAATAATGAAATGAGATTGGAGGTGTGGTTTAGAGCTGCTTTGACTTATGAAAAACACTCAAACATTTTGAGTTTGGTATTCACAAGATGCATTTACATGGACCATGCCTTGTAAAAAAAAAGAGTTCTCAGAAAACCTTCGATCAAGAATTATTACTTTGCATAAAGCCAAATGGACAATGACCCTAAACATCGAAGTAAATCCACTACAGAATGGCTTCAAACAATGAAAATCCACCTTTTGAAGTGGCCGAGTCAAAGACCTTAACCCAATGGAGATGCTGTGGAATGACCTCAACAGAGCTGTTCACACCAGACATCCTAAGAATATGACTGAGCTGAAGCAGTTCTGTAAGGCAGAATGGTCCAGAATTCCTTCTGAACACTGTGCAGGTCTAATCTCCAGCTACCGGAAACACTTGGTTGAGGTTATTATAGCCAAAGGAAGATCAGTTATTTAACCCAAAGGTTCACTTACTATTTCCCTAATACTGTGAATGTTTAATAAAGAGATGAAAGATTATAATTGTTTGTGTGTTTTTAGCTTAAGCAAATTGCATTTGTCTATACTTGTGACTTTGATGAATATGAGATCATATTTTGTTACCAATCAGTGCAGAAAACCAGCTACAAAACACACACACACATAAATTATATATATATATATATATATATATATATATATATATATATATATATATATATATATATATATAAGAAAAGTCCCACAAAATACAAAAAAGCTGCTTTTTTTCAACCTGTAATCTTGTGACATTCAACTTGAAACATTTAGAATGTAACCAGGTTGAATGATCATTGCACAAAGTATGTTGTTAAAGATTTTATGAAGTATTTATATATATATATATATATATATATATATATATATATATATATATATATATATATATATATATATATATTATTTTTATAATCTTTTATTTATTACAAGGCACCAAAACATTGAAGATATTTAGGATTGGCAGTATATTTTTAAAGAATCACCCACTGAGAAATGATTGGTTGACCACTAATCTGAATGTTAACTGGTGGTTTGGGTGTGTTTGAGGTACTGTACATGTAAAATGCAAGCTGTATAATAGAGTTGATTGACAATGTTGTTTTACATTCTCATTTCAGAATCAGAATGAGCTTTATTAACAAATATGCTTTCTCACACATAAGGAATTTGTCATGGTGACAGAAGCTTCCAGTAAAAGAGAATGCAATGTATATACAGTTGTGCTCAAAAGTTTGCATACCCTGGCAGAAATTGTGAATTTTGGCATTGATTTTGAAAATATGAGTAATCATGCAAAAATATTTTATTTAAGGATTGTGATCATATGAAGCCATTTATCATCACATAATTGTTTGGCTCCTTTTTAAATCATAATGATAACAGAAATCACCCAAATGGCCCTGATCAAAAGTTTACATACCCTTGAATGTTTGGACTTGTTACGGACAAACAAGGTGACACACACAAGTTTAAATGGCAATTAAAGGTTAATTTCCCACACATATGGCTTTTAAAATTGCAATTTGTGTCTGTGTATAAATAGTCAATGAGTTTATTAGCTCTCACTTGGATGCACTGAGCAGGCTAGATACTGAGCCATGGGGAGCAGAAAAGAACTGACAAAAGACCTGCGTAACAAGGTAATGGAACTTTATAAAGATGGAAAAGGATATAAAAAGATATCCAAAGCCTTGAAAATGCCAGTCAGTACTGTTCAATCACTTATTAAGAAGTGGAAAATTTGGGGATCTCTTGATACCAAGCCAAGGTCAGGTAGACCAAGAAAGATTTCAGCCACAACTGCCAGAAGAATTGTTCGGGATACAAAGAAAAACCCACAGGTAACCTCAGGAGAAATAGAGGCTGCTCTGGAAAAAGACGGTGTGGTTGTTTCAAGGAGCACGATACTTGAACAAAAATTAGCTGCATGGTCGAGTTGAAAAAGTAAAAGAAGCCTTTACTGTGCCAATGACACAAATGACAACACCTTGACACGCCTCACAGCTTCTGGCACACTGTAATTTGGAGTGACGAGACCAAAATAGAGCTTTATGGTCACAACCATAAGCGTTATGTTTGGAGAGGGGTCAACAAGGCCTGTAGTGAAAAGAATACCATCTCCACTGTGAAGCATGGTGGTGGCTCACTGATGTTTTGGGGGTGTGTGAGCTCTGAAGGCACGGGGAATCTTGTGAAAATTGATGGCAAGATGAGTGCAGCGTGTTATCAGAAAATACTGGCAGACAATTTGCATTCTTCTGCATGAAAGCTGCGCATGGGACGCTCTTGGACTTTCCAGCATGACAATGACCCTAAGCACAAGGCCAAGTTGACTCTCCAGTGGTTACAGCAGATAAAGTGAAGGTTCTGGAGTGGCCATCACAGTCTCCTGACCTTAATATCATCGAGCCACTCTGGGGAGATCTCAAACGTGTGGTTCATGCAACATGACCAAAGACTTTGCGTGACTTGGAGACATTTTGCCAAGACGAATGGGCAGCTATACCACCTGCAAGAATTTGGGGCCTCATAGACAACTATTACAAAAGACTGCACGCTGTTATTGATGCTAAAGGGGGCAATACACAGTATTAAGAACTAAGGGTGTGAAGACTTTTGAACAGGGGTCATTTAATTTTTTTCTTTGTTGCCATGTTTTATGATTGTGTCATTCTGTTATAACCTACAGTTGAATATGAATCCCATAAGAAATAAAAGAAATGTGTTTTGCCTGCTCACTCATGTTTTCTTTAAAAATGGTGCATATACTACCAATTTTCCAAGGGTATGCAAACTTTTGAGCACAACTGTACATTCATACAAACATATACATTTAAACATATATACATATAGTGACATAAAATATATATATATATATATATATATATATATATATATTTACATACAATAGTGCAATAATGTTGTTAGAATATAATATATACTGTTATGTATAGGTGATGTAATGTATTAAAGAAGAGGCAGGATATGTTAAAGAATATAAATGAAATATGGATATAAGTAGGAATGGATGGATCAAATATTGCATATGGTTGTATTGAGAAGAGGAATGTATTTGGGGGCAGTTTTAACTGATCATGTGGTGGATGGCCTGAGGTAAAAAAAACTGTTGTTCTGGTGTTCAGTGCTCTGTAGCGTCGGCCAGAGGGCAACAGTTCGAAAAGGAAGTGTGCTGGGTGAATGGGGTCAAGAGTGATTTTACCAGCCCTTTTCATCACTCTGGATGTGCACAGTTCTAGCAGGGTGGGTAGGGGAGCGCCAGTAATCCTCTCAGCAGTCCGAACTATCCTTTGAAGTCTTCTGATGTCTGACTTGATAGCTGAACCAAACCACTCAGTTATAGAAGTGCAGAGGACAGACTCAATGACTGCTGAGTAGAACTGTATCAGCAGCAACTGTGGCAGGTTGAACTTCCTCAACTGGCAAAGGAAGTACAACCTCTGCTGGGCCTTTTTCAAAATTGAGTCTATGTGGGTCTCCCACTTTAGGTCCTGTGAGATGGTAGTGCCCAGGAACCTGATTGACTCCACTGCTGCCACAGTGCTTTTCAGAATGGTGAGTGGGGTCAATGTTGGGGTGTTCCTCCTAAAGTCCACTATCATCTCCACTGGTCTAAGCGTATTCAGCTTCAGGTTGTTTTGACATTTAGTTATATTTAAGAGTTTATAATCATCCGTCATTTTTAATCAGATGTTTTTGTCTAGAAATATCATCTGGACTGCATTTTCCCAGTAGACTCCATTAGAACAGCTTTCTAATTCCTATTAATATCATTCACCATTGCTTCGAATATATTAACTGAATAATGTAACACAATTGACCTCAGAACACCTGTTGATACCGTGTGTCCGTGATGAAAAATGTATGTATACGTCTTTGGAAACGGTAATTAAATTGATAATGGAATACAATGGTAAGCCCCATTAACCTGAAATAAATCACCAGATAAACAAAGATGGGAAGACCAATTAAATATACTACATGGTATTATTTAGCAGGAGTCAAACGATGTTATCTACCTATGGGCCTTACATTTCCAGCTAATACATGACATGCAGAGCCGGTCATTATTTTCAATGAGCGCTAATTCAGACGGATGGCTTTGGGGGAATTTGTGGTCAAAGAACATGGGGACTAACCTCTGTTCACTTAATTGAAAAGTGAAATTAAATTATTGATTTTTTTATTTTCTCCAGACAAATGGAGGGCCATGCTGACATCTAGAGAGAGAGAGAGAGAGAGAGAGAGGAGTCTAGCAAAGGCGCACAAAAGCAAAGTGCTCCCGCGAGCAAGACGGCCCCTCACCAGAGTAGTCCAATTCAATTTGCGCAAGAGCCATTTTAATGCCTGTGTCAGATGCTTGTCTCCTAATGCATTTTGATGAGTATGAAGTCTTCTGCTCCTAATGAGGCAGCGCGCCGGGTGCATCTGAGCGATCTGATAGCTTATCTCTCTGAAGGAGAAACAATAACAATGCTTAAATGCCTTGTCCTCATACATTCATGTAGCAAAATTTTTTTTTTATATTGTTAGTGGTACTTGTCAAGGCAACTATTACTATTGTTTATACTAAGGGTTGTGGGTTTTTAAAAATCCCTACACCAAGTATTATATGTTGTCCACTGTGTATGCTACAGACATGAATGATTTTGTGCAGCTAATTAAGCCAAAGTGTACTATTACTTTTCTAAGTGATTAGACTTATGATTTTTCCACTGGTGCACAAAAAAGGGGCAAAAAAGTCCACTATCAAGTATATCATAGTGACTTGGAATAAGGCTTTTTACTTTGGCCTGTAAGCAGCCAACAGAACACACTAGCAACCTCATAGCAACGCCCTCACAACCACCCACAATACACTAGCATAATGGGGGCAAGTTAAGTATGGGCAAGCTCTTCTCACGTTTTCTTCAGAAAATGTAAAACACGAGTTATTCTGTATCGTACCCTCTTCTGCATATGCATAATGTGAAGAATCAGTTATGTTTTTGGGAACTCAGTGAAGTTTATAGGTGCATTAAGTAATATTTTCTGCTTATTTTTTTTATTTTTTTAACCAGAAATAAATTATAACCTAAAGATGTGTTAAAATTATGTAGTCACACAAGTGGAGTAAACAAAGGGGGGTTGCCCCAGATGGTGCTCGCCATGTTGAGATCATATGACCAGCAAAATACCAGGGTTGTGGACTCGAGTCGCATGACTTGGACTTGACTTGGACTCGAGTCACAAATTTGATGACTTGTGACGACTTAGACTTTGACAACAATGACTTGCAACTTGACTTGGACTCAAGACTTGGAATGTTGTTATACCTTCTAAAACCAAAGATTAGAGTTGTATATTTAAAAATGTGCAGCAAACCAACGATTCATTTCCCCAGTAAACAATTTGTTTGATTTTCAAATCTGCATTTCCACACACCACATTCATCCAATCAGACCACCAACCAATCAACTTCCTCGAGAGTAGGACCAAGTTTGAAGATTGCATATTCAAGGATGACACAGCCAAAATTATACCAAAGGTAATTTCATTTGAATATAATTCAACATTAACATTAAGTAGGAAATTTTGCCTATGGTGGGTAAGGGGTCATCTGAAAAGTCTACACATTGTGCTGAAGTGTGCTGATGCTGTGGAGGGTGTGGTAAGGGACCGTCTGAAAAGTCCACACATTGTGCTAAAACATGCTATTACTGTGGAGGGTGTAATTACTACAGTAATTAATACTCGGACACTAATTTGGGCAAAGAGCACTAATGACTTGCTTAAGACTTGATGTTTAAAGTTGTGGTTCTGGGACTTGACTTGGACTTCACTTGAGACTTCTATGCAAAGACTTGAGACTTACTTGTGACTTGCAAAACAATGACTTGGTCCCTCCTCTGTAAAATACTATTGGTAATCCCATATTATCAGACACACATTGTGGATAAAATAATTAATGGGTGACAAATACACCATGGAAATAGTGTATTTCTACGATGACATCAGTAAACAGAAACTTTTTCTTTTGCATAATGCTGCATCCATTTGATAGGTGTCAATATACATTCCTGTCTTAAATTCCTGTAAACTCATGTTATATTGACCACAAAAACAGTGTGTACACTGTAAGGTGCTGTAGACATGGCTAGATTTAATGAAAGGTCATAAGGCTAATGGAAATGGTCATTAACTAATTCAGATGCATTTTATAGAATTGTTTCTTTTTAGTCTGTATTTGAGATCGGTAACCTTGGCACTGTTCTGTTTGAGTTATTTTAAGCATGTGCATACCATTTATGCGCTTCATGAAATGTATCAGAAGCCTGTGAAAGACTTCTGTTGCTATAATTAATTATTTGTTCAAGACCTCAAAGTTCAGTTATCAATTGTTCAAGGATTATTGATGAGTTTTATCATTCCATTTCCATCCAAGTGATCTTTAGGAGGTAAAGTTCTAAAGACTCAAAAATGAGACTCGTTTTAAAGGTTTGGCATGTAAGCAATATTTGTAGCAATTTGTTTAATAGCAGGCTGGGTTTTAAGCACTTAAATAAACAGCGAAGACCACTTGCTGGCTTTAACTGTCCCACTTTTGTGACTGATGACCTAGCTTAAAAACCTGAAAAACATCTGAAACTTGAGACAGGAAGTGAAACATGTTAGGTATCTCTTCAAAGGACTTAGAGTCCTGTTAATCAAAGTCTTTTGTCAATACCATCATTTAGTCATGGTTCGTTTAAGGTTGTCATTAATGTTTGATTTACAATATTTTATGAGGATTTAGGTTTTTGGAGATGTATTTATAAAGGTGGGTGTCAAATACAGTGTGTTCTACAAGCCGGAAACCTATACAACTTTGTTTAGGAATTAGAAAAAATAAAAGAGGATTTAGGATTTTGAAAGTTATGACATCAGAAATATTAAAGATTCTGCACTATTTCTAGGTCACTAATCAAATTTAAACCAATTTGTGACATTGACCAGGTTAATTAATTTGTGCCAAAGGCCAGATACCATTGCTTCCATTGGAGCATGCAAGAGGATCTTTGGAACATTCTCAAATCATGCTGCGAACATGGATCATCAGGATTTGGACAAACGTGGAGTCCATGCCAGAGCTTAAATGCTGCCAAATACTAAGAACTACTGAAATTCAATTTCTTATTTAAATTGTTATACTGATAATTAAATTTGTAATTAAAATGTTTGTATGCCCCACTGGACATCACACACTTTATTGCTACATACCACACAGACTAAGATCTTCTAGGTTTACCAGCTCTTCTGAGAAAGTTGACCCAATTAGTGTACAAACTGAGCATATGGTTTAGCATCCACTAAATGTTTCTGTGTCTACGCATAAGTCAGATATGCTCCCAACCCCACCTGTCTTTTATTCTGCTCTTCTCTTCCCTGTGGCTGTCAGACGCAGCAGTCTCCATGCAAGGATGTGGGAAATGTCACTCTCAGACTCCGAAAGTAGCGTTGTGCGTAGTGGCAGTGAATCACTCAGCATGAGGATGTAGACTGAGCTCGATGGCAGTTCCAAGGGTGTGTGAGTAGGCTGCATTTGACAGTGCCCAAGAATGCAAAAAAAGGAAAACAGAAAGTGACAAGTGACAAGCTTCTTCACTGGCTTTGTCATTGCTCTAGTTTGGTTTGTGTGGACCCATTTTGACCATCATCCCTGGTTCACAGTCAGACACACATTTCAAATATCTCACAGAGATAAGAGCATTACTGCACAGAGTTTTGTTTACTCTTTGTTTAGCTATTACGGCTGCCCATATAGAATTTATGGAGGCTGGTTTGGTTTTCAAAACTTTTAAGACCATGTTTACACCTATTATTAATTAACATCCAGTTCCTGTGATTTGATCACAAGAGGATAGTGCTAAACACAGGTGTAAATAGGATCCAAAGCATTTTTTTAAGCACTCAAACTACAAAGCTAGATGAAGACGTGATAACATTGCATTTGTAAGCACTAATCTTTTCTAATGTGTCCTGGACAACAGTATGGAAGCCCATTTCTGCCACATGAAAAATAAAATAAAAAGGTGTTTTGGTAAGTCATACTGTAATTATGAGATACTACGTCATATTTATGAGATAAAAAGTCATACTTATTAGATTCAATTTTGGGATAGAATGTCATAATTATGGGATATGAAGTCATAATTATGAGACAAAAGGTCAAATGTTAGATTCTAAGTCATAGTCATAAAATAAAAAGTCAAAATGATGAGATACTAAGTCATATTTATGACAATCATAATTGTGAAATTGACAAAGTCATTGAAAATCTCACAATTTAAAATTGAATTTAATCTCATTATGATTTACTATCCACATTTTTACTTATAATTATGACTTAGTAAATCATACTTAAGAGATACTAAGTAGGGCTGCACGATTATGACAAATATAATTGACGATTATTCAGCTTGATATTGTAATTGCTATTATTCATTTCGATTTAAATACTTTGTGTAGGCTACACATAACAATGCTGATAATTGTTCTTAAATTGCTTTATTGCATATACAAGTGTTTTAAAATTTTGTTTACATTTTGTATAAATTGTATTGTTGTGCAACACAACAATACTAGAATACTAGGTTGATGTTTCTGATATGGTAATAGAGAATTTAAGCAGATTTCTGAATGTCTAATGCATTCGTGCACACAACGGACCCCTGGTGTTTCATCAAAACTAGAATTCTAGAAACCATTGTCCCATAATTTGTCCCAGTTTCAAAAATCCATATGAAAATTCTAAACACGGCCAAGTGCAACTCATGCTGTTGTCTGAATGAATTTGCAGACAACGACTGAGTAACTGGTGGATCCTCATTTTCAACACAATAATGGTAAGACAATTTTTCTTTGATTTATAATTATTGATACTCCTAAATTACTGACATCAAATAATCATTTATCTTAGAACTAAACCATTGCTAGAGGATAATTAAAATGCACGCAGTTAAAATGCACATGGTTTTGCCTGTATTTATCTAACACTATGCGTCATGGTTCTGGTAAACCTGCAGGTTTGTTTTGTTTGTTTTGTCATTTTCTCTCCTTCATGTTTTGTAGGCGCGCTGGACTGGCATGATGGCGTTTCAATGGGAACGTTCATTGTTCTCAGGGCAGCGCCAATCATGCCACTGATTGCTTGTTGAGCAACACCTGTTCCAGCCTGATTGCACTCCCTACATATGCCTTCATGTTTCTCTGTTTCTTTGCCAGGTTATTATGCTAAATTGAGTACTAACCTCACTCTCCATGTTTAGCTGGTCCTGTCTTGTCACTCTGTTGGTTTTCCCGCGTTGTTCGGGTTGTGGTTTGCCTTCCAGTCTTGAGTTCAGCCTGGCAATCCACAAAGGAATTCCGCTCAATGCCCACATGCTGGGGATCTACACTTCTGCTGTTGTTCGCATTGTCCACTGGACATCTCTCTCATCGCCAAGCTTCTATGGAGGATTCTGCCATGCTCCTCCTGACTTCCACAATGCACACACTCCACTGACGAACACACTACTCTCTACTCTGCGCGTTGGCGCATTACTGACTTTATTAATAAAATTTTTTGGAACTGTTGCCTCTGTTCCTGGGTCATTCTGTCCAGCACCTATACGTTACAGAATAATCTGGCCACAACATGGACCCAGCGGAGGATTCCACACACCAGATCGCTTCTGCTAAACAGGCTTTGGAGGCAATGGTCTCATGTCTCGCCGATCTCACCTCCTATGTGCAACAGCTCTGCCCATTTCCGACACCTGAATCTCTGCGAGAGGTTTCCTCACCATTTTAAACACATTTAAACACATTTTAAAGCCTGTGTTCCGTATCCTACCCCATATTAAAGTGAGGCTGAATCCTGCAGCACATTCATCTCACAGTGATCCCTTTACGTTGCAACCCTCCACGTTCGCCTCGTACACCATGAAGGTGGCTTGTGTCCTCACTGGTAGGGCTGGTGAATGGGGCAATGCTATGTGCGACAACCGGCATCCCTGCTGTGCTTCATATCAGACATTTATTTCGGAGCTCTGCCAAGTGTTTGATTGCTCGGCTCAAGGTCGGGAGGCAGTGAGGATTTTGTCTGGACTCTCCCAAGCAGATCGACATGTTGTGGATTACGCGATCGAATTTCGCACACTCTTGCTGCTTCTTGTGAATGGAATGATCACGCTATGAGAGATCGCTCTCTGCACGGGCTTTCTGATGACATTTTGGATGAGATTTATTCATTGGATTTACGTCCACGCTTCAACGATTTGGTGGATTTGGCTATTCGAGTCGATCAACACCTCGCTCCACATCACCATCACCACCGACGGCGCTTTCCACCTGCTATGGCGGTAGATCATCCTGCCCGCTCTGCCTCGCCAGCCTACTCGCCCGAACCTCAACCTGATCATGAACCCATGCAAGTCGCCAGGACTCAAATCTCCCATAGGGAGAAACTGTGGCGCCTTATTAATGTACTGTGTCTGTATTTGCTGCTCCGGGTCACCTTGCTGCTGCCTGTCCATTAAAAGACATTGCTCGTCGGTAGGAGAGGGATTACTGGCGAGCTCAACACCTTTGGATAAATCCCCTGGACTTCAGACACTTCTTCCGGCTCGACTGTCATACTATTTCTGCTTTGATTGACTCCGGCACTGAGGGTAATAATATGGACCTTGAATGAGCATCCAAATGGTGACTTCCCATGTTTCAGCTTGATGAACCTATTAACGCCCATACCCTGAGCGGAACACCACTGTTGATCATCACTCATTCCACTGAGCCAATCACGTTTATCTCCGGGAATCATACGGAACCATTGTCAATCCTCCTTATCCTGTCTCCATCAGCTCCAGTAGTGTTGGGGCATCCTTGGTTGATAAAGCACAACCCACATATCGATTGGTCAACCAACACTGTTCTTGCTTGGAGTCCTTATTGTCTGTCTCACTGGCTTAACTCTGCTGTTTCCCCTGTCCAGTCTTGTGTTTCATTGCTGGATGAACCAGCGGACTTATCTGGAGTGCCGTCGACATACCTTGATCTGAGGGTGGTGTCCCGTGCCGTGACCCTTCCTCCTCATCGCCCATATGACTGTCCTATCGAACTGCTCCCTGGCACTTCTCCACCTCGGGGACGGCTTTATTCGCTCTTGGCTCCTGAGAGGGAGGTCATGACCAGGTATATCAGTGATTCTCTGGCAGTCGGTCTCATTCGTCCTTCCTCCTCGCCAGCAGGGTGGGGTTCTTCTTTGTGGAGAAGAAGGATGGCTCACTTAGACCCCGTATAGATTATCGGGGGCTGAATGACATCACGGTAAAAAATCGTTATCCTTTGCCATTGATGTCCTCAGCCTTCAAACTCTTGCAGGGGGCGTCCGTCTTTACGAAGTTGGACCTACGCAACGCTTATCACCTTGTCCGAATTAGGGAGGGGATGAGTGGAAGACGGCATTTAACACCCATAGGGGGCACTTTGAATATTTGATTATCCCTTTCTGATTGGTCAACGCCCCGCCATCTTTCAGGGGCTCGTGAATGATGTGCTTCGAGACATGGTCGATCGGTTTTTGTTCATTTATCTAGATGCTATTCTGATCTTCTCCCAAAATATCCAGGACCATGTGCAGCACATCAGGTGGGAGCTCCAGCGACTGTTAGAGAATCAGCTTTTTGTCAATGCGTAGAAGTTTACTTTTCATGTACAGTCAGTTCTGTATCTGGGGTTCATCGTTTCGTCCGAGGGAGTGCACATGGACCCGACTAAGGTAAAGGCTGTTTCTGATTGGCCAACCCCAGATTCTCGCAAGGCCTTGCAGAGGTTTCTGGGGTTCGCTAATTTTTATCAGAGGTTCATTAGGAATTACAGTCAGCTCGTCGCACCTTTGATGGATCTCACCTCCACACACACTGATTTTTGCTGGTAGCCGAGGATGCTTTTTCAAAATTAAAGAACCAGTTTTCTACCGCACCTTGGTCTTTCATGGTCTGGACAGATCATAAGAACATAGAGTATATTTGTAGCGGCAAACGTCTCAACTGTAGGCAGGCCAGCGGGGCATTATTTTTCACACACTTTAATTTCGTGCTGTCATATCGCCTGGGCTCTAAAAACATCAAGCCCGACTCTCTCTCTCGATGTTTTGAAGTCAAGACCTCCACTGTCCCACCGGATACCATTCTACACTCCACTCGCGTGGTGGGCATGGTATTCTAGGAGGTAGAGGCCAAAGTTTGCACTGCGCTACGCAACACCGCATCTCCAGCCACGTGCCCAGCGGGTCGCATATTTGTTACACAATCTGTCCGAATGCATGTCCTACAGTGGGTTCACTTGTCTAACGTCGCTTGTCATCCTGGGGCGACTCATACCCAAATGCTCATTAGACAACAATTCTGGTGGCCATCACTAGGGCATTTGCACGACTCAAAACGCCCTGTGAACCCCCAGCCAGGCTCCTCCAACTGTGCTGGTTGCACATAGCCATGGATTTTGTAACTGGTCTCCCCCCCTCCCATGGCAACACTGTCGTTTTGACTGTAGTGGACCGGTTCTCGAAGGTGGCTAACTTTATTCCCCTCCCCAAATTACCTTCAGCTAGGGAGACTGCAGTAGCAGTCATTAATCATGTCTTCCCCATTCATGGCCTTCCGGTCGGCATGGTTTCTGACAGAGGCCCCCAATTTGTATCATGAGTTTGTCCTCTGGGTTCCATCCCCAAACAAATGAGCAAGCTGAGTGGGCGAATCAGTAGCTGGAGAAAGCTCTGTGTTGTGTGGCCTCCCATAATCCGTCTTCTTGGAGTGATCATTTAGTCTGGGTCAAGTATGGCCATAACTCCTTGCAGTCATTGTCTACAGGGTTATCGCCCTTCCAGTGCTGCCTTGGTTACCAGCCCCCTCTGTTCTCCGCACAAGAATCCGACATCCAGGTTCCGTCCATTCACGCCTTTTTGCAGAGGTGCCGATGCAACTGGAAAGCCACCAAAGAAGCCCTCATGCGGAATGGTGCTCAGGTTATGAGGTCTGCGGACCGGCACTGGGTTTAAGGCCCCAATTTATGTGTGTGGGTACAAGGTTTGGTTGTCCTCTAAGGACATCCCTCTCCGACTCCCCTCACGTAAACTGGGTCCCAGGTTTATCGTATTGTTTCCCATCGCCAAAGTCATTAGTCTGGTGGTGGTTTGTTTCAAACTACCTCCTCACCTCAAACTTATCCATCCGGTTTTTCATGTTTCTAAAATCCAAACCATTTTACATTCTGTGTTACATCCTGCCACTCCCGTTCCTCCTCCTCCACGTCTTATTGATGGCTCTCCTGCGTACACGGTCAGGAGACTGATCAATGTTAGGTGGAGGGGCAGAGGGTTCCAGTACCTGGTCGATTGGGAGGGCTATGGACCTGAGGAAAGGTGTTGGGTCCCGGCCATCCTGACCGTGCCCTCATAGATGAGTTTAACCTCCAGAAAGGGGGGGGGATACTGTCACGGTTCTGGTAAGCCCGCAGGTTTGTTTTGTCATTTTCTCTCCCTCGTGTTTCGCAGGCGCGCTCGACTGGCATGATCAGCGTGTCCATGGGAACGTTCATTGTTCTCAGGGCGGCGCCGATCCTGCCACTGATTGCTTGTCGAGCAACACCTGTTCTAGCCTGACTGCACTTCCTACATATGCCCTCATGTTTCTCTGTTTCTTTTTTAACATAGCTGCATTCATCTTGCCATCAATTTACACAAGATTCCCCATGCCTTTAGAGCTCACCCCCCACCCCCCCAAAACAGTGAGCCACCACCATGCTTCACAGTGGGGATGGTATACTTTTCACTATAGGCCTTGTTGACCCCTCTCCAAACATAATGCTTATGGTTGTGACCATAAAGCTCTATTTTGGTCTCGTCACTCCAAATTACAGTGTGCCAGAAGCTGTGAGGTGTGTCAAGGTGTTGTCGGGCATATTGTAACCGGGCTTTTTTGTGGCATTGGCGCAATAAAGGCTTCTTTCTGGCAACTCGACCATGCAGCTCATTTTTGTTCAAGTATTATTGTATTGTGCTCATTGAAACAACCACACTGTCTTTTTCCAGAGCAGCCCGTATTTCTCCTTAGGTTACCTGTGGGTTTTTCTTTGTATCCCGAACAATTCCTCTGGCAGTTGTGGCTGAAATCTTTCTTGGTCTACCTGACCTTGACTTGGTATCAAGAGATCCCAGAGTTTTCCACTTCTTAATACATGATTGAACAGTACTGACTGGCATTTTCAAGGCTTTGGATATCTTTTTATATCCTTTTCCATCTTTATAAAGTTCCATTACCTTGTTACACAGGTCTTTTGACAGTTCTTTTCTTCTCCCCATGGCTCAGTATCTAGCCTGCTCAGTGCATCCACGTGAGAGCTAACAAACTCATTGACTATTTATACACAGATACAAATTGCAATTTTAAAAGCCACATATGTGGGAAATTAACCTTTAATTGCCATTTAAACTTGTGTGTGTCACCTTGTGTGTCTGTAACAAGGCCTAACATTCAAGGCTATGTAAACTTTTGATCAGGGCCATTTGGGTGATTTCTGTTATCATTATGATTTAAAAAGGAGCCAAACAACTATGTGATAATAAATGGCTTCATATGATCACTATCCTTAATAAAAAAAAAAAAAAAAGAAAGAAAGACTTTTTTGCATGATCAGTCATATTTTCAAAATCAATGCCAAAATTTCACAATTTCTGCCAGGATATACAAACCTTTGAGCACAACTGTATATGAATCATGTGTTTACATTGTAGTCTGGTAGTGTGAATAAATCTGTGCTTCATAATCTTATGATGTGTTGTTTATTGACTAATATTAGTACATACACATTAAAAATATATTATATATTCACATTATAGTGCTTTTTTTATTTATTACACTGTTAAAATTATCTCATACCTTTATACTGTCTGGGTGTTATGAATAACATTGTCCTATGCGCATTTCCAGTTTAATTGTATCCAAATCAATGATGTTATAAATATAACTGACACATGTTCAGATAACTGACATGACTGAATAAATGAGCAAAAACCTACAAGTGTTTTTATCCCTGTTCTCTTCTTTCATCACTGCTTAACTTTGGCAAAATTAAGCCATGTCACTTAAAAGATAAAACTTTATTGAAAAAAAAAAAAGCATTTTGTTTCTGGTATTTAAACAGCAGTATTACCTTTTCAATATTTATAAATAGAAACGAAAATATTACCAACTTTTGCCGCATCTCATAGCGCACAATGAAGGTAAATGGAATTTTGGTCACAAACATGGCGCCGCAGTCATACAGTGACGTCACATGAAACAGATCAGTATATACACTCAATGAGCACTTTATAAGGAACACCTGTACACCTACTTATTCATGTAATTATCTAATCAGCCAGTCGTATGGCAGAAGTGCAATGCATAAAAGTCAGGAACTTCAGTTAATGTTCACATCAACCATCAGAATGGGGAAAAAATGTGATTTCAGTGATTTGACCATGGCATGATTGTTGGTGCCAGACGGGCTGGTTTGAGTATTTCTGTAACTGCTGATCTCCTGGATTTTGACACACAACAGTCTCTAGAGTTTACTCAGAATGGTGCCAAAAACAGAAAACATCCAGTGAAGTGTATATATAATTATAAAACGGTGATTCTTGTTAGATTCTCTTTGCTGTATTACAGTACTTTGTTTTACTAATAACTGTGTGCAATTATTATTAATTGCCATGATGTATAAATACTTGTATTTAATTTAAATAACATATAACTTTTATTTTGTTCTACGTTAATGAGATTTGAACTTTTTGTCTGTTTAAAAAAGATAGAGCAATGGTAGTTTATGTACATTTATCTAGCAATTTTTTTCTTGTTTTATTCTTTTTTATTTTAACACTTAAGGTGATGTAATAGAGATCAGTTGAGACTAGAGATAAAAACTATACACTAGAATAGAATTAGGGATGCACCAATATAGAAAGCTTGATGATAGTGATAGCAAATAATTATTTTATTGTATCAGCAACCAATATCAGAATGAGATATTATAAATCTATATATATATATATATATATATATATATATATATATATATATATATATATATATATATAAAATATATATGTTTTCAATGAAATCTCCGATCTAGAATTTGACATGGTTCAAGCATCACACATCAAAATATTTTAATGTATGGTAGAAAAGAATGATAAAGGTTTAGTACTTTTTTTTTTTAGCCTGGCATAGAAAAAATGTTTACTGTTTATAGTAGAATTTTTTTTAATTATTTTTATTTATTTATTTTTGTCAGAGATTATTAGCTTTAATTATCAAACAATGTAAAAAGTGTACTGTTTATAGTAGAAAAAGGAAAAAAGTCAGATATTATTAGCTTTCATTATCAAACAATGTAAAAAAAAAGAAGAGAAAAAAAATTTGCTAATATTGGCCAATACCAATAGGGTCACCAATATAGTGTGATTCTCTAAATAGTATAGAATAGAATATTCATTAATATTGCTCTTTTAGACATACTGAAATATGCATATCTAAAATCCCCAGTGCATTTCCAACAGTGCAGTGATTTCATAAGGCCCTGAAGAAAAATATGACATAATGACATCTAACTTTGCATGCTGCTCCTGACATACAGATCGCTCTGCCCATATACTAGTAATACATTGCAACCAGAAACCCTAGATAAGCACGACGGCCTTAATTATTTCCTTTCTACATCTCATGGATGTGTTTTTCAGTGTCAAGTCAAAGGAAAAGAAAGAGCATTGTGAGTCTTTCCTATGATGAAGAATTTAAGGAGCTCTCTCTCAGTTTGTTCCAAATACAAACACTGTCATTATCAATTCCCTCGATCCAGCAGCTGGAATTCTTTGATTCTTGTCTTCAGTGACCTGCTTCTACTTGGTCATTATTTCTTCCAGGGAACTTTCTTCCACTCGGCACAAACAGATGATGCCTGAAATGAAAGGCTGGCAGATACAAAGCACTGACACTGCTGCCGAATAATTGATGTTTCTCAGTAGAATTGAGATTGCATCTGTATACACTCATAATGCACATGTCATTGTCAAACACACACACAGGATGTCACAGAGATGGTAGCATTACAGAGCTGATAACAAGTTGTTAGGCTTCCCCTATTGTTTCAAAACCTTCATGTATTCGAGCTAGTTTACATAGCAAGTGATGTGCATGTCAGTCTTGGTGTCATGTTGGGTGAAAAAATCCAGTGGATATGCGTTTAAGTATAGGGACCTGATCCATATTTTGGTACCAGAATATCTTGGGAATGGGCTCTTTTGAAGAGTTAGAATCTGCTTAGCAACCACGCACCAACTCCTTGGTGACCATCCACAAAGCCCTAGCATCATGGCAGTGACTTTTACACTGGTAAGCACTTTTTTATGGGCACACTTTTCTTTATAAAATGTAAACATTTTCATTTATTGTTCAAAACATGGCAAATTGTTCACGATATTTTAAATATGAATACTGAACCTATTGTACGTATGAGTTCTTGGCATTGCATCATTGGTAATTTGAACTTTACATTACACCTACGTAATAAAAGCTGATGTTACGTCTTTTAAATGTTCTCATAAATGGTTTGAGATGAGTGTAAATTTGCATTGGAGATACCTTTGTTTATTCAAATCAGAGCTTTTCTTCTTTGACATTTTTGCAATTAGCTGAAACACCCTCTTTCTTTTTTCAAATCAGTTCTAGCTTTGAGAACACAAAAGCTGTATTGAGAAACCTATCAGTGCCAAAGAGATTTTGCTGCCGAAATTAGCCACAGGCACTTAGTTTTGTGCACTGCATTATAGTATACCCCCTACGCCCTTTTTTTTTTCTCCCCCCACCACCAAACGCTCTGGATGGCTGCTGTCTAAGAGTAAGAGAAAGAAAAAGAAGATGATACTGAATCTACCAGGAATAAAGATGAAAATTATTCAAGTACTCATTCAATCAAACTCTCCTTTGAGTTCTGAAGAGGACCATAGCGCCATGCAAACCATGAAAGATGTATAGCCTCTGTTTGAAATATATAAAACAATAGGTTGGGAAATTACATTCTGAAATATTCTTAAAGCTGATGTGTGTAATTTTTGTGACGGTAAAATACTTTCACCTGTCCCAAGCAGTGTAAAATTGTTAACACTGTGGCTCTGTTGTGCTATCAAAATATTGCTCTGTTTGTTTGAGCATCTCATCTACCTAACACAGGAACATTCTGTAGTGTCAGTTTGGGGTGGAACTATCTATGTGAGCGAAAACAAAAGATGGGGAAGACAGGAACAGTTTTTGTAAAACCATTCATTAGTTTTAGAAATGAAACACTACTACTTCAATAATAACGTCCCTCTTTTGACATAGTCTACCTGTGAAATGACCAAAAAAGTTTTGAATCTAAGTTTTAATGTTAAAAAAAAAAAAAGTCTATTGACAATTAAGGTTTGAACAAATGGTGACTGAATCGGATCAGTCGAGTCAACTTCACCAATGGCACTCTGAGTTATATAGGCTGAGATCAAGGTGATTCAGCGAAACCTGGCTCTCGATTAAATCTATTATCATACCGTGTGTGAGCCAGAGAAAAAAAGAGAAATGGTTTCAGGCTGAACATATAGCAGCAGTTTACGAAGGGGGCTAATTAACCTCTGTCACTCAGCGGGCAAGAGTGCTGTCGAGCTGTTGATGTGGTAGTGCCCTGCTGCCAGTGCGCCTGCCAGTTATCAATGAACTCATAGGAGATCCATGTTAAAGTGCCCGAGTTATTGTTACAGGGGAAGTCATCAAATGAATGTGTTTGACAGACTTCAGAGGTGTTGTAACTATTGTTCAAGCTGTAAAACGGCAGCTTTTAAAAGGACTACCATAGCAAAAATGAAAACTCTGTCCTTATTTATTCACCCTCATGTCATTCCTAACCTGTATGATTTTCCATTGTTCTGTGAATCACAAAGACCCCATTTCCATCTGGTATTACGATACATCTCAGGTGATCCGATCACATGTGGTCAGGTGAGACACAACGCTGTTTACACCTAGTCACTTAAATGCATCTCCTGTGACACTTGTGTTTGGATTTGAAGGGGAGGGTCTCTGTTTCATGACGAAATACATCAGTCACTATGTCAGTGTGTTACTGCATGATATTAAAGCACAACAAAGTCAGAAAAGACAAAGAAAGCACAAAAAATGGTGCGCTGTTTCTCCTAGATTCAGTTGAAATTTAATCTAAGCACAAACGCAGTATGTCAAGCAGAATTATCCGTTATTTTAGTAGATTACCTGTGTTAAAGGAGCTTCAGGTGTTCGTGCTTGTCATCTGTGTTGATATCAGACAGACTAAAGAAGATCAATGAAACTCTTGTGATTGTGTACATACAGTATCTGCTTTAAAAAATTTCAGATCGGTTATTTCCTTTTAAAGACTCTCGTAGACGGCAAAGTTTAAACTTTTATTTAAGCGCAGTGGTTGATTGACAGGTGAGGGGCAGTGCTTCACTGCTTCCGGGACGCATACATGACGGATAAGCATTTACACATCAAATGCGATCTGGTCACATGCGTTTTGACCACATTTGTATATGGTATTTGTGATCCAATCACAAAAAGTTTTAGACAACGTTTAAACCCGTATTCACAGCGCTTCACTTTTTCCACATTTTGTTATGTTACAGCCTTATTCCAAAATGGATTAAATTTATTATTTTCCTCAAAATTCTACAAACAATACCCCATAATGACAGCGTGAAAGAAGTTTGTTTGAAATCTTTGCAAATGTATTAAAAATAAAAAACGAAAAAAAAAAAAATCACATGTACATAAGTATTCACAGCCTTTGCCATGACACTCAAAACTGAGCTCAGGTGCATCCTGTTTCCACTGATCATCCTTGAGATGTTTCTACAACTTGATTGGAGTCCACCTGTGGTAAATTCAGTTGATTGGACATGATTTAGAAGGCACACATCTGTTAACAGTGCATGTCAGAGCACAAACCAAGCCATGAAGTCCAAGGAATTGTCTGTAGACCTCCGAGACAGGATTGTATCGAGGCACAGATCTGGGGAAGGGTACAGAAAAATTTCTGCAGCATTGAAGGTCCCAATGAGCACAGTGGCCTCCATCATCCGTAAATGGAAGAAGTTTGGAACCACCAGGACTCTTCCTAGAGCTGGCCTGATGGTCACTCTGACAGAGCTCCAGCATTTCTCTGTGGAGAGAGGAGAACCTTCCAGAAGAACAACCATCTCTGCAGCACTCCACCAATAAGGCCTGTATGGTAGAGTGGCCAGACGGAAGCCACTCCTCAGTAAAAGGCACATGATAGCCCGCCTGGAGTTTGCCAAAAGGCACCTGAAGGACTCTCAGACCATGAGAAACAAAGACTGAACTCTTTGGCCTGAATGGCAAGCGTCATGCCTGGAGGAAACCAGGCACCGCTCATCACCTAGCCAATACCATCCCTACAGTGAAGTATGGTGGTGACAGCATCATGCTGTGGGGATGTTTTTCAGCGGCAGGAACTGGGAGACTAGTCAGGATCGAGGGAAAGATGAATGCAGCAATGTACAGAGACATCCTTGATGAAAACCTGCTCCAGAGCGCTCTGGACCTCAGACTGGGGCGAAGGTTCATCTTCCAACAGGACAACGACCCTAAGCACACAGCCAAGATAACAAAGGAGTGGCTATGGGACAACTCTGTGTATGTCCTTGAGTGGCCCAGCTAGAGCCCAGACTTGAACCCGATTGAACATCTCTGGAGAGATCTGAAAATGGCTGTGCACCGACGCTCCCCATCCAACCTGATGGAGCTTGAGAGGTCCTGCAAAGAAGAATGGGAGAAACTGCCCAAAAATAGGTGTGCCAAGCTTGTAGCATCATACTCAAAAAGACTTGATGCTGTAATTGGTGCCAAAGGTGCTTCAACAAAGTATTGAGCAAAGGCTGTGAATACTTATGTACATGTGATTTTTTTTTTCCGTTTGTATTTTTAATAAATTTAAAAGGAAAATAATGAATTTAATCCATTTTGGAATAAGGCTGTAACATAACAAAATGTGGAAAAAGTGAAGCGCTGTGAATACATTCCGGAATCAATGTAGGGCTGACCACATGTGATCGTATCACCCGAAATGCATGTTAATACTAATTCCTTTTAGCTTGTAAATGTAGTTGGTTATGTAATGCAAGCCTTAAAATTTGTCATCTTTTCAATGCTTTAAAGTAAGTATTTTGATGTCATAAGATAGTATTTTGTGCGAAACAGAGAGAAAAATATGTGTTTATGAATTGTTAATCTGCCGTTTTACTTGTGATTTGCGAGAAAGTGAATTTAAAAAATAATTGTTGCACCTCTATTGTTTATTTTCATCAATATATAGAACAAAGCACGTAAAACTCATTTAGCAAAAATTTAGTTATTGAAACGTGATTCTGTGAGACCAGGTTGGGAAAAGAGCAGCTTTGACATCTTACAAAATCTGTCATTATGTGTTCCACAGAATGAAAGAAAACACATGAGAGTGAGTAATCGATGACAGAATGTTCAGTAAGTGAACTATTCCTTTAAATAATTATTTTAAAAGTTGCTTTCATCCCATTCCTGCTTATTAGTTGTATTAATCATCATCAAACATGGAACTATTTCAAATTTGGATACAACTGCTTGATACAATGTAATCGCAGTGTATTCTGCAACCAATGCATGAAGCCAATGCAAAGTTCTGTTGAATAAATCAGAAATCTATCATTTCCTACCGGGTGAATAATTACACAGAGAATGTTGCTGTTTTTCCAAAAAATGTTTTTGTACTATAACCTGAAATAAGGTCACACTTTTCACCTAAAAATAAAAGAGTGAGAAAACTCCTAGTGTGGAGCAGCTGTTCTTTGGTTTCACCTCAGTACAGTTCTCAGAATCAACTGTTGGGTAATCACAGTGAGCAAAGTACTGTTTTGTTAAACACTTTTGAAGCTGAGGTCTAATGCAATGTTTCTTAAGTGCAAAAGTTTGTGTGTTTACATATTTACATATATTACTCATCCTCAAATGAAAAAAACAATATTCATAAAGAGACAAAATAAAGTCTTTTAGTTTAAAATGCTAAACAATTGAATTATTGAATTGGGGTTAAGGTAAAATAGTCCAATTAAAGGGATAATTCACCCCAAAAAATTAATTATCTTATCATTTACTCACCCTCATGCCATCCGAGATGTGTATGACTTACTTTCTTCTGCTGAACACAGATTTTTAGAAGAATATTTCAGCTCTGTAGGTCCTTACAATGTAAGTGAATGGGTACCAAAATGTTGAATCTCCAAAATGACAAAGGCAACATAAAAGGAATCCATATAAGGAATCCATACAACTCCAGTGGTTAAATCCATATTTTTATAGGCGATATGATAAGTGTGGGTGAAAAACAGATCAATATTTAAGTCTGTTTTTCTATCAATCTCCACATTCACTTTCACATTCTTCTTTTTTTGTTTTTGGCAATTCGCATTCTTTGTGCATTTCGCCACCTACTGGGCAGGGAAGAACATTTATTGAAAAAAAGAACCTAAATATTGATCTGTTTCTCACCCACACCTATCATATCGCTTCTGAAGATATCCTATAGATTTAAACACTATGTTGTTTTATGGATTACTTTTATGCTGCCTTTGTGCATTTTGGAGCTTCAAAATTTTGGTACCCACTCACTTGCATTATGAGGACCTACAAAGCTGAAATATTCTTCTAAAAAAAAAAAAAAAAAAGTGTTTGTGTTCAGCAGAAGAAAGAAAGTCATACACATCTGGGATGGCATGAGAGTGAATAAATGATGAGAATTTTCATTTTTGGGTGAACTAACTTTAAGATAACTATGTAAACAAAAATATTTAGATACTGAAATCCACTCTTAAAAATGCATGCATTTCATTGCGTTAGATGAAATATCAAACCAAGTGGAATTTATTTTACAGAAATATGGCACAAGCAGATTTCCATGTTAAAAGTTTATTTAAATATAAACCTTTTAAATAAAAAGTTGTTAGGTTTTAAATCATAATAGATATACTATTAAAACATTTAATTTAAAAAAAGTATTTAGACACTTTCTGATTGTAAATGTTAGTGGAACATCTCCATAGGTAATGTTATGAACTCCACATGTGGTTACTCTGCTAGGCCACCTGTGTGAACTTAAGTGGAAGTGCTTCATACATCCAAAATTGACCTTTGGGCCATTTGGTTAAAAATTGTGAAAATGGCTCAGAAAATTGAAGTTCAGAGAAAAGGTCTAGCAGCATATATTCCATCAAATACAATAAAATTAATATATCGTGGCTGAAGTGACCGGATACTTTTTGGGGCCATTGTATGCATGTAACTTCAAAAAATGTATTTTGGCTTCAGCAAAAGAACTTACGTTTTTATGCATGCACATATTCAGGAATATTGATTGCTTGTGTAGATCACCCAGTCAAACACTCCCAATCTACTGTAAATACACAAGATCAGCTGTACAAAGACTACAGAGGAAAGTTTGGATTGGACAGAAGGCAGCAGATAATTAACTCAGAAATTATAGTGGTATAATTAGGAGGTGATCCCCCTTAGACCGTATCAGCACAGCTGTAATGACTCTCTTATTCATCTCAATGAGTTTAAAAAAGAATGCAGAGCCAGTTGTGTGACCTATGATGAAGTATTTCTCAAGCCATTTAATCACACCAACTGCCAGAGCCAATTTCCACCATTTTAGCAGTTCTGACAGGGATGGACTGGCCATCGGGAGAACCGGGACTTTTTGCGGAGGGCCATTCGAGTAGTGGGCCACCCTCTCCCCCAAGTCAGACCACAAAACGATCAAGGGTCAGACGCTTGTTCCACTCTTATTTATTAAGCGCTGAAATTATCTGCCGCACTGTCCAGCAGTAAACACTGTGCGAGTCGCACTACCCATTTGAACTTGACGATCTGTTTGAATTGAATGATCTGTTATCCACCTGTATGATAAATTAATCTTAACGGCTCCATGATGAAGCTGGTTACCATATTAAACAGCCCGACATTCTAAACAGCAGTTATCAGGTAAACAGGAAAACATTGTTCCATGCAGAGTGATAATTACAGGCTTTTCAATCCACACATCACCACCCTTATAGAAATTTACTTTGCAGTTCGTAACACTTACTGTGGAAACTATGGCATTTGGCAGAAATGTTGTATATATTTACAATAAGTGTTACTATTTATTGTATCTATCTATTATATTAAATAGTGTATTTGGGGAACATAAGTCACTTTTATGGAGGTTGTTTTTATAGTTTATTCATGTGTTAAAGATACTGTTTTTCACATTCCATCGGATTTTTATTTTATTTTTTAGAAACCATAATTACATCTAACCATGGTAAAGAGGAGCATGGTTATTCCTGTGATTACAATAATCCTATGAATACCACAGTTAAACTCTGTGAATTTAACAAAAGAGCTTTAAAGCTTGGACACCCATGAATTTAGGATGAAGCTATGAGTTTTTACTTCTCTGTAAACATGTTCAGTTCAAATGAAATTTAGTCGAAGGACAAAGTTAATTCAATAAGAGTCTGATGAAAGGTCAGTATCAGTTTAAAAGTCCTACATAAATTAGGTATTAATTAAACTTTTTACCGATATTATTGTTGGTCATTTCAGTAAATTTACATCTGCATCCCAGCTCAAAATTAATGCCTTACTGTTAAATGTACATTCTATTTTTATGTGACAAAAAAAAAAACACAATATTAATATTGTTAACTGCACTTGCGATTCAATAAGACACCCACAAGTCAAATGGACTACTTTTATGATGCTTTAATGGTGCTTTTTTGTTTTGCATATTCCTTTTTGGAGTTACAGGCCTTGGTTCCCATCTAATTTCATTGTATGGATTAGCAATTTAGCTCCTTGAAACAACCACACCATCTTTTTCCAGAGCAGCCTGTATTTCTCCTGAGGTTACCTGTGGGTTTTTCTTTTATCCCAAACAATTCTTCTGGCAGTTGTGGCTGAAATCTTTCTTGGTCTACCTGACCTTGGCTTGGTTAGCGTTATCCAGCTCACCTGTGAATTTTCCACTGCTTAATAAATGATTGAACAGTACTGACTGGCATTTTCAAGGCTTTGGATATCTTTTTATATAATTTTCCATCTTAATAAAGTTCCATTACCTTGTTACGCAGGTCTTTTGACAATTCTTTTCTGCTCCCCATGGCTCAGTATCTAGCCTGCTCAGTGCATCCACGTGAGCGCTAACAAACTGATTGATTATTTATACACAGACTCTAATTGCAATTTAAAAAGCCACATGTGTGGGAATTTAACCTTTAATTGCCATTTAAACCTGTGTGTCACCTTGTGTGTCTGTAACAAGGCCAAACATTCAAGGGTATGTAAACTTTTGATCAGGGCTATTTGGGTGATTTCTGATATCATTATGATTTAAAAAGGAGCCAAACAACTATGTGATAATAAATGGCTTCATATGATCACTATCCTTAAATGATTTTGATATTTTCAAAATCAATGCCAAAATTTCACAATTTCTGCCAGGGTATGCAAACATTTGAGCACAACTGTGTGTGTGTGTGCGTGTATATATATATATATATGTGCAATATCACGTGAGCAAGAGTGCGACATGGCCCTACATCAACACAGCTGTGATTTGGCAGCAGGCACGAGTGCCTTAGGCAATCACAGCAGTGCTGATTTAGCACCATATAGCACGATTGCAAGTGTGATATTGTTTATATACAACAGTTCAATGAACAATAAATTAAAATTAGGAAAAACTGAGTACGGTTATAAAATAAATGCATTTGTGCATGGAACTACTTTCTTACTCCACGGATCAGAATCTGCCTTTGCTGGTTCAACAAATGATGCAGCCAAGCCTCTCAAAAACATCACTTTAGAACTACTAGTATCACAGCTTGGGCTGTATCTAACATGTTATTGGAGAAACAAGGATGTGTGTGCACGCGTGTGAGATAGAGAGAGAGATGGAGTGTGTGCGATCACCTGTTGATGATGCTGTAGTCTGTTGGTCATTTTGGTGAAATTCATCCTATTTTCTCAGTGGAAAATTAGCCGTTCAAGTGGGAGTATGCCTCCCTATTTGTGGTAGCTGGTGCGCAAGAGTCTTTCACTATAGAAACCGCAATCTCCTCTGCCATTTTGAACAGTAGGTCCTCTCTAACGTGGAAAGTCCAGTAAGAAGTGTAAGCGTCTTGAGATTTTGTAATTAATCAGTCTGTTGTGTCTCTCAGCTGTGATGAGCCTTAATACTGAAGTTGTTCGTTTAAAGTTATATCCTTGCTTTAGTAGTGTAGTAGTATTACAAGCAATCATGGAATGCTGTTGAATGTAAACACTGAGTGACGCTGACTCACTTCACCAACTGGCTCATATTACACAAGAAAAATGATCTTTTTCCTCCACCTGCTGGTTTAAAATATGTAATGTCACAATGTTAAATGTAAAGAGACAGATAGCTCTTACAACATCTGCGCTGCTCTTACACTTTAGTTTAGAAATGGCACGGACACAAGCAGAGTGATATACACTGTGTGAGACCATCAGTACTCATGGAACATCTCTCATCCAATCAGTGTCACGAGCTGGGCTAGAACCCAGGTTGCTGGTGTGGTGGTTGAGAGATCTACCACTGAGCCATGGGAGTGGTAATGTTGGACCCAAATGAAACACTTAAGTCAGTATTCCAGGAGATGTAAATTAAAAAAAAAAAAAAAAGAAGTCCTTGCAAAAATGAATCAACAAAAGTTCTTCTCAGACCGAGGTATAAACCACAAACAAAACAAAAAACAATGGGCAAAACCAAAGGAGAAAATAAAACTCCACGAGGGGAGAAAACAAAGCCAGTGAACAATTACAGTCAGTGAAAGGAACTCAGGATATCTTACTTGGGGTAGCTAGAGAGGCTTTCACGAGCCAAGGCAGGAAACACAGGGCAGAGACTCAAAAAACCAAGTGAGGAACCAAGGCAAAAAACACAACTTAAATACACTGGGGGAAACAAGGCACAGGTGAGCTGGATAACGCTAACAAGGCCACACGAGGAAGAACTAAGGTAGAGGAGAACACAGGGGACCTCTAGAGTCATGGAGACAAACTACAGGAGGTAGGATGCTGACAATCAGATTCATAAATAAGTGGTGTGTGTATATATATATATATATATATATATACACACACACACACACACACACACACACACACACTGGCAGCCAAAAGTTTGGAATAATGTGCAAATTTTGATGTTTTGGAAGCAATTCACCAAAGTGACATTCAACTGATCACAAAGTATAGTCAGGACATTACTGATGTAAAAAAACCAGCACCATCACTATTTGAAAAAAAATTTGATGAAATCTAGACAGGCCCCATTTCCAGCAGCCAACACTCCAACACCTTATCCTTGAGTAATCATGCAAAATTGCTAATTTGGTACTAGAAAATCACTTGCTATTATATCAAACACTGCTGAAAGCTATTTGGTTCGTTAAATGAAGCTTATCATTGTCTTTGTGTTTGTTTTTGAGTTGCCACAGTATGCAATACACTGGCATGTCTTAAGGTCAATATTAGGTCAAAAATGGCAAAAAAGAAAGAGCTTTCTTTAGAAACTTGCCAGTCAATCATAGTTTTGAGGAATGAAGTCTATAAAATGCTTGAAATTGCCAAAAAACTGAAGATTTCATACAAAGGTGTACACTACAGTCTTTAAAGACAAAGGACAACTGGCTCTAACAAGGACAGAAAGAGATGTGGGAGGCCCAGATACAACTAAACAACAGGATAAATACATCAGAGTATCTAGTTTGAGAAATAGAAGCCTCACATGTCCTCAGCTGACAGCTTCATTGAATTCTACCCGCTCAACACCAGTTTCATGTACAACAGTAAAGAGAAGACTCGGGGGTGCAGGCCTTATGGGAAGAATTGCAAAGAAAAAGACACTTTTGAAACAGAAGAACAAAAAGAAAAGGTTAGAGTGGGCAAAGAAACACAGATATTGGACAATAGATAACTGGAAAAGAGTGTTATGGATCTTAACCCCATTGAGCTTTTGTGGGATCAGCTAGACTGTAAGGTGCGTGAGAACTGCCCGACCAGACAGCCACATCTATGGCAAGTGCTACAGGAAGCGTGGGGTGAAATGTCACCTGAGTATCTGGACAGACTGAAAGCTAGAATGGCAAGGATCTGCAATTTTTTTTCAAATTGTAATAGTAATTTTTCACATTATTAATGTCCTGACTATACATTATGATCAGTTGAATGCCACTTTGGTGAATAAAAGTACCAATTTCTTTCCATAAGAGCAAAGTCTGTACATTATTTCAAACTTTTGGCCTCAAGTGTATGTGTGTGTGTATATATATATATATATATATATATATATATATATATAACACAGGGATCCTCCAAAGGGATCATTCCATTATCTCCTGAGCACTAATATTTACAGCAAGGCTGCTTCCTCAGAAACCTTTTTCAAACTGAAAGGTTTGAACCTACACACTCAGACACAATTGCCTAGATCCTGAGATATCCTCTTAAACTGCCATATTGCAACTCTTGTTTTAGTATGACAAGCTAGAGAGTTCATTGTTTCTCGAAGGGTCATGTATATGAAAATAATATACAGAAAAATGCAGTGACATTTTGCCATTGAGTTCAGACAGGATGACCTGGTAAGGAGATTTTCAATAGCATACTGGAGTTTATTGAAGTACTTTTAGGAGTATAATCAAAATTAGAGGCACATTCATCAAATCTTGAATAAGTTTAAATGCAATATAAGGTTTATTAACTTACTGACCCAAAAATATATTTAGGAGACTGGGGCTAGTTGTCACACTTTTTGCTCCAGTGAACATTTCTCAAAACAGGTAAAAAAAAATAATAATAATAATAATAATAATAATAATATATTCAACACTTTGACCAATATTGGAACATGTTGTCACAGTGAAACCAGCCCTATTATAGCCTTTTCAGCCAATTTTAAACAGTAAAACAATTATGAAACACAAACCAATTCATTTAAAAAGCAAAGTACAAAAAAATAAAAAACATTGTTTTGGCCATCAAGTATTATAATTTTAAAATAGTATAAATGTATTACATTTACAACACATGTGACAACTTGCTCCAACCTGAAAAAAACCTTGTCCTGAGAGCACAGTTCAACCTTTTGGTTAAAAATGAAAATTCTCTCTCCCTCATACCATTCCAGATGTATATAACATTTTTTCTTCTTCTGCTGAACACAAACAGAGATTTTTAGAAAAATTTCTCAGCTCTGAAGGTCCATACAATGAAAGTGAATGGGTGCGAGAACTTTGACGGTCCAAAAAGCATATAAAGACACCATAAAAGAAACCCACATGACTCCAGTGGTTAAATCCATATCTTCAAAAGCGACATGATAGGTGTGGGTGAGAAACAGGTCAATGTTTAAGTCCTTTTTTACTATAAATCTCCACTTTAACTTTAATATTCTTCTTTTGTTTTTGGCGATTCACATTCTTTGTACATATCGCCACCTACTGGGTAGGTTGGAGAATATATAGTAAAATAGGACTTCAGTATTGATCTGTTTCTCAGCCACACCTATCATATCACTTCTGAAGATATGGATTTAACCACTGGTGTCGTATGGATTACTCTTATGTTGCATTTATATGCTTTTTGGACCTTCAAAGTTCTGACCACCAGTCACTTGCATTGCGTGGATCTACAGAGCTGAGATATTCTTCTGAAAATTTTTGTTTGTGTTCATGCAAAGAAAGAACATCATACACCTCTGGGAGGGCAATTGGGTGAGAAAATAATGAGAGAATTTCATTTTTAGGTGAATTATCCCTTCACAATCTACCTTCATTATATAGTTCACCCTTGTCTAAGTTGTTTGATTGTAGTCACTTGTTTACTGAATAGCATCCACGTTATTTTGTGGTGCATCTATGACAGTTCCGTCTCACGTGTAGATGTGCTTTGCGGGACCCGGTCTTCCACATTCAAAGTCCAACGCTCTGTATTTGAACTATGTATTTAAAATTGACATACAATAACATTGCTAGAAAAAACATACACTTGTGTAACTGGACTCTTGCTCAAAACTTCATATTTACTGAGATATAGCCATTATTACAACTTCCTTGTGTGAAAAATAGCCCCAGTCTTTTTATTATCACTATTACTTACTATGAGCAAAAGGCGGCAATGGCCTGACTCATCCTTTCCACTTTTATCTCACTGTTGGTAAAGAGCAGGTGGCAAGGGCATAAAATACATTGTATTTGTGTGAGCTATTGTTAGACACAGTTGCATCTTCTCTGTACTTCCTGACCATTGAGAAATCCATCAGCAAATCATCCATTCGTGTAACATTCAGAAAGCCATTCTGCAGGAGAAATGTATTTCACCTCTCCCAGTGTGTTATTTTAAGGTAAGATTAATATCAGTTTCCAAGTTTCTGCAATTAATTTTGAGAGGGCATCCCCTGGCAAATTTGCAAAAAGAGAAATTTGTTTTTGTAATGCACCGAATAGACCATGATCAACATATGGTTCTTGCCAAATCATCATAATGTCAACAATAAACATATGTGGGTCTGTCTTGTGGCTTGTTTACCCCCCCAAAAAACATGATTTTTATTATATGGGCTGAACATTTGTATTAAGAAATAATGCTTACAGGCGTATTCCTGTCAGTCTATTCTTCTGTTTAATGTTTCCATTATGTTATCAGGGAAATTAATATATTTGCAAAGGCACTGTGTTCACATCTTTCTTACTACTGCTTTAAAAGGTACACATGATTTCTGGTGCAACATAATGTTTTGTTTAAAACGGCAATAAATTTGATTTGTTGGAAGTTTAGTTTTATTGGCAAATGTCACACTGTTGTTTTAAAAGAACACGCTGAAAGAATAACATGCTGAAATGACATTATACTGACACATGAACTTCTGTGAAACACCATAAGATGGTATAGGTTATTTCTTAGAACTTGTAAATCAAGAAAGTGAATATAATCATGTCATATCATAAAATAAGGTCATGCTAAATTGGAGCCACTTAGTCTTGCAACAAAGACGTTATCCATGCATACATACAGTATATGCCTTTATTTACAATAAGTTTGTACTTAGGTACAATGTACAGTGTATTTTACAACATTTATTCATTTTAGTTAATGTTAATTTATAAAAAACATATTGTTCATTGTTATTAACATATACTTCTAATTATAAACATGTATTAGTGTGTTAAAATTAACATTAACCAAGATTAATAAGTACTGAATTGTTAATTGCTCATTCATTTTTACTAATGTAGTTGGATAATGTAAAAAAAAAAAAAAAAGAGGTGCACTAGCGACTGATGCTGGACAAGAGGCTGTAGCATTTAGTCTCCTCGTTAGCGTGCTCGCCTCCCATGCCAGAGACACCCATTCGAATGCCGTTCGGAGCGGGTCGAGCAGGACCGTTTACAGTGGTGCCGTGACCCAAATGGAAGTGAGGTTTAGGGGGTGAGTGTAATGGTAGCCAGCTGGTAGGTAGCTGTGCAGTGTGTAAACCTCATTCCCCTGGCCTCAAGAGGTGCACTAGCGACTGATGCTTGAGGTAGTAGCCTTTAGCCTCTTCGTTAGTGTGCCCGCCTCGCATGCCAGAGACACCAGTTTGAATCCCGCTCGGAGCGGGTCGAGCAGGACTGGTTACACATGTAAGTGATAATCAGATATAGTATAATAATAATAAAAAATAACATAATCAAAGATAATGAGTGATAATAAATAATAATAATAATAATAATAAAACAATTCCTTAATGAGATAATAATATTGACAGAATTTAAAAGCCTTTGTCAACCTTGGGTCAACAAAATATTTGCATTATTTTGTAGACTTCTGTAAGTTGTAACATTTGAGCATGTGCAGTTATGCAGTATATTTTGATGTTATCTTATATATATATATATATATATATATATATATATATATATATATATATATATATATATATATATACACTGGCGGCCAAAATGTTGGATAATATACAGATTTTGCTCTTATGGAAAGAAATTGGTACTTTTATTCACCAAAGAGGCATTCAACTGATCACAATGTATAGTCAGGACATTAATAATGTGAAAATTTGCAATTTGAAAAAAATATTCAGAGCTTCTTAAACTACTTCAAAGAGTTTTCATCCAAAAATACTCCATGCGCAGCAATGACAGCTTTGCAGATCCTTGCCATTCTAGCTGTCAGTTTGTCCAGATTCTCAGGTGACATTTCACCCCACGCTTCCTGTAGCACTTGCCATAGATGTGGCTGTCTTGTCGGGCACTTCTCACACACCTTACAGTCTAGCTGATCCCACAAAAGCTCAATGGGTTAAGATCCATAACACTCTTTTCCAACTATGTGTTGTCCAATGTCTGTGTTTCTTTGCCCGTTCTAACATTTTCTTTTTGATTTTCTGTTTCAAAAGTGGCTTTTTCTTTGCAATTCTTCCCATAAGGCCTGCACCCCTGAGTCTTCTCTGAGTCTTTACTGTTGTACATGAAACTGGTTGTGACGAGGAGGAGGGCGGAACTGGGCTAATCAGCCGAGGAGAGGGATCAGTGCAGCGGAACGCGGCAGTTCGGGAAAGACACACAACACAAACACACATGGCAGATGCATGTGGCTCTCTCTCTCCTGAACTGCCACGTTGTGCTGCACTTATCCCTCTCCTCGGCTAATTAGCCCAATTGGGGGCCGGGCGTGAATAGTCACGGCCCGGCCCCGCCCTCCTCCTCATCACACTGGTGTTTAGCGGGTAGAATTCAATGAAGCTGTCAGTTGAGGACATGTGGGGTGTCTATTTCTCAAACTAGAAACTCTGATGTTCTTATCCTCTTGTTTAGTTGTACATCTGGCCTTCCACATCTCTTTCTGTCCTTGTTAGAGCCAGTTGTCCTTTGTCTTTGAAGACTGTAGTGTACACCTTTGTATGAAATCTTCATTTTTTTGGCAATTTCAAGCATAGCCTTCATTCCTCAAAACAATGATTGACCTTAAGACATGCCAGTGTATTGCATACTGTGGCAACTCAAAAACAAACACAAAGACAATGTTAAGCTTCATTTAACAAACCAAATAGCTTTCAACTGTGTTTGATAGAATGGCAAGTGATTTTGTAGTACCAAATTAGCAATTTAGCATGATTACTCAAGGATAAGGTGTTGGAGTGATTGCTGCTAGAAATGGGGCCTGTCTAGATTTGATCAAAAGTTCCTTTTTTTTTTTTTTTTTTTTTTTTTTACATCAGTAATGTCCTGACTATACTTTGTGATCCACTTGAATGCCACTTTGGTGAATTAAAGTTCCAACTGCCTTCCGAAATAGCAAAATCTGTACATTATTCCAATTATATATATTAAATAATAATTCGTATTATTATTATTATAGAGCAAAGAATACTAACATCTGGCTTAGAAAAGGCACTCATATAATAAGAGTATTCATTCATATAAAATAATATTTAAATATTCCAGTCCCTTGTCTGTGTTTACAAGTGTAGGTTTGATACAGGTGGAGCAGCTGTTCACTTTCAAAGAACTGCGCCGGTTTGCTTCGGGATGAATGACCGCCTCCAGCGAGCCCTGACTCCGCCTTCCGCAGGGCTGCGTGTCGCTGAACGGAGAGAGAAGCAGGCAGTGTGAGGGAAAGAGCCAGAGTTCCTGACGCGGCCACCGGCACCTCACTGAAACACACCGACAATGGACCTATTCGAGTTTGACTTCTTCAGAGACTGGGAGCTGGAGCAACAATGGTACGTCTTAGTGTTTACTGTTTGATTTCCATTCAGTTTAATGAATGCATTGTCTTTGTCATGCGCTCCGCTGTTTGAAAAGCCGATCTGACGTGGTCACATTCCGAAATACGAGTGAAGCCCATTATGACGCATGATAGCGGTTGTGTCTTTAAAACATTCACAGCATTTTTGGGTATCGTAGACGCGTTCCGAACGCGCGTTCGCAACGCGCCCGTGATGCCCAAAATGATGTCTATGTGGGTTTTGTAGTGCTGACTTTGTTCTGTCTCCAGCGATGTCCTCACTGTGTGTTTATTAAGATGCACTTATAACAGATCATTAGGACATGCTTTAATTACATACCCTCTGCGTAGATGGATTGGGTATTGTTATGGTTCACTGAATTATTCTGTGTGAAACTACATAAAAGAAACAAAGAGCAATGTATGCACACTACTTTTGCTCAATAGGTACTTTAAATTGGCATTTTCAGATTATTATTGTTATAGATTGTTATTATATTGTTATTGGGTTATTGATTAGATTATTATGTGGAAAAAGTCCTACATCAGTCAAATGGTTACACTTGTATACTATTGTTCATGTTACAGTGTAATTACAATGTAAATAATGAGTAATATAAATGTAATTACTACGTAACTAATTTGTGAGGCAATTTTCCAATTCACGCTGTTAGTGTTATTGTTACTGTAATTAATTATACTTAAATGGACATAGTTATGCATTGTGTTGCCATTCGAATTGGAAATGTTTGCAAAATGCCTTTATTGCTTATATGAATAAAGACACTATAAAAATTCAAAGACATATTAAACATGTATATCATTTTTTAAAATTTTTTTTTAGCAGTAGTAAGAAAGTTGTTTGCCTTATATAGATGTAATTTGCAATAAACCTCTACCTGCAATGTGTTCATTGGATTATTTTGTTAATATCAATAACTTTGCCATACAAACAGAATTATTTCTGATTAGTTTGGTGGATTTTATTGTTATTGTAAATGTGGGCTGTCAGCTATTGCGTCCCCTGCTGGCTAGGGCTAAATATCTTATGTATGTCTCTGTGTACTTTAAAACATAATCTGTCAATACAAAATTACATAAACATAATTTTCTACCCAAAATCTTTTCATATTTTTAAACACACTATATCCCCACCATGTGGCCAAGTACAGTATGGAGTGCAGATATTAATCCATACAAAGCAACATAGCAGGGAAAACTGAAATACACAATGAAACCCAGTCATTGATTTGATCTTTTATCACTTGGCCTATACTGACAAATTGGTGTCTACATACAGTATATTGATGACTTAAAATAGTTTATACTGTACGTGTGGTTTGTTGTTTTATTTAGGATAAAACAAGTCTTTTTCCTTTGTTGCCTCCCATTTTCAATACCTTCCTCTGGTTTTATCCTCTTGTTTTTAACCTGTCTTGCACATAAGGGTTGGTATCAGTAGCATTGTGATTTGTAGAATATGGTTTTGAGGCCAACATATTCTTTTTATATTGTTCACCTGGTTTTTATCTTGTTAGTAGGACAAATGATTTTGCCACAGATTTCTTTAAAGGAGAATGATCATGTGTTTTCCCTTTTGGAATCTCTCAGTTCCTTTATTTAATAATAATAATAATAATAATAATAATAAAAATAAAATAAAAAACAAAACACTGCCACACTTTTCTGTTGCATTTTTCCTGTGAGAATTTAAATGAGAATATAAGTCATCTGAGCCGCACTCAAATGCTGTAGCTGTCAGTACTTTTGTCTTGGCAGTCGCTGTGTAAAATATGGATAGCTTATATATATTTATTTATTTTATTTTTTTTTTGTAAGTGATGGCATGCTGAAATGTTGGCATACACTGTCTATTGTCTCATAAGTGAGGAGTCTTCATAATCAATAATGCATTTAGCTCTTCATATTGCATGTAGTCACTACAAAAATATATTTCAACAACACTTTAATGTTAAAAGATAAGGTTAAAGGTTATCTTTATGCTCCGTGCTGATATTAAATCTATTCTCTCCCAGGAACAGCTATGGGCAAGTTGCTTATTACTTCTGCAGTGGTGGCAATTTTGACTTTTGTTGCCACATTCATAACCCTGAGCTACCCATTAAGTCTGTGAATATTTATGAGGGTATTTAAAAAGCCATTTTTGTGTGATATGTTTGCATGGTTTGGGTTTTTAAAGGCAGTGCATTGCCTTTAGTGTCTGCAAGTGCTGTACATAGACTATCAACTAAACAAAAAGGTGTTAGAAATGGATGGATGAATGAACGTTCCATGTTTTCTAGAGATATTACAGTATATCAACGATTCAGTAGCCTGTTTGTGAAGATGCTCAGTTGTCCTGGTCATAGTAAATGTTCTTGTAGATTATTCGGAACAACTGGACGTATTTCTCTGTAGCTCAAGATGTTTCATTCACTCATCAAGTCCACAAATGATGATGGCACTTGATCAGAATATCTACAAGAAAATTCACTGTTATTGTATTTAATGCTTGCTGACTTATCTGATGGCCCAGGGCTGTACTTCAACAACATTGATTTGATCTGATCTCCCTTGTGTTGCTTTGCAGTTGGATGTAATCAAGTCAGAATAAGTGGTGCAAAATTCAGTGATGTGCAAAATAAGTTCAATGGAGGACAGCACCTTATTTGGAGACAAAGGTTATTGTAACATGCTTTTCCATGCTGGCTCAGCCACAACATGAATGGCACAATTATGTTGGCTGTTCATTTTTACAAAGTCAAATAGCTTTGAAGTGTGTTTTTCAAGTAATTTTGTGACAATAATTGCTCCTCTCTTTGTGTGGTGTGTGTTTTTTTTATTTTTTATTTTGCCAAATCATTTACAGATATGAGAACTTTATTTGTCATAACCAGTGTATTTGGATTAGGGAAACGGAGCTATGGTTAATGAGTTTTTATATGCCTATATTTTATAGGTTTGCACCTTTAGTGGTAATAGAAGACCTTGTAATTAGGTGCAGCCATTTATTGTGACTTTCTTTTCATTTGGCGGTACTTTATGGCTGCCCTGAGAATAATACCAGGAGGGATTATTCAATGAGTCAGTTGCTCCTTTTTTTCTCTGTTACTTGGCATTTCTCAGCAGGGATTTCTGTCCCAATAAGTCATTTTTATATCCTGGTGTTAAAATGTGCAAAGCCTCATACTTTTGCTGAATGAGATGTTCAACCTCGGAGAATTTGTTTTGTATATGGAGACACCAACAAGGCTTTTGCTTTGTGAATCGTTATTCTGAAAACCTTGAAGCTATTTTGGTTGATGATTTTACCAATGGTTTTATCAGGCCACAGTTTATTAAAGGGCAGAAAGCTACACCATGATTTGACCAGATGAAAGAATAACAAAAAATAAATAAAATGAAAGTATTCAGGAGTTGTTACACTTTTTACTCCAGGGAATATTTCTGAGGGAAGGTTTATATTTAAAAGTCAAATATAGATAAATAGAATTGTATATAGGCATATACAATAACATTTTGGCTACAAAAAGTTACAAACATTTCCTTAGTTATTGCCCAGGAAATAAGATACACTTCATTGGACCCACTGGGGGGGGGGGGGGTTGTAATTTGTCACAATGGAATATGCCATTTAACAGCTTATTATAGGCTTTTTAGCTAAATGTAAACAGTAAAACAACTATAAAACAAACCAAAAAAAAAAATTTAATTCATGAATTGTGTAAAATGATAACATTTCAAACACATCACCTTGCCCCAATATAAATCTTGCCCTTAAAGGATTAGTTCATCCAAAAATGTAAATTCTCTCATGATTTACTTACCTTTAAGCCATCCCAGATGTGTATGGCTATCTTTCTTCAGCAGAACCGAAGTGAAGATTTTTATAAGCACATTTCAGCTCAGTTCCATCAGGCTTCTGGCTGTTTGATGGTCCAAAAGTCATATTTAGGCAGCAGAAAAGTAATCCACATGACTCCAGTCAATCAATTAATGTCTTCTGAAGCAAACTGATAGATTGGTGTAAGAAACAAATCGATAATTAAAACGTTTTTGACTTTAAATCGTTGCTTTCAGCAAGGAAGTACACCATCCCAACTCTAAAGCATGGGGGTGGCAGCATCATGTTGTGGGGGTGCTTTGCTACAGGAGGGACTGGTGTACTTTTCTAAATAGATGGCATCATGAGGAAGGAAAATGATGTGGATATATTGAAGCATCATCTCAAGACATCAGCCTGGAAGTTAAAGCTCGGTCGCAAATGGGTCTTACAAATGGACAATGACCTCAAGCATACCTCCAAAGTTGTGGCAAAATGGCTTAAGGACAACAAAGAAAAGGTATTGGAGAGGCCATCACAAAGCCTGACCTCAATCCGATAGAAAATTTGTGGGTAGAACTGAAAAAGCGTGTGCGAGCAAGGAGGCCTACAAACCTGACTCATTTACACCAGTTCTGTCTGGAGGAATGGGCCAAAATTCCAGAAACTTATTGTGAGAAGCTTGTGGAAGGTTACCCAAAATGTTTGACCCAAGTTAAACAATTTAAAGGCAATGCTACCAAATACTAACAAATTGTATGTAAATATCTGACCCACTGGGAATGTGATGAAAGAAATAAAAGCTGAAATAAATCATTCTCTCTACTATTATTCTGACATTTTACATTCTTAAAATAAAGTAGTGATCCTAACTGACCTAAGACAGGGAATGTTTTCTACAATTAAATGTCAGGAATTGTGAAAAACTGAGTTGAAATGTATTTGGCTAAGGTGTACAGTGCATCCGGAAAGTATTCACAGCGCTTCTCTTTTTCCACATTTTGTTATGTTACAGCCTTATTCCAAAAATGGATTAAATTCATTATTTTCCTCAAAATTCTACAAACAATACCCCATAATGACAATGTGAAAGAAGTTTGTTTGAAATCTTTGCAAATTTATTAAAAATAAAAAACGAAAAAAATCACATGTACATAAGTATTCACAGCCTTTGCCATGACACTCAAAACTGAGCTCAGGTGCATCCTGTTTCCACTGATCATCCTTGAGATGTTTCTACAACTTGATTGGAGTCCACCTGTGGTAAATTCAGTTGATTGGACATGATTTGGAAAGGCACACACCTGTCTATATAAGGTCCCACAGTTAACAGTGCATGTCAGAGCACAAACCAAGCCATAAAGTCCAAAGAATTGTCTGTAGACCTCCAAGACAGGATTGTATCGAGGCACAGATCTGGGGAAGGGTACAGAAAAATTTCTGCAGCATTGAAGGTCCCAATGAGCACAGTGGCCTCCATCATCCATAAATGGAAGAAGTTTGGAACCACCAGGACTCTTCCTAGTGCTGGCCGCCTGGCCAAACTGAGCGATCAGGGGAGAAGGGCCTTAGTCAGGGAGGTGACCAAGAACCCGATGGTCACTCTGACAGAGCTCCAGCATATCTCTGTGGAGAGAGGAGAACCTTCCAGAAGAAAAACCATCTCTGCAGCACTCCACCAATCAGGCCTGTATGGTAGAGTGGCCAGATGGATGCCACTCCTCAGTAAAAGGCACATGACAGCCCACCTGGAGTTTGCCAAAAGGCACCTGAAGGACTCTCAGACCATGAGAAACAAAGACTGAACTCTTTGGCCTGAATGGCAAGCGTCATGTCTGGAGGAAACCAGGCACCGCTCATCACCTGGCCAATACCATCCCTACAGTGAAGCGTGGTGGTGGCAGCATCATGCTGTGGGGATGTTTTTCAGCGGCAGGAACTGGGAGACTAGTCAGGATCGAGGGAAAGATGAATGCAGCAATGTACAGAGACATCCTTGATGAAAACCTGCTCCAGAGCACTCTGGACCTCAGACTGGGGCGAAGGTTCATCTTCCAACAGGACAATGACCCTAAGCACACAGCCAAGATAACAAAGGAGTGGCTACGGGACAACTCTGTGAATGTCCTTGAGTGGCCCAGCCAGAGCCCAGACTTGAACCCGATTGAACATCTCTGGAGAGATCTGAAAATGGCTGTGCACCGACGCTCCCCATCCAACCTGATGGAGCTTGAGAGGTCCTGCAAAGAAGAATGGGATAAACTGCCCAAAAATAGGTGTGCCAAGCTTGTAGCATCATACTCAAAAAGACTTGAGGCTGTAATTGGTGCCAAAGGTGCTTCAGCAAAGTATTGAGCAAAGGCTGTGAATACTTATGTACATGTGATTTTTTTCGTTTTTTATTTGTAATAAATTTGCAAAGATTTCAAACAAACTTCTTTCACATTGTCATTATGGGGTATTGTTTGTAGAATTTTGAGGAAAATAATGAATTTAATCAATTTTGGAATAAGGCTGTAACATAACATAATGTGGAAAAAGTGAAGCGCTGTGAATACTTTCCGGATGCACTGTATGTAAACTCCTGATTTCATCTGTAAAAGCCCCAGATGGAGGTGAAGTAAACAGGACAGAAATATATTACTTTTGCATAATGCAAATCTAATAATCAGAATAATAATGATAATTCAGCATTATATTATTATTATAAAACCTGACGTGTCCCACAGTAATAATTTAGTATTATGCAATGTTCAGCTGGGGTTTCAAAAGTAAGTCAGTGAAGTAGCTTTGCACACCTTGTTCATTCACAAAAACGTATTAGTAAAAACATTTGAAGGATATTTTAAATAATGAATATTTAAAAAAATGCTTATATTAAGCTACTATGTATCATTTGAAATTAAATATAAATATAAAGTGCATATCAATGAAATTATTTAATTTCATTCTCCCTTGTGTTTATTGAATGAAAAACGAATTATTTTTAAATAGATTTTTATTGAATGTCTTTAAAATATTGAATCTACTTGGCTACAATGGCTGTTTGGATGAAATGATGGTTTCTCTGATTAAACAAACAACAACCTTTGAGCCATTTTAGAGCAAATACATAATTATCAAGATATATTTTAAATATTCTCAATAGGCTGAAAAATATCGTGATATCATTTTTTAAGACATATCGTCCAGCCCTAGTGTGTGTGTGTGTGTGTGTGTGTGTGTGTGTGACAGACCTCCGCCTGAAGAGACCTTCATGAAAGCAGTTGGTAGGTGTAACATTCTCTGCCAAAAAAAAATAGTTTTAACCGGCAAGTGAGACGCTGGCTTCAATTAGAAGACGCGACTCACGGCACATCGCCAAATATAGAAACCAGTGATTGAAAGAATGTCCTGTCAACCGTCGCAGCTGCTTAGGACAAAAACTCTGATTAACATAGAAAATATAACTTTTATTGCGTGTCGTTTGGCGTCTGAGTAGGGCACGGCATGACTGCAGCTACCTTCAGCCCCATCTCTCTGTTTGATTGAGGACTCTGGTTCAAACAAATAAGACGTGTTGTCTAAGTTCTGTTCTCTAGTTTGTGTGCATCCATGTTGTGTTTTCTGTTGTTAACATTGCTGGTGGTCTTGTTGAAGCGAAACAAAATGAGTTTTCAGAATGATTTTACATAGCAAAAAAGTAATCCACATTACTCCAGTTGATCAATTAATGTCTTCTGAAGCAAACCGATAGATTGGTGTAAGAAACAAATTAATAATTAAAAAAGTTTTTGACTTTAAATCGTTGCTTTCAGCAAGGAAGTACACCACCCAACTGTAAAGCATGGGGATGGCAGCATCATGTTGTGGGGGTGCTATGCTGCAGGAGGGACAGGTGCACTTCACAAAATAGATGGCATCATGAGGAAGGAAAATTATGTGGATATATTGAAGCAACATCTCAAGACATCAGCCAGGAAGTTAAAGCTCGGTCGCAAATGGGTCTTGCAAATGGACAATGACCCCAAGCATACCTCCAAAGTTGTGGCAAAATGGCTTAAGGACAACAAAGTCAAGGTTGTGTTTTCTGTTGTTAACATTGCTGGTGGTCTCATTGAAGCGAAACAAAATGAGTTTTCGCTTGAACGCCCATCTCGCGAACGGCTACAGCATTCTGCTCTCGTGCAGGGAGCTCTAAAGATCACATGCAGGCTGTCTCATGAACGAGCACGAAGACCAACAGTCATTGAAGATTTTCACTAAATAATACATTAGATTTTGGTTTGTTTCTCACCAAACTTTATCTTATTCCTTCAGAACAACACATAAGTCGCATTCAATAATTTATTAGACTTCTGAATTATACTTTTGTGTTCTTCTGAAGCTTGAAGAGGTGGTCACCATAAACTGCTATTGTATGACATCACTGAGCACAAAAAAATTCTTTTTCACATTTTTCCCCTTTGTGTTAAGAAAAAGAAAGAATGTCATATGGGGTTATAACAACACAGGGGTGAGTGAACAATGACTGAATTTTTATTTTTGGAGGAATTAACCCTTTAAAGTTAAGTAAATCATGAGAGGATTGTCTTTTTTGGTTAACTAACCCTTTAACTTACAATTATGAAAATACACGTCCTGAGAACACAGTTAAACTTTTTGGTTAAAATGCACCTTCATGAGGTCAGTTATGATTTATTGTGTTTACTTGTTTACCCAACAGCTACAGCAAAAATATGATGGTATTGAAATTTTACACTGTAAAAGTGCAAACTGCAACTGTTACATAAATGACCTATCTCTCCTATCTTTTTTTTATTTATTTTTTTTTGTAATCTAATGTAGCCATGTTTAGGCAGTGATGTTAAATAAAATTTTTGATTTGAATAAAACCAGTTAATTTTGATCACATGAAGCACATTTTTAGATTATTATTATTATTATTTTTTTTTTTTTTTACAGTGTAGTTTTGTTGATAACATTTACAAAGATAGTGTTTTGAACTAGGGGTTTGAAACCAACATACAACACCGTTGCTAGAGAAAACACACATTTCTAAAATTGAACTTTTGAATCAAAACCTTTAAGTTACTAAGGCTGCATAATATGGAGGAAAAATTTGATATATGCGATAAGTTGTTGGAAAATGCGATATGCATTACAATAATCCTGTGACAATGTCATTGGAGTGCACAGAACATCGGAACCCCCACTGCCCAAGTAAACTGAAATTTATTGGAATAAAAACCACCATCTATCCCAGAGGTCACAAACATAGTTGTCTTATGTTCCAAATGAAATATAGACTGTGTATAATATGTACATATTTCCCATTAGCTATGCAGCAGATATTAAAATTAATCTTTTATTATTTTTTTTTATTTTTGGTAAAAAACATATAAATATAAAGTTAATTGCACCATATTGTGATATATCCTGAAATAATATGTTGTAAAATATTTTATTTAATTTTTAAACTGTATAATATGTTCATATTAATTTCAAATTTAGTTCATTCAATGTGGGACTTTTATTTAAAACAATTATGTAGACTTGCTTTCTGCTTTGGTTTAACATGCTTGTCAATCCACGCTGAATATGAGACTGACAGGAATGATTTCACGGGACAATCTATTAATTGAAACCCATCCTTTGATATATCCACAGACCACAGTAGCCAATAAACAAGCCAAGTTTGAGTTTGTATACCGGCGTCTGGTCTCATTATTATCTGAACACACACAATGCAGAGTGAAAGCACAGGACAGCGGCGGTTACAACTATGTACAAATTGTGACATGCTTCATCATTTGACTCAGTGCCTATGCACACTGCACTCACACACACCACTGAATTACTGTATTTAAATCATTCCCATATCTCAAACCCTTGCAATATGCATATTGTGATATGTACATTTGTGATATTCCGATAATTCCGATAAATCTTGCAGCCCTAATAGTTACCGAGAAATAACTCTTGTAGCAAATGAAAAATTCTTAGCACCACAATAAAGCATTTATTAAGTTAAATTCAGTTGTTCTGAAACTGGGGACACAATGTTGTGAGAGTGTTACAAACTAAATGTTCTGTTTTGTTGTGAAAATACACTTTGTTTCGCTTTATTGTGGTGTGTGTGTGTGTATGTGTGTTATGTCCACTCTGTGGCACATTGTGTGCCATTTCTAGTCTGTACTCGCTCCAATGTTGTTTAGTCACAGGGATTGAACATTCTCCATAGTCATGGCACAGATCTGCCACATTTCCCAGCTTTCCCTGCCTCCACCTTGACCACAGCTGGAGACAATATATCACACGGCTTGCTCAAGGAGATGTGATGGGTGCCAATCTCAGTTGTGCCTGACTTGAAAAGGCAGCCAAGCCAGGCTGTGCCCAGCACATCTCTGCGGCCGCCACACAAGCGAGAAGGTGCAGCAGTTGGCATGCTGTTTGTGAGAGAAGGCTGCCAAGCGTAGTGCCCGCGGTCTCATTTTGCCACCTGCAATAAGAAAGCCAAATGCTGTGGCATGATAACGTGGCAAGGTTGGCACGGCAGTCAGGTTATGTGGAGGGACAAAAGGTGATGGCCTGCCACCCTTCTGCCCTTGGGTTCTGCACGCAATTAACAAGTTTCACTGAAGGAACGGCAGTTGATAGAACTGTGAATTTGTGGGGTTCCAAGGCTAAGGATCTGTAGACACAAATATGAATTTATACATTCAAGCTACAGTCAAAGTTTGTAATTTTTTTAAGGTAAAATGTCAAGCGACATATACAGAGACAACTATACATTAAAGGAATATTCTGGGGGTCAATAAAAGTTAAGCTCAATCAACAACATTTGTGGCATTATATTGATCAATACAAGAATTTATTTTAACTCGTCTCTCCTTTTAAAAAAAGCAAAAATTTGAGTTCCAGTGAGGCACTTACAATGGAAGTGAATGGGGCCAATCTGTAAACATTAAAATACTCACTGTTTCAAAAGTATAGCCACAATACGTAAACAATGTATGTGTTAACATGATTTTAGTGTGATAAAATTGCTTACTTACCTTTTCTGTGTAAAGTTATAGCCAATTTTACAGCTTTGTTGCCATGACGATGTAATGTCAGCAAACCCTGAAACAACTGTAAAAATGATGATTTAGATAACTTTAGAGCTCAAATAACTGAAGTTTTAACCGAAGAATTAGAAAGCTTCACATTTCTGCCTTTAAACCCTCCAAAATTTGGCCCCATTAACTTCCATTGTAAGTGTCTCACTGTAACCTCTATTTTTGCTTTTTTAAAGAAAAGGACAGACAAGTCAAAATTATTTTTTGTGGTAATCAACATTATGCCACAAACGCTGTTGATTGTGCTTAATTTGATTTTAACCTGGAATATTCCTTCAAGTAAGTTATTTGTAGGTTGATTTCCCTAAAAAGTGTAAACATTGTGGCTCCATTGGGCTATAAAAACTTTGCTCTGTTTGTGAGTATCCCGACCAGCCCATCACAGCAACATTGGTTAAACCAGTGGTGTGAGTTTGGGGCGGGACTATCTGTTACTCTGACCAATATTAGATGAGATGTTCCTCAGGTGTTCTGGTTGGTTGCTACTATGGTGGTAGGTTGTTCTAGGTGGTTGCTAGGTGATTGTTTACTGGCAAAGGCAAAGGAGCCCACCAAATTTAAATGTTTTTTTTTTCCTCATCCCTAGATACGGCTCGGGTCCTTCCTTCATTGTGGGATTTTTTGCCCATTTTATCGTCCACCAGGTGAAAAAAACTTTTCTGGTCACTTAGAAAAGTAAAAGCATATCTCTCCTTAACAACCTTCATGATTTGAGATATCATTCATGTTGACAGCACAAATAGTGCAAGGCTATTCACACTGAATTTTAAGAGCAATAGTGATGTCATAGCCCATTTGCCACAGCGAAATCCAAACCGATTTTTTCATTATATGTCACATTGTTGCTTTTAAATGTGTTGTGAATACCATTTCATGTTGTTTTTAAGCACTGTTAGACTATTGGGCTCATAAATTCTAGTCTTGATGTCTAAGTGGAGTTCAGATAATTTCTAATCTTGTCTACAATTGCACACTTAACATTCTCTCAATGTGGTTTGCAAAATATTAATATCAGAAAACCAGTTTTTAACTAATTTGATCACTGACTTGATTGAGAACCAAATCACACCAAACCTTATACAGTTCTAATTTACCTAAAGTTGGCACACTCTTGATTTATAGTGGCAGTGTACCACAGGGCATTAAATGCTAATTGTTCTAACACAGAATAGTTCAAGTGACACAAGGGCCCATGTTGAAAGGCTGTCCTTGGGGAAATCATCAACCGCAGGCTTGTTAGAGTAGGGTCTCTGGATGGCTGTCCAGCGCTAAAGAAGTTATTAACTGAGCACTGATTACAATAGACCCAATAAGGGCTGCGGTAATGGCCCTGTGAATTTGAATGCTTTAAATATCTGCTTCATTTAGCCTTAACCATTTTGTTTAGACAGAAGCAATGTGCACGTCAATATTGTTTTGACTCAAACATAAATGATGAAAAAATAAAAAATAAAAAATACTTAAATAATTAAATAAAGACAAGTTAAATTGCACCAATTAAATGTTTGTATTATGCACATTTTTGAGGAATTCTAAACAGTTTTTTAACAAGTTTTAAAACCAATAAATCATTGAGGCAACGTTGTAGTAATTTGGTATTAAACATGAATATGCTAGTACTATGTACAGATTTTTGGGGGGATTAGTTTTCCTTATTGAATCTAACAGGGTAAGACTCTGAAGGACTTAAAATATTAGGGCTTTGCTTCTAGTATTTATGAAGACATCAAAGGTTGAGGTTTTCTTTAAATGAACATCAAATGAATCAAGAAAACAGATATTTCATCAATGAAACAGTAACAATAGACCCATAATGAATGTCTCTTGACTTCCTTTGGTCGACAAATTTCTGCAGCTGCCTGATTGGCTGGATTACATCTGAAGATCAGGTTAATCAAGCTTCATGCTTCAAGCTTCCAGCTTACCTTTTGCCACCAAGCAATTTACTCTACTACCTCAAAGGTCACTGCTTCCATTCAAAGCACTCTATGACAAATATGATGATTCAATACAGGCATGCGGGCATCTGTAGAGCGCTTTTTTTTTTTTTAAATCTCATTTCTTTCTGAGAGATGAATCAGTTTGTCTTTTAAACTGACCTTTTGCTTTGTAAGCCAAAGGGAATTGCAAATTCTTTTTTAAACCCCTTATTCTAACAGCTGTCTGGATGGAGCAATATTTGGATGTTACTTCTTCCAGAATGTGAGAGGCACACTCTGTGCTTATTGCTCATTTTCTGAGTCAAAGATATTGGAGGTAAAGGAGCTTAATTTCAAGAATCGACTGCTGTAGCTCACAACACATCAAATGTAGTGCAGCATACACAACTGTCTCACCAGGATTCATTGTGAATACAATCATATGCTGAAATCTAAAGAACTCTATACATGACTCTTCAGTTGCATGTTTTTAACTTTGTTCTGGGTTGAGCATTTTTACCAAGGGCTGGTGACATAGCAAGTTTGAATATTCTCACTCAGTGTGCTGTTTCTCCATAGTTTTTCTATGTAACATGCGCTGCAGTTGTGCCACCTCTGGCTGTTTTTTCAGCATCTCACGCTGGTGCGACACATTTTTAAGATGACGTGTCAATTTAAAAGAACTTCAACTTTTAAAAGCTCATCTTGAAGGGGGGCCTGGGTAGCTCAGCGAGTTCGAATCCAGGGCATGCTGAATGACTCCAGCCAGGTCTCTTAAGCAACCAAATTGGCCCAGTTGCTAGGGAGGGTAGAATCACATGGGGTAACTTCCTCGTGGTCGCTATAATGTGTGGTTCTCACTCTCGGTGGGGCACGTGGTGAGTTGTGTGTGGATGTCGTGGAGAATAGTGTGAAGCCTCCACATGCGCTACGTCTCCATGGTAATGCGCTCAACAAGCCACGTGATAAGATGCATGGATTGACGGTCTCAGACGCGGAGGCAACTGAGATTCGTCCACTGCCACCCAGATTGAGGCAAGTCACTACGCCACCACGAGGACTTAGAGTGTATTGGGATTTGGGCATTCCAAATTGGGAAGAAAAGGGGTGAATATCACTTGAGACACTTTCATTCTAGTATATTCTTTGCATCTTTTACACATTTGGTCTGTAAGACGTGTTAGTTAGGCTAGTGGTAGTCTTCAGATTTCACATAGCGTGCAAAGGGACCCGTGTTTAAATCCTGATTTTTTTGTTTGTTTTTTTTTTGTTAAGCCAAGCAAAATTGCTGCTGAAATTAACAACCAATGATCACCATGCATTTTCGTTGTATGGTAAAGAGTAGCTTTGACATTTTGACAGTAACTCCTTTTGTGTTCTACAAAACAAAACAAAAAAAGGCCAAAAAATTTCGAGAAATATTAATGACAAAATTTTCAGGGTGACAATTTACAATAAGGTACTTCTGTATATGTTAACATTCAACCCAATCTCATGAAAATTCGTACATATTTTATGAGTTGGCTATTTCGTATGATTTCGTACAGGTTCATTTGTATACATTTGTACGAGTTCATCACGTGCAAATGCCCGGATGTCTAATATGGAAGTAAGCGTGAGTTTCGCGCATGAGTCATTAAGGACATGCTTATTAATATTATGCCCTTACCCAAACCACTTATCTATTTCAACATTCAAAATCCATTTGGCCTAAAAATTGGATGGGGCACATGCCGTCTTATGTGATAGAGAGACAAAGAGAAAAAAAGCATATTGCTGTGTTAATATGTATTTATGTCAGGATTTGAGTGTGTGTTGATGTTATTCGGAAGAGTCTAGGCTGGACAAACAGCGGCCGTTGTCTGGCTTCAGCATGGAAAAATGGAACCTTGTTTACAGTATATGGAGACAAACAGTCATAGGGAGCCACAAAGCTGCTAAAGAGCAAACACGCCTGCCAACAATCCCAACCACACAACACTCTGTCAGTCACCTCCAGCTGTCTACCTATTTTCACAGCACATGCTAATTTGTCCCATTAAACAGGCTCATTCACATTTTGTGCTAAAAGTGACCGATAAAATGACAAACAGTGTTGTCATTTGAGCTGCTGCAGTGCTCTGAAAGTCCCCCGGATTTTATTGTTTGATAAAGATCGGAAAGGAATACACATCTTTATCAGAGAGTGAAAAGCAGCGATAAGAAAATGAATTGAAGCCAAAATACTTTAAATGGAAGATTCTCCCTGTGAGAAACTCAAAAAGCTGTTAAGAGGCATGAGTAACAAAAGGGGCACCAATGTAATGCAACAAATCCTATCTGAGGGAGAAAGTTCTGGAGAGCACTGCATTTCACAATATGATGTTAGGTTGAGGTGAGCATCTAACTTTGACCAAGGAAAGGTAGACAACTAGTCAAAAGATTAGATGCACCAGAATGATTTCACAGTGAAAAACAGTAGGTTGACTTTTCTTTTGGTAAAATCGGTCTGTGCTTACTGAAATTGGAAACACTGCCCCCAGTGGTCAAAGTGTTGTTTGGCGTTGGGCATGTGTGAGCTCCATTTTTCAGGTTTAATGTCCATAGCGGGGCGCCAAAAGTGAGTTGTGAAGCAAGTTGTTTTCAGCTGTACAGGCTGTAATGAAGAGGAACGCATATATTAATAAACTGTAATCCCCAAACCTAACCATCAGTGGAGTAAAAGTTTTTTTTTTAGAGGTGCAGCCTCGAATTACACTCGTCACTGATTATGCGAACACAGTTACTTCCAGGTTTCAATGGAGGATATGAACCCAGGTCTCCCACGCTGCTGATCCAATGTGCTTCCGGTCGTGCCACAAGGGAAGGTAAACACACTGGAGCTGATTAAAAATTGTCTGATAGGGGGGCTGATCCTAAGGTACTGGCCTTCTAAGAAACAACATGCCGACTTTCTGTGTGATCATGTTAGATACACTAAATTTAAATGACTAAATTAAGTTTTTCTCTTGATATTTGTTGTAGACAAATATAAATTGTAACTGCTCATGAATTTCTTTCCAAAACTAACATTTTAATTAAAAAGTGAATTGAAATGGGTGAAATGTTGAAAATATAAGACTGGATAGTGAAGGAAAAGCAGCCAACAAGTGGCCAGCATACAGCACTTGGGAATTGGACTCAAGATGGCGCCGAGTATGGCTGCTGCGTTGCGAGCTCCGACACAACATAGTAGTGTTTTGTTTGTTTTGTTCACAATTCTTATGTTTTTTGTCTTGGATGTTGTCTGCCTTATTGTCTACGACAGACAAACACTTTTGGACATTGGTTCAGCAATTTCACACCATAAACCGGACTTCACATTCCTCAATGCCGACCCGCTGTTTACAAACATGCAAGCGGAGCCCTTTGTCTGGGCAGCACGGCCGCGGAAACGCAAAAGGAAAAGGGGAAACAGAGCCGGCGTTCTCATCAGAGTAAGACACCGCGCAAATCGACCCCCGCTACCCAGTATTCTACTGGCAAATGTTCAGTCTCTGGATAACAAGCTCTGCGAGCTGAAAGCGCGGATCTCTTTCCAACAAGATACAAGGGACTGCTGCATTATCTGCCTTACAGAAACTTGGATGTCTGCGGAGATTCCAGACTCAGCCATTGAACCCACGGGGTTTTCCGTGCACCGAGCGGACAGAGCGAAAGACCTCTCAGGTAAAAGCAGAGGAGGTGGTATGTTTTATGATCAACAAATCCTGGTGTGATCAGAGGAACGTACATTCTATCAAGTCTTTCTTCTCTCCTGATCTGGAATTTCTTATGCTTCTGTGTCGACCATTCTGGCTACCGAGGGAATTCACAGCGGTCATTATCACAGCTGTGTACATTCCCCCACAAGCCGACACAGACCAGGCACTCAAGGAACTGTATGGGAGTATAAGTGAGCAGGAAACCGCGCACCCTGAGGCCGCGTTCATTGACCGGGGACTTTAATAAAGCCAGTTTAAAATCAGTCGCATCAAAATACCACCAGCACATTAGTTTCAACACACGAGGGGACCGGGTTTTGGACCATTGCTGCTCTCCCTTCCGGGATGGCTACAAATCCCTCCCCCGCCCACCATTTGGCAAATTGGACCACTCTTCCATTCTGCTTCTGCCCGCTTACAGGCAGAAATTGAAACAGGAAGCACCCACCCTCAGAACGATCCAGTGCTGGTCGGACCAATCAGATTCTACGCTACAAGACTGTTTTGATCACACGGACTGGGAGATGTTCCGGTCCGCCTCTGATGACGACATCGATCTTTACGCTGATAGCATAATGTGTTTCATCAGAACGTGCGTAGAGGACGTGGTTCCGACCAGAACAATACGGATCTATCCAAATCAGAAATTGGATTAATAGCAATGTTCGCGCGGCACTTAATGTGCGGACCTCCGCTTTTAATTCCGGGAACGCGGAGGAGCATAAACAAGCCAGTTATGCCCTCCGAAAAACCGCAAAACGCCAGTACAGGAGCAAGATTGAAGGACAGTTTAACACCACCAACTCTAGAAGCATGTGGCAGGGAATTAACATCATCACAGACTTTAAAGGGAATAAAAACTCCGCCATGAACACCGCTGCCTCTCTCCCGGATGAGCTAAATACTTTTTAGGCTCGTTTCGAGGGAAATAACACCTCCCTCGCGGAGAGAGCTCTCGCGGCTGAAGCTACAGAGGTTAGTTCACTCTCCGTCTCTGTAGCTGATGTAACCCGATCCTTCCGACGGGTGAATATCCGCAAAGCCGCGGGCCCAGACGGCATTCCGGGCCGCGTCATCAGAGCGTGCGCGAACCAGCTGGCTGGTGTTTTTACGGACATTTTCAACCTTTCCCTCTCTTTGTCTGTAGTCCCCACATGCTTTAAAACATCCACCATTGTGCCTGTTCCAAAACAATCAAAAATAACTTGCTTAAATGACTGGCGTCCTGTTGCTCTGACCCCCATCATCAGCAAATGCTTTGAGAGACTAATCAGAGATTACATCTGCTCTGTGCTGCCTCTCTCTCTTGACCCGCTGCAGTTTGCTTACCGCAACAACCGCTACACTGATGATGCCATTGCATCTACAATACACACTGCTCTCTCCCACCTGGAAAAAAGAACACTTATGTGAGAATGCTGTTTGTAGACTACAGCTCAGCATTCAACACCATAGTGCCCTCTGGGCTTAAACAGCTCGCTGTGCAGCTGGATCCTGGACTTCCTGTCAAGCAGATGCCAGGTGGTTAGAATAGGCAGTAACATCTCCTCATCACTGACCCTCAACACTGGAGCCCCGCAGGGCTGTGTTCTCAGCCCACTCCTGTATTCCCTGTACACACATGACTGTGTGGCAACACATAGCTCCAATGCCATCATTAAGTTTGCTGATGACACGACGGTGGTAGGTCTGATCACTGACAATGATGAAACAGCCTACAGAGAGGAGGTGCACACTCTGACACATTGGTGTCAGAAGCACAACTTCTCCCTCAACGTCAGTAAGACAAAGGAGCTTGTGGTGGACTTCAGAAGAAAAGACAGAGAACACAGTCCCATCACCATCAATGGAGCACCAGTGGAGAGAGTCAACAGCTTCAAGTTCCTGGGTGTCCACATCACTGAGGAACTCACATGGTCCATCCACACTGAAGTCGTTGTGAAGAAGGCTCATCAGCGCCTCTTCTTCCTGAGACGGCTGAGGAAGTTTGGAATGAACCGCCACATCCTCACACGGTTCTACACCTGCACTGTAGAGAGCATCCTGACTGGCTGCATCTCCGCCTGGTACAGCAATAGCACCGCCCACAACCTCAAAGCACTGCAAAGGGTGGTGCGAACTGCCAGACACATCATCGGAGGTGAGCTTCCCTCCCTCCAGGAAATACATACAAGGCGGTGTGTGAAAAAAGCTCGGAGGATCATCAGAGACTCCAGCCACCCGAGCCATGGGCTGTTCTCAACGCTACCATCAGGTAGGCGGTATCGCAGCATCAGGACCCGCACCAGCCGACTCCATGATAGCTTCTTTCCCCAAGCAATCAGACTTCTGAACTCTTGATCTCCCATGATCAAATACATCAGCACTGCACTTTATTACCCTTACTCTTATATCTCACACCGGACTGTCATAAATTATATTATTATTATATTATATTCTCTCTTAACAACTGACTATCAACCGACAGCCTGAATGTCAATACAGTACAATACTGTACATTCTATATATACTATTTATAGTTTTTTATATATTTTTATTTTTTATTTTTATTGAATAATGTGTATCTATATAGTGTATTGTATACTGTACAGTGTATGTTATTATTTGTATATTGTTGAGTGTAATTATGTGTATATCAGATGTTTAAATTGTGCTGTGTTAATTTGATGTTATTGTAAATTGGTATATGTCTCATCACTGTCACAACTGCTATGTTGATCGGAACTGCACCCAAGAATTTCACACACCATTGCACTTGTGTATATGGCTGTGTGACAATAAAGTAATTTGATTTGATTCCATTAGTGCTGTTTAAAAATACTTTTTGAACTCTTGGTTGCCTATATTGTAATAGCCAAGGAACATATCTTGCCCATTCATAAATTAAACATCTTTGAGAAACAACACAATAAATCCATTCAGGATGACATGTTGTTTTTTTTTTTTTTGTTTGTTTTTTTCATTTTATACTTTTCATTCAGTCAAAAACAAGCAAATAATTTGCCACCCTACAATCTGTCTTCAAAGTGCGTTATAGTGTATTTGTTGTACTTTATTGATTGTTTCTGTTTGTCGTTCTCTTTTATAAATTTATTTCACATCACACTTCTCTGTGAATGTGGCAAATGGCTCTATTACTTTAGTCAGCTTAGATTAGACAGCACGTCTTATGCAGGAGACATTTATAGGACAGTCTATTATTCCATCAAGAGCTTCAAACGTAATGTTTGTCTATGTCTGTGTGACGGCATTAATTGCCAGGCATTTTCACACTCAGGTATGAGAATGTGTCAGATGCTGCTGAAGTATTGTAATGCATATTCATGCATAAATAAACAGCAATGAACTTGTTTGACATGCTGACACCTTCATTGTTGCGCCTAGCTGAGTTATTGTCGACTGTTGCATAATAATGATGATAATAGCAGTGTTTTCCTCACAACTCGGAAACCTTTGTTGACACCAATCATTCAGTCAAAGCAGGTGGTGCCATTTCTACAAAAGCTTTAGTTTTTTTTTTTGTTTTTTTTTTCTGAATTTCACATTTCTCAGAGTTTCTCATGGAATGTGTTTTCTGTTACACAGGAAGTTTTACTTGAATTGTACCCCTCTTGTTTTAATCTATAACATCTAGCTACAAGCTTTATGTTTCAATCAAGCCATTCTTCCCTTTCAATGGGAACTTCAGTGACTATCAATTCTCTAGAGTGAAAGTGTGGATCATTTGTTTGACTGTTGGAGTTAGGTTGTCATCTTCTAGAAAGGTGTCTATTGAATGTGCCTCAAAATATAATGACTAGCCTGAATTTTATTAATGTTATATTACATTTTGTGTTGAATTTGCACCACTGGGAGATTAAAGAAAGTAAAACAAAGACAAAGCAATTAATTAATTATTTGTTTACATTTTATGAAGAAAATGTGAGCAGTGCTTGCCCATGCTTATGGGCACAATGCTAGGGTGTTGTGGTTTCCAGGTGTTACTAAACGATTGTTAATGCATTCTGAGTTGTGTTTAGCAACAATTAAATTAAATAAACTGTAAAATAAAGACATTTAAGAAATTAAATATAAAGAAAGTAATGTATTCATTACATTACATGAAAAAAATGTGAGCAGTGCTTGCCCATGCTAGTCACCACCACAAGCTAGGCTGTTGTGGGTGATTTCCAGGCTCTTACTAAATGACTGTTAAGGCAATCTGAGTTGTGTTTAGCAACAACTGAAGTAAAGAAACAGTAAAATTAAGAAAAAAGTAATGTATTACCTACATTTTTTACATTATCTGAAGAAAATGTGATCAGTGCTTGCCCATGCTAATCACCTCCATAATGCTAGGGTGTTGTGTGTGGTTTATAGTGTGTTACTATACGGTTGCTTAGGCATTCTGAGTTGTGTTTAGCTATAATTGAAATAAAGAAATAGTAGAATAAAGAAAACAAGTTATGTATTAACTACATTTTTACATTATCTGAAGAAAATGCAAGCAGTGCTTGCCCATGTTAGTCACCAGTTAGTTTCCAGGGCGTTAATATACGGTTGCTATGGTGTTCTGAGTTGTTTTTAGCAATGATTGAAATACAGAAACAGTAAAATAAAGAAGAAAGTGATGCATGAACTAGATTGTTATACTGTCTGAAAAATTTGTGAGTTTTGTCCCATGCTAGTCGCTGCCATGATGCTAGGGTGTTGTGAGTGGTTTTCAGGTCGTTACTATACCATTGCAAAGGTGTTCTTTGCTGTGTTAAGCAATGGTGGAAGTAAATGAACAGTAAAATAAAGAAAAAAGTAATGTATGAACTAGATTTTTACATTTTATGAAGAAAATTTGAGAAAGCTTGCCCATGCTAGTAGCCACCACATGGCTAGTGTGATGTAGGTGGTTTCCAGAGTGTTACTACTGTATATCAATACTTAGGTGTTCTGAGTTGTTTTTTGCACATTGCTGTGACAGGTGTTGTTGGCGGTTGCTAGTGTCTACTGTGTGTTTGCATGATTTGAGGTATCCTTCATGTCTGTATCACTAACAGAGTGGGACGAAATACATGCTAAAGTTTAAAGGAGCTGTAAGCGGTTTTAGCCATTCTGGAACTTCCACAAGACTGGGCTGTTGAGTTAGACACGCCCCCTTCTTCCAGAACATCAGCCCTCCTAATATAGAGCATTGAGATGACACCAACAGTAGAACAGTGTGTCTTCTCATGGTTGTCAAACACAACAGTAGAAAAATAGCACCCTTAACTCATAACTGTTATGAGTCTAAATATGACATTAAACCTGAATGTTCCGCTTCAGCTGATACATTATGAGAATGTGCAAAATGATTGACAGGCAGAAAGCTCATCAAAGTCTTCTGATTAGCTGATCAAAAAATGTGTCCACAGCCCGTGGTCTCATTTTTGTTTGCTGTTTACACAGTCTAGTGCTGTCACAGAGGCCGGTGAGAAATCTCAGGACACATATTTCAGTGATATCTTTCAGGGAGAATGAACATTTTCTGTGTACCATTCCATAAACAAAATCGCTTAACGCCCATTTAATACTTGGGTTTAGGGGTTTGTTAAAATGCTTGCCTTAGCAATCACCACTTGTTATTTAACTGGACATTTTTTCTTTTACAACAAGTTTGCTGAACTGAATTGGTTTGACAATGGACAATATTTTTTATAGCATTTATTAATCTTGGTTATTTTTATATTTATATATTTATTTGTACAAATGAACACAAACCAAGATTAATAAAAATATTGTTCATTGTAAGTTCATGTGATTTACTGTGTTAACTAATGGTAACGTATACAAGCTTTTTATAAAGTGCTACCATTAACTCTTATTTTTAGTGTTTAGACTGTTGACTTTCCGCATCCCCCTATTTCCTGGAAAATCAAACCTTTTAGTTACAGAATCACCACAGGGAGGTCATGCTAAAGGGCCCAGTAAACCAGCAGACACAGGAAGCCGAGGCTTCAGAAGTCAACAGAGGAATGATCTAGATGGCAGAGGAAAACGTCATAAATTCAGTGCTTATGGCGATAGAGCTTGGCTCTGCTGATTTATGACCCATTGCTGTTTTTTCCCAGTGTGCTGTTCCTCCTCCGCCATGGCATTGAGTTATTACCCAAAGTGTGAGCAACATACCTGTTAGAGATCAATTCTCCACTTTCTCCGTTCGCAGGGACCTGCTTGACTTCCAAGAAGCTTCATGTTTTGCAGCTTTACCCGTATTGATATTTCGCTATTGATTTTTCCTCTGTTCATTTCTTGCCTCCTTCAGCCCCTGGACTGATAGGCCAGTTGTGTTTAGCTGCTTTTATTGTTATGTGACAAAGATGGATGTGACATTGTCCTCTGTGGGCTGCCAGGTAGAAGAAGTGTTAATGAAGCCATTAGCGCAGTCCCGCAGAATGGAGAGTGACGCAAAATTACCATTATTCTGCCACCATTAAGTTGTAATCTGCCAACTCCTCTCTCTTTCTCTCTCTCTCTCTCTCTTCTCTCTCTCTCTCTCTCTCTCTTTCTCTGGCCCTGTTTAAACCTGGTGACTTCCTTTCTTCTGTGAAACACAAAAGGAGATGTTAGGCAGAATGTTAGGGGCTTACAGCCTTAGTCACCATTCACTTTCATTGTATGGAAAAAGATGCTTTTCAGAAAGGGGTCTGAAACAACTTGAGGGTGCAAAAATTATGACATTTTGATGACACAATGATGATATCTCATTACAGTGCTGTATATATCATTAAATTACATTATGTTAATATACCAAACTACTGGAACTACGGAAATCTACTTTGCACTTTTAAATGTTCTGTTAACCACCATAATAATACAGGTGGTAAAGCAAAAGGCCTCATGACTACTTTAATTTCATCAAGAGTGGCCGTTCCAGGAACATTGACCAATAAACATGAATAGACATATGCACAGTGTCACTCACAGAAACAAAAAACACCATTAGGTGTAAGTGACACTAAAATATTGCAATACCCATTAACTTGACATAAAATGAAAAAAAAAAAATCCCCAATGTACATAACTGATATATATATATATATATAATGATAAATATTTCAATAGAATATAATCAAATGTGATGGGTCACACAGGGAAATATTGTTTTTATTGTAATTTTAACAATAATTTACTGTAAAAGTATTGTCTTTTTAAAAATGAATTAAGATTTCACCGTCAACTATAAAGTAAATCAAACTTTATATTTAATTTTAATTTTATTTTTTTACAATGTCTTACCTTAAATAACCTGTAGCATCTTGTTAAATAAAATATCCTTTTTCAACGTACATGGTAAGGTCACTACCAGTTAACCAATTAACAGCTTTTTACATTATCAAATTCTGAATATTTTTACAGTGTCTGATAGCATTTTAATGAAGTGCAAACAATTTAAAAAGAAGAAAGCATGAAAAAAAAAAATGGCACACTGTTTGTCCCAGATATACCTCAATTTTTATCTAAATTTAACTTCTTTTTTTTATTATTATTTAATATTATAGATCAATGTGGAATAGGTTATTCATCTAAATCCATCCGATCATGTGTAGTCTAGGCATATAGAAGTTTTTTATTGTGGTTTTGAGAATGGCATACTTGGCTTTACTTGAAAATCTTGCTGTGCATGCTGTCAGGCATTTGTGCATCTTTAGAGAGTATAAAGATTCATTTGCAAAGAGAGATGAATGGATTTACAGTGGAGATTTTGTGGAAAGCCCTTATTTGGAGGTCATTTGGGTGTGTTTTATGCAAATTACCACCTGCAAGCATGCCCTCCCTTATTTATCAAGATCAAGCTTATTGGGGGAAGAACATTTAAGATTTATTTTGTATCAGTTGTGAATTAATCAAAAATTTTGTGTGAGAAACTTTTTTTGCACACACGAGAATGCAACTTGTATGCACTTATTAGTGAATGGGACCCACTGTCCTCTGTGGGCTGCGGGGTATTGGAAGTGTTAATGAAGCCATTAGCGCAGTCTGAGAGAAAGGACAGTGTGGCAAAATTACCATTATTCTGACACCATTAAGTCATAATCTGCCAACTTCTCTCTCTCTCTCTCTCTCTCTCTCTCTCTCTCTCTCTCGTCATTCTCTCTATTTCCATCTCTTTCTCTCCTACACTCGCTCATTCATGTTGACTGTCCTGTAAAGCTTCATTAATTCATTTGTTATCAAAAGCAGTTAACCACAAAGAGAGCGCGGGGAGTGGGGTAGATGGGGGGTGTCGTAATAAATAATGTATACCATAATTACCATCCATACCAACTTCCAAATGTCTCTGAAAGAGTCCAGATAAAGAAACTTAAAAAAAAGAATGTCTAGACAATTCATAAATCTCATTACCTCAAAATTTCATTTTTATAAATAGACAGAAGTTAATTTGGGCACCACAAAAGCAGAGAAAATAGTCAATTAAAACCACTTGGGTAACCTTGGATTCATCTGAAGTTTTAGAACTTTATTTTCTCTGACACCTACAGATTAGGAATGTTCTGGAAAGCTGGCAGCCCTCTGAGTAGTTTTATTTCCTGATGGTCTGTGACTGATTTTAAGCTTGTTTAATTAAATGCAAAATAGCTCAGTAGTGCACATTGAAGAGTTGACAAAGGAACATTTTTGTAAAGGGCTACGTGGTGGAGACTAGGTATGTACAAAACTACATTTTCAATTTGGCTGTCTGAAGGAATAGTCCATCAATCCATCTTCTTTAGCTGCTTGTCCTATGCAGGGTCGCGGGTAGAGCTGTCTCAGGCCGAAAGCAGGGAAACACCCTGGACAGGTGGCCAGTCCATCACAGGGCAACACATACAAACAGGTCTCCAACCTGCATGTCTTTTTGGACTATGGGGGAAACTGGAGCACCTGGAGGAAACCCATGCGGACACAGGGAGAACATGCATACTCAACTCAATTTTACTTTCAAAATCCGCACTGGGTACCAAAGTGCTGTACATGGAGTTACAAAAAATAAAATCACATACATACAGCTTAAGAATACAACAAGCATTTAAAACTGACAAAGACAGGATAAGAGAAATTGACATAGTACAATTTATAATGCAATTAATTAAAAGCTAGGGAAAATAAACACGTTTTTAAGACTCCCTGGAAAGGCACTAGAGATGGAGATGATTTCATGGCCAACAGAAGCTTGTTGAGCTGAGACTTGAACTCAGAACCTTCTTGCTGTGAGGTTACAGTGCTACCCACTGAACCACCATGCCGCCTGAAGGAATAGTTGTCTAGGCTTAAAGGGATAGTTCAGCACTAAATGAAAATTCTGTCATCAGTTACTCACCATATTGTTTCAAAGGCAGAATTCACATTTTTAAAAGTTGGTTTAAAACTGAGATGCTGAAAAAATTGTGAGACATAGTGGCAAAAGACGTCCATCTGCATGTTTACATAGACCAACAATTAAGTAGTTGTTATTAAGTTTATATATACAATTAAGTGATAGTTGTCCTTGCATAATAAATAGGAGAATTTATGTATTCTAATAATTGAAAGATGACAGTCTTCATCTTTAAAGCTAAAAATCTAGACAAACTCACTAGTTGACTATTTAGTTGTTGGGCAACTAGTCGACTTGTTGACCATCCTGACCGATTGCTAGTAGGGACTAAAATTAGGATGGATTCCAGTATCTAGACAAATTTGAGCTTGAAACTTAGGTTGAGATATTACCTGTATCAGTGCAACAGCTTTTATACTGTAGGGCTGTCAAACAGGACTGAGAAACTGTATTTGAATTTCCAACCAAAATATTGCCAAAATTCAAATAAAATTCTTTTAAATTGGCATTGATGTCATTTTATGTTGATTCCTCAGCCCACAAGGAGCCGCAACAAATACATTTTAGCCAAACAGCACCATGTTATATTATTGCAAAGAACATTCCTGGCTGTAAAAATGTGGATTCCATTTTAAACTAAAGTGCATAAAATATAATAATAATAGTAATAGTAATAATAATAATAATAATAATAATAATAATAATTAAAAGATTTAGCTAGTTTATATTCTCAAATGTTAAGGAAAACATTTTTTCTCCAGTTAGCTCACAAGCTAGCTGGTTAGCCTATAAGCTTAGCATACCGCTGACTTCTTCTCCTCTTCATTTTCATCACATTTCTCCTGACGGTGACCACCTAGTGATACGGCGGTATAATTGTATTTAATAGAACTTTTAAGTAGCGGTATATTTAATAGTTTTGCAAACTTTTAAAACAAATCTTTGTGGTTATGATTAGTTTTAAGGATAGGAATAGGTGTAGTGTTGATGCGGACTCTAAATAAACAAAAACAAACACAGTGTATGAATGTGTCATCCAACTGTTGCAAGACTCAAGAATTTAGCTGGTTATGAGGCATAACTTGAAGTGGGCGTGCCTTGTAGTGGGCTTGTCTTGTACTAGTCTTGCAGGACACAAACAGACCCTTCTCGATAAGAGAGCAAGACGCAAAGGCCAAAGACCTCCACGTAAGGGGCGGTTCACACCCAACGCTTTTGCATCCATCCACACAGATTTCCAATTGTTTTTCTTTGTAAACATGTGCTAGATGGACGTTTTTGACTGCTTCACTATGTTTCGTAGTTTATTCATTAGCCCCTTTCACACATGCAACCAGGTAAATTACAGGATAATCATTGGGGTGCCTTTACTGGTAAATGTACCACATGTGCTGTTCACACATACCATCAAAATGGACGTTTATAGGTTCTAATGATACAATTTCTCATTAAGCGAAATTGCCAGAGCAAAATTTACCAGTATTTTCAAAAGTGCCGTGTTCACACATGACCTCTTACCTGAAAATTACAGTAAATTTTCTGGAAAACGCTGTATGTGTTAAAGATGCTATTGTCTCATGCAGGAGCACTGTGTTTTTCAGATGCGTGTGAAGTTAAAAAGAACTTGAACCTTTATAAATGCATCTTGAGACACCAGCATTCTGTTAAACTTTATTTGTTGCACGCAAGAATGCGATTGGTCTGAAGACATTGTCAGTGCTTTGCACACATTCAAAATTCAAATGCACTGTTTTAGCATTCGAATGTGTGTTTTTATCTTAAATTTGACGAATATTCAGATGAATAACAGGATTTTCTGAAGTTATGAGAGACTAGAAGACATGAAGCTGTCTCAGGGGTTTTGTTCCTCTAAATTAGTTTACTGTCATTGACAAGGTCTTGCCCAGCAAATAATTGATGACCCTTCATCGAGCAAAGTAAACTCTGAGTGGTAAATGCAAATGCATTTGATTGGAAACAAGAGTTGATTTCTCCTTTAGAATTTTGGTTTAATTACCCTTTGTTTTAGAGTTATTACAAAAAAAATCCATGGAAAGAGCAAAAGAGCCAAAATGAACAATGACATTGGCAGGAAAGGCTGAGCAAGAGGAAACAAGCAACATCAGAGACATGCTATCTGGGTGAAGAAATCTTTAGAGGAAGTGTCAATGGGACAAAAGGCAATGTGTGAGTGTGTTGGTTCTAAAAAGTATTGATCAGACTGAGCTAGGCTTATGCTACCAATTAACACTGTACGTTCTCATTAAGGTCACATTAGACACAGTCAGCAGTTGTTGACTGATGTCCAAGAAACCAGAAAACATAGGAATTGATTTGAATCCGCAAATGTCTTACTGTCCACTAGGACGGTATGACGGTAAATACTGTGCAATAGTATTCAATACTAATAGAGATTATGCTATACTGTTTACACCATGACATATCTGCAAACAACTAAAAAATGTGACACCATGCAGAAAACTCTATTCTACTCTGCAAACAGAAATTTCTAGTATATACAATTTTGTTAATTATAATGGAAGTGATTTAGTTTTGCTGCATTAACATTGAATTCAGATGATGTGCACTGACAGTTGTGCATATATTGGCTACTTTTTAACAACTTTGCAAATGTCTCATCCATTCATATTTATAGTGCATTACTGTTTGGAGTCTTTTGGTTTTTAACTCAAGTGTTACATATTGTGAAGCTGATGTGTTAGTATTGATGCCAGACTTGTCATTCATTTATTATGAATAAACATATCATTTGGTAAACGTTTAGAAATTCCAAGATAAATAATAATAAAAAAAAAAAAAATTAGAAGTCCCTTTCATTTTTACAGTAATTAAGTCATTAGCTTATTGAAAAGTAGACTGTACTACATAATTATGTAATGTATAAAACATTTTGTGGTTGAATTTTCCAGCTATAATGGAATATATCGTATACCTCAGGAATCGAGTACGTTCATTTTTTGCAGTCTATCGTGATCACTCTGACATAAATCCAATCAAAACTGATTTATATGGGTAAAACTGCTCAGTCAGATATGCAAGGCTGATACCCAAAAGATTCATAAGCAGAATTCAAACCAGGCTAAATTATTTGCACATTCGCTGATATCAGGTAGCTTTATCAGTTCAACAATGAAGAACTCAATAATGGTATTAAAGGGATAGTTCACCCAAATCATTTACTCAACTTCAACTTATTCTAAACCCATATGATTTTCTATTTTCTCTGGAACACAATAGGAGATTTTAAACAAAATTACAGCCTCAGTCACCATTCACTTTTATTGTATGAAATACAATTCAATGAATGTGAATAGTGATTGAGGCTGTCATTCTGCCTAACATCTCCTTTTGTGTTCCACAGAGGAAAGAAAATCATAAGGGTTTTGAATGACATGCCAGTGAATATATAGTGACTTTTAATTTTTGGGTGAACTAACCCCTTAATGTTAAACTGAAGACAGAATCGTTTTTCAAAAGACATCTTATATTATTAAGACCCTGACTTGATGAGGTGGTACTGGGAGGATGTTGTCGTGTGCCTGGATGCGTTTGGCTGCGGTGGGTCTCTCTGTCCTGCGTTTTCTGTGGCAGCCCTCCTGAATAAGCGATCTGAATGCTATCAGTGGCCCACACCACCAACTTTGGAGTAACCATTGTGGGTTGGAGGGGGGTTTGAAGATAGCACAGGCTCTGTGGAAGGAGATAAGGGGAACCCTGGCTGCCACAAGCAAGTACGGGGGTTGGGGTGGGGGGTTCCAATGGTAGTCCGCCATACTATGGTACTATACGGCCACATCTTCAAGTCCTCCTGGAAAGGTCCTACTAACAAGTTTGGAAGTTGTAATTGTGATGTGATTTTTGTCAGAGTAAAAGACATTTTGGGCGATTTCAGGTTGGAATTTTTATTTTTTTTCTCATTTTCACAAACCGGCTAAATGGGTGCAATTGTCTGGCAAGTTATATTACTATTCTTCATCAACAGTTTCAAATGTGTGCAGACTGAATGGTACAGTCAATTACAACTTCAATATTGAATAGAGCACAACAGCCTGGTTCTGGAAGTAAACATCCCATTCATTTTTTCCATAAGGGAATTGATTATTAACAATTACTTATAAACTTGTAAAGACAGACCTACCGTGAGCTCTGAGGTTGTTAAACAATGGCATAAAGTCCTGTTAAAGCCATCAGTCTAAATTTTTTCAACTGCAGAATAAGATCCACCAATCAGAGAATCGGCGACAAACAAAGCACACAAAACAAGCTCTGCAGCGAACGCCCGATTCCATGACACACTGTGAATGATGCAATCAAGTCGGTCTCTCTACACTTTTAAACTACTTTTATATTTAGCTCCACAATATCTCGCAGACTTACTATGCACACACAATCCTTCCAGATCCTCAGATCAGGTAATAGCCGGTTGCTATATGTCCCTAGATCCAGGTTACAGTGCAGAGGGGACCGAGCATTTGCTGTGGCAGGCCCTAAGCTTTGGAACAGTTCGCCTGTGTCAGTTAGAGCTGCTTCCACATTGTCAGTTTTTAAATCTCTGCTCAAAACCCATCTCTTTTCCCTTGCTTTTAATGTTTTGTAATTTGTTAGGATTTAAAAAAAAATTTTATTTATTCATTTTATTGTACAGCACTGTGGTCAACCAAGGTTGTTTTTAAATGTGCTTAAAAAAATCAACTTGACTTAATATTTTGCAATAAACAAAGGAATAGTTCACCCAGAAATTATAATTCTCTCATCATTTACTCAAAGTTTGACATTGGCTTGAAAAAGCATAGCCTTAAAGTTTACAAAAAATTTTTTTTAAAAGCCTTAAAGTTAGATGGACAGACAGACAGACAAACATAAATTCAGATAGATAAATAGATAGATAGATAGATAGATAGATAGATAGACAGACAGACAGACAGAACAGTCTGAAGGTCTGTGCTGAGTTTGGTGGATGTAGCTTGAAAGCTCTAGGAGGAGTTTTAGTTGATAATTTTGGTTTTTGGTTTAGGGAATTTGGAAAAACCCTTAACCAAGTCTTTAGAACAACAGTATGTTGGCTTTGTCCATCTAACACAAGTTCCTGCCATAATTCTTGAATTGACATGTCCCCACCTCAGAAAGCTGAAAATCCCACGGCAAATTTTGACATTGCGGCAACATTCATATGTGCTAAAATTGTAAATGCAATCATTCCGGCAGGACTTGAAGGCAGCATAATAGTACCGATGCAACTTCTTATTGGTTGACTTGAGGTTCAGAAACATGCTATGGGCACAAATCAAAAATTCCACAAATTTAAAGTGGTCTTTGAATGGACTTATATAGTGTAATATGAAGTCATGGGTAAAGTATTTGATGGTGGTAACACTTTTGGCATCAGAGTTGTTTTGAAAGCATCTGAAATTATGACCCAAACCACAGCGTTCTGTTTGTTTTCAGTCAGAGCAGAAGGGAGAGGCCCTTTGCTGGGGCCACCAAACCTCTAAATCAAACTTCACATCATTCAGCCATCTTCTTGTAGTTTTAAGTAATAAATACAAGCTTGGTTTGTTGTGCTTTTTAGTCACAAGGCTTCGCAGGTACAGTAAGTGTTTGATAATCAGTCTCGCCACATTTGTTAGAAGGAGAGCGAAGTGCAAAATAGACCGTATGTAGTGTTTGCTATATTATACTCCTCTACAATTTCTGTCATTAGTCTCTATACCTAAGTCCATAATGTTACAGTCTACAATATTACATTTCATATGATGATGATGATAATGGGCCAAAATGACTGATACTGTACAATGTAAAACAGTTGTGATCAAGGAGAGCTTGTTGTGTCTCATAACAAAACTTTTGAAACTCTTTCAAACATTCAATTCCACAAACCTTGGCAAGTCCAACAATTATTCATTCCTCAGAAATGCTAATTTTAGCAATCTGGGAACTTGGTGGACTGATATCCTGTGCACTCTGACCCCTGGGAGTTGCATTAAGCCAGCCAATCAGATTCTAGCTTACCGTTTTGTGAGAGCACTAGCCTTTTTATGTGCTGTATGCATCAGACGTGGGCTAAAACTTGGTTAGATGCTTTAGAATAGCCACTGACCGCAGGCCAATGGTGAAAGGCAGACAAGGATGGCAAATACATTAGTAGCATTTGAAATACAAATACATTGTTTGTGCCCAATGAATATTTCAGCCTTTTACTCAAATACTCCCCTGAGTTACACATGCAAGTGACTCACTCATCGGAACAAAGCACTCAACAGACGGCTGTGATAATGGTGAAGGCTCATAGCCAGATTATTGTCTAGAGGCACAAGCGGTAATTGTGCATTTTTTTCTGTTCCTCCTTGCAGATGTTTGAGAGAGAGAGAGAGATGTGTTGAGCTGTCATAGCAGATTTGAGAAAGGTGCACTAGGTGTGTAAGAACTAAGAGGTGGCTTTTTGCCTTTTTGTATTGTATAATACACTAAAAAAGGAGACGTGGAATTATTAGGGAGAGAGAAAGAGAGATTGCTAGCACCTTAACTGTAACCAAACTTTATAAGTGAGTGATCTGGAACACTCTTCATAGGCAGCAACTAAGCAAGGTAACTTAGAAGGCAACATAATGTCGCTGCTTACTTTCTATTTACTAATGCTGCTCAGGGTTTTTAGTTGTAAAGGATAGAATCTCAAGAGTGCAATCGTCTGTCCTAACATAAATAAAAGGGGTGGAGGAGTGTGAGGGAGGTAGTATATAAAAATCTATATCAAAACATGGTTACAAAATGCACTATATGTTGCCATTAAATGCTCTATTTATTACTGCTTTTGGCATCTAATGCACTTCTGCAGCAACTCACAGCTCTTTATCGCAGCAAACAATTAGTCACAACAGTAGGCAGTTGGTGTGAGAGTAAGTGTTGATGTAATCTACACTCTGCTGTGCAGAGGTTTGTGTGTGTGTATGAGGTTGTGTGTGTGTGTGTTCAGTGGCCCTCATATTGCTCTCCCAGCCATGGGGGTGGGAAATGGGTTGTGTTTGCCTGTAGTAGACTAAGACCCCTTGCCAAAAGAGGTTGGGAGGTCCAACTCTCTTTGACATACTCTCGCTGTCAAGAAACATGCAGGAATCTGCCTCTTTGTCTTGTCACAGTGTTTCATGAACAAAACCAAGGCTTTAAGATAGAACATACAGTACATAAGGGGGGCTGTACACAGAGACACCACACATACACAAACATCTCATTCTCATTCCCAATTGAGAAAATGACAAGGCATATTGGCTGTTGCTCAGACAGGTTTTGTATGGATTGTTTTAATAGACTGCATCCCTCTTTTGTCATGAAATATTCCCCGCACGCAAGCACATCGCATTCCCCGCAACATACAGTATTGCCATGGCAAACTCTGTGCCTTGAATTGACGGAGGCAGTAATTTTCGATGAATCTGGTTATAATGTCACTCATTAAATCCATTGTCATCAAACGCAGAGGCCCAAATCTCAATAATAGTGTTTATATTGTGATTTGCAAGTCTTTTATTTTATTATGTTAATGTGAGGGGGGAATGTATCCGTGCCCATTAAGGGATATAAAATGTGTTTTTTGAAATAAAAAGACTGCAGAACAATGATTATTTATGCCATTTCTCTCTGCAGTAACTCCCATTATAATAATATCCTTGTTAATTACATGAACTGACTGCGGAATTTATTTTACCGAGCAGAGAGGGGATTTTGTAGTCTGTGTGTATGATGTCTCTAAAATTACAATTCAGGCGCTCAGCCAATTTTCTGGAATAAGAGCTCAGATATGAAACCATTCCTTAACATGGGTGTAGTTAAAACCTGGATTGAACAGCACATTTAATTTGAATCTCAATGGAGTTCCCATGAGGAATCAATATGAGGGTTTATTTGCTACTTTTTACAGCTGACATTTATGGGTAGATGCCTCATGCATTGTTTCGCTAAATGCTTTTTGCTAACAAAGGGGTTTGCCTGGTTAGCTTCAGTAGTTAACTCCTGCTGGTAGATGCTGTAGCTACTACGCAATTTTGTGGGTAAAAAAGTCTTCTATATTGACAGGTATTCAAAAGTGTTGCCGTGAATTCAGACAAAATAAAATGTTTTGGAAGTAAATCGCAACTGTTTCATTATATTACTGTACACTCACAAAGCACTTTATTAGGAACACCTGTACACCTACTTATTCATGTGATTATCTAATCAGCCAATCGTGTGGCAGCAGTGCAATGCATAAGATCATGCAGATACGGGTCAGGAGCTTCAGATAATTTTCACGTCAACCATCAGAATGGGGAAAATTTTTTATCTCAGTGATTTCGACCGTGGCATGATTGTTGGTGCCAGACGGGCTGGTTTGAGTATTTCTGTAACTGCTGATGTCCTAGGATTTTCACTCACAACCATCCCTAGAGTTTACTCAGAATGGTGCCAAAAACAAAAACAAAAAACATCTGTAGGGCTTTACTGGTTGTTTAGATCAGTGGTACTATCAGAAATAATTAATAATTATTTCTTTAGTTATTAATAAATATTCAAATTAAATAATAGAATCTAACTCATTAAAAACCTCATACACCAGTAAAAGTAGTGTGCTACGTTCAGGAGTGGGTTTGGTTATTAGCAATAATTAATAATTATCAAAGATAATTATTAATGATTAAAATCAATAGAACATTGATTTGAATCAATCTTCGCTTTTTTAATCCTTTAAATCAACAATTATCAAAGATAATCGTTAATTGTTAACATCGATGAAACATTGATTAAAATTAACACTAGCTTATTGATCCTTCAAATTCAACAATCATCAAAGACAGTTATCAATTATCAAAAATCAATAGAATATTAATAAGGATTAATATCGCTGGGGCACCACCCTGGAATCAGGGACTAATAACCAGATAGTATAACAGTCTCGATATTAGATTGTTCTCTTAGGAAAATCGACATCCGAAGAATATCGATTTTCGAAAAAAAAACAATGAAGGCTTGAATCCGAGCACTGACATCCTGTCAGCATTTGACACAGGTGTATGCAATCAAACCAAAACACTTCTCTTTGAAATATAACAAAGTTTATTTATGCAGTAATATCAATTAATCAATACAATGCAGTCAATAAACTTCCGACTTACAACTACAAACTAAACAGTGATATGATTATATATGGTAACCAAAATAATCCTATAACACATGAGGAAGGTGTGTGTGTGTGTGTAAGGAGGGACGCGCACAAAATGGCGGACGTGACTCTCGTGGAGAGTACATCACGCGAATTTTCCGGCCAGAGAATATAGCCACGGATGTGGGCAGAGAGAAACCGGTCAATGGCATCTGCCCGTTTTTCCGCGTGTCTCCGCTTGTACGATAACTTAGGGACAAAGCTGAGCTTTATCATGAAGTTATCTACTAGCCAAAAATGTGTACGAGAATGTTTGTGAGGGGTCGCATGTGTGTGGTTAGTACGAGAGAGAGAGAGAGAATAAAGTGACGGCACCAAAGCCGGTTTCGCGATCGTTGGAGAGAAAGCAGCTGTTAGCTGTATGGCGGAAATACACTACAGTCCAATGTGGTTGGACTACAACACAGCAGATCTCATTCGTGATAACCGTACATTTAAGTAATACCTTGAGTATTATTAGCAGCAATGAGCGGACTCGGCGCTCCGTAAACTGTACAAGCAATAACCTTGATACACAAGAATAACACACTTTAATATTCTATTTCTGCCCAGACGTAAACCTCTTACTTGAATCGTATGAGGACGCAGACGAATGTGTGTTCATCCATCCTTTAACTCCGACTCGGTTCCTCGAGGCTCGGGTGATGATGGGAGGCCATTTCCTCACTCTGTCGGCGGGCAGTACGGCTGCTGATTCTCGGCGGGCTGGTGGAAAAATCAGCGACGTCGACTTGATTGAAGAGGGAGAGAAATCTTTTTTCTATTCACTTCTGCAGGCAAACGGATGAAGACGCGGATTGCTCGGCGATCTCCTTCGGATCCGTTAGTGTGTTCGGTGGAACACAGAGTAATCTCAACTCGTCCAGCGAGATGGAGATTGTATGGCCACAGTTTTAAGTCGTACATTACTTCCTTGTGCCACGAGGCTACACCTGAGAACAGCGATGAGCTGCGTCTACACACTGTGAGCAAAGTTGCTGGCAGCAAATCCCGGAAGCATCTCAGAGGTATTTCTACTCCTGATGACATCTTGGGAATGTCTTCTATCTGAATACATGAGGCCCAACAATCCACTGAGTGGCAGTTCTGCGGCCGGAATCGTCATGTTGATGAGGTCAGTGGAGAATGGCCAGACTGGTTCGAGCTGACAGAAAGGCTACAGCTATAAATTGCCCGATGTGGTCTTTTGGTGTTGTAGCCAATCTGCCTCAAGGTTCGACGTGTTGTGCATTCTGATATGCTATTCTGCTCACTACAATTGAACTGAGTGGTTATCCAAGTTACCACTCTCTACAACTGTAAAAGAAAAAAAAATCCTCTGGCTCCGGAGATATTGGTCATGTGGCATTTGGGCTCACGTGATTGGCTAAAAAAATAAAATGTTTTTGGAACTGAGTGCCCATGAGCAAAGATGGCAGACTGCGGGTTGCATACTTCCAGGGCTGTATGCGCCAGCCGAGCAACTACCATTGAGATGAATGGAAAGGCTAATGGTCAGCTCTCTCCAGGTATTATAAGTCTCTTTTCACCTAAAAAGCTCTTTATCTACTGTGGTCAGTGCAACACTGGCTAAAAACATGATTCGAGAAGGCACAAATAAAAAAAAAATCTGGATCCATATGTGAACTTATTTAGCTTGCTGTTCTTCCAAGTTTTCAGCGGCACATCCATTACTGTCATTTCTTGAAAGCCTTGACAACACAAAAGAGCTTAACTTTGTATAAAATATCCCCCGACAATAGCTCAACAAGTGAGTCAGCTTTGTCTTAAATTCTGGCTCGTAAACGTGACAAGTTTGCACTCATTTGAAGTCTTTGTGGCTGGGTGTTTTTGTAAGCCTGGATGAGAAAATGATCATGTAACATGGAAATAAAAGATGGAATATTTATAGAGGCCATGCAAATCGTTTGTTTCTGGGCAGACATAAAAGAAAGGGGAAAAAAGAAAAACAGAACAAATGAACAAATAATGTTGCCAGACGCACTCAAAGGACGAACTGTCACACTTGTTTGCCTTTTGAAAAGGCCTCCCTATTCAAGAGTAGATTTCAGATCTACAAAACACAAATGTTCAGCATGCATAATGCATAATGGGTGATGGGGGGTATGAGGGGGACGGTGGAGAACAATCACTGCTATAACAAAATCAAAAAGATGATGGGGTCTACAGTCAGGACTTTGTGGTCAGTTGAGGACCTATTAGAGAAAGGCATGTCACCACAGAGGGATGGAGACCACTGTGATAAGACATCACTAATATTGACTGGATTAAATTTGAGGGGTGGAGGTTACATTCCCTACCGTGCCCCAACTGCAGATAAGCTCAACTATGATACACATCTGAAACAAAAATGTAAGAATTCATGGTCTGGATTACTGTTTTCACAATGCCACCATTTCTGTAGTCGATACAGTAAAATACCAGTAAATTCTTCTGTGTTGAGTTCTGTATTGAGTCAAACCTCTATATACCGTAGAACAACTGGTATTGTTTTTTTTTTTTGTTTGTTTTTTTATTGTTTAGAATTGAAGAACCAGTACTTTTAACAAGCCTAGTCTGGATAGATATTGATGCCCCTAATGGACTCATATACTTCATAAAGTATGTATGTATTTATCTGAACCACTAGGATTCTGCACAACAGATTAAGCCTTAGTCCAGTTGAAGATTAGTGTCTAACTGTCACAAGATTAATTAATCAAACACATTCTGTCCACTGTCTGCTTAAAATGTTTCCTGGAGGTCATATGGGACCACATTAATCGTCCTGTCCGAGGACTGCACGTAACCCCAGCCAATTCGCTCCAAGGTCCCGTGCCAGCCAGGTGGTTCGTGCAGCTGTGAAACAGGCTCTGCTCGCTCTACGGCCAGCTCTTTCCTCCATGCCTGACTTCATCTTGGGTCTGTATGGGCCTGCAGCTGTTCATTCGCCAGCATGGCGGTCCAACCGCAGGCTATGAATAGGGTAGGACATAACATGTCAACAAACATTAAACCTGGTGGATTGTGGCAGATTGAATGGAGTTTGGTGGAATGTGGTTGGATCGTATTTTGGCAGTGCTAGGGTGTTGATGTTCCTTTACCCCAGTATGGCAGAAAAATGTTAGAGTTGCTTGTTTAGTACAGGTCAGACTACATCAATTCTCTTAAAATTTACTCACCCCCGTGTTAGTCTGAAACCCATATGAATTAGTTTATTCTGTGGAAAACAAAGGAAGATGATAGGCAGAGTGTTTGGCCTTAGTCATCATTAACTTTTATTGTATGGAAAAGATGCAGTGAAAGTGAATCTCTTCTCTTTTTTTCCCCACGGAAGACAAAAATACAGGTTTGAAACAACAAGATGGTGTGCAAATTGGCATAATTTTCATTTGTGGGAAAACTATCCCTTTAACATGCTGAAATCGCTATGGATTTGTCTCTAGCTTGGTGGAGTCCCACAGTTTCAACGGGACTATATGAAAAGTCACCTTGATGACTTTGTCAGCTCCGTGTTCATTTGAACCCCATCTGTGTCTGAGGGAAATGAGACCCAGCTGGACAGGTGGAGAGGCAGCGGGATTGAGCCAAAGGGGTGCAAACTTTTTCCTCACAGGCTGCCAAATTATAATCACTTTGGCGATTGGACTCAGCATGTTATTCTTAAAGTTAAGGTGGAAGAGTATTACCTCCCCTCCGAAACTGATTTCTCTCCCCTCACCCATCTTGTTTTCCCTTGTTCTTGCAATTTGTACTTAAAAATCAGGTCACTTTGCTTTGTAGTTTTCCATTTTAGTTATTGTTTCTGAATCTTTAAAAGCTTGCCCTAAATATGATAATTTCACAGAGTGGCTCTGTTCCAAATCTAAGTAAGCCACATCGCTGTCTTCTGCCTACATAGGCATCCTAAAGGCGCAGTCATACTTACCTTCGCACATCGAAATTCTGTGATCGCAATACAGTCATCTCAATGGAGTTTCCGGTGGCAAAGAATTTCCCCATGCAGATTTCGCATGAAGTTCAGGTTTGGTGAAATTTGACAGGCGAATTCATCGCGTTGACCAATACAAAGTTGTTTGGATTGGCAGTGACCTCTGTGTGGGCGGTGCTTCATATATAGCTACACTGAATATTCACATTGGACAAGGATATCATTGTAGCGGCGAGTTTCTTTTTAATTTCACTCTCCCAGAGTATAAAGTGCAGCATTTAAAAGAGGCTGCTTGGCCGTGCAAAGTTAAATGTGACCGCACCTTAAGTCATCATCCTTACTGAAATGGAACCTCAAAAGTGACCAATTTGGAATAGTCTTTATAAGTAGAAACTCTGTGCGTTATACAAACAGCGCTCCTCATGCGAAAAACTCGTAAGACTAGACCAGAGACTATTTAGCCCGAGATGGAGCACTTGTATTCAAATGAATGGGATATATTGGAACACCCAATATCCTGGATGTAGAAAAGGAAGATATTGTTAAGCTATCAATACATAACACTGTGTAACAAATTATAATTTTATTATTTATTTTTTGGTTCCTGGGTAGTAAGTGTTATTTCCTAATTGCTTATGCCTCAAAAGTATAGAAAATGGCTATTATTCCCCACAAACTTTGCTTTTGTGACCAGGACAGTGATATTTAGAAATTTACCTATTTTTCAGAACATTCCAGATAGATTCAGTGCTGAGTAAACTTGGAGTAACTTCTAGAACTTTCTAGAACTTTCCAGTAACATAAATAGTATGGCCTTCAGTTTAGTTGGATACTAAAGTGGATACATATCTGCATTTTTCTGAGATGGTATCAAGAGGCTGCAAGCATCCGGCAGACACATTTTGCTATGTCTGCGGCCAATTTATCAAGACAAGAGCGAAAAAGTACTCCGTGGAAGCATCTGCTAAGATGTGTGAGTCCTAAAAGGCATATTTCGGCATGCCTGTCGGGGATCACGGCAAACCCTGGGCACCTCATTTCACCTGCGAGCACTGCAAAAACACTCTGGAAGGTAAGATGGACAATTGTTGCTCAGAATTTTATGTTATAAAATTTGTTCATTTTTAAAATTGTAAAAGTTTTTAATTTAACATTTTTTATTTTTTTGGGGGGGGGGATGCCTTTGGGACAGCAGGGACACCAAGGCAAACTACCACAGGCGGGACTGGCCACAGCAGACCGAGTTCTCTGTGGGGAGGAACAGCGTCAAGTGGGAGCCACTAGTGGACCCCCAGAAGGTGCTGATGCCACCACTGCCAATCAAATTGGGCCTTATGAAACAATTTGTCAGAGCTCTAGATAAGGAGTAGGCAGCCTTCAAGTACCTTCAAGACTTCTTCCCTAAGCTGTCTGAGGCAAAGGTCAAAGCCGGTGTCTTCGTCAGACCACAGATAAAGAAGATCCTGGAGTGCAATGAATTCCCCAAGAAGCTCATTAGTAAGGAGAAAGCGGCTTAGAACAGCTTGTCGCAGTGGTTCGGAGCTTCCTGGGCAATCACAAGGCCGAAAACTATGTGGAGCTGATTGAGACTCTGGTGAAGAACTATGGCACAATGGGCTGTAGGATGTCCCTCAAAGTCCATATCCTTGATGCTCATCTTGATAAATTCAAGGAGAACATGGGAGCGTACACGGAGGAAGAAGGCGAGCGCTTCCATCAGGATATACTGGATTTTGAACGCCGCTACCAAGGACAGTATATCGAGAACATGATGGGAGACTACATTTGGGGGCTGATTCGTGAAAGTGATTTACAGTATAATCGTAAATCTCGAAAAACTACTCACTTCTAAATCTTTTATAGTCATTCTTGTATTACTTTAGCATAAATACATTTTTTTTCTGACTTTATTTGAACGAAAAGACACATTTGCCCATTTTCTCATTGGAAATAATAATAAACACAAAAATTGTGTTAATTGTTGATAATATGGTTAAATATTATGTTTTGCATACTTTTAGTTGTTAATAAATTATATGAAGTATTTCTGTAAGCAACATTTGGATCATTTCGTCTGCCATCTTAGATTTATTTTTTCACTTGTCGCAATCCATTCTCAGATTGCCTTATTCACAAAGGAGACATGCATCAGGGCTCCAGACTAAACAAATGACGTAGGAGCCATTGGCTCCTAAACTGAAACTTTAAGGAGCCAAACGGCTGTTTGTAGTCACCAAATCACAGAATTGCTCGATTTAGGGGGCTTTCACGCTGGGCACGTTTGCTGCGGTCCAATTCCGAGTGCGATTGTTCCCGGTGCCCCCCGCAGCGTTGGTCTGGTTTCACACTCACTTGATTCTATCGAACCCCGGTCCATTTGCGTTCATCTTAAGTCATCACAAACACGCATGGAGAGCACAATGCGACTCATCATACTTTTTGTTTTTTTTTGTTATTTTGGTGCCATTATGCACAGCAGAGTGAACGACAACTGCGTATATGTGCGCTTCATGGCATAACTCGTCAGATGTCCAGGGGAAGGCAGCTTGCTGCTGCTCGCAAACGGCATTTTTTTGAGGAGACAGCTGATTGCAAGGATATCATTTGCACCTTTGTTTACACTGCACGCTCGTGTCCAAGATGAAGTTATCGCCACTGTCATCTCCTATTATACCCTATATTTATAACCTATAATAGTATTTAAATATAGTATTTATAAGATAGGTAGTTAGATAGACAGATAGATAGACAGACAGACAGACAGACAGACAGACAGTATTTATAGTGTTGATTGTACTTGTGGTGTCATTACTTTTTTGGGACTTTCAGGAATGAAACACGCATGCGCAGGTTACTTTACTTCCTAAACGAGTGCGCACCCGAGTCCGAGTTGCTTTCACATTCACACAAATCGCTACAGTTCCATTGCAACTGAACTCAGACCACCTCTTACAGGTAGTCTCGGGTTCGGTACCACGGTGCACTCCCCGGTCCGCATGACAGCTTTCACATTACCAATTTTTCATGCGAACCGTGCTCTGTTTCGAACTAAACTGCCAGTGTGAAAGCACCCTTAGATTGTTGTTCAGAAACAAGATAGAAAGCTGGAGAAAAGGAAGACAGCTGATAACCCATTAATCTGTGGTTTAATAAACAGTATATATAGTTGAGAAGATAAGTTTGCCTTCCCTTTTGTCTCAAATGTTCACACCCTTTTCGTAATTTATTATGAGAATTAAAAATATAAGAGATGAAAAATGTTTTTTTATTTAGTACTGCCCTTCAGAATCTACATTACAGATAATTACATAAAGTACAGTATGCATATAGTAGTTTGTTGTCTTCATGAGCATCAATGAATGTTTGCACCTTGTGTAATAGTTCTGTATGAGTCCCTCAATTGTCAAAAGCTTGATCTCACATATATATATATTTACAGGGTTGGGAGGGTTACCTTTGAAATGTATTCCACTACAGATTACAGAATACATGCTGTAAAATGTAATTTGTAACGTATTTCGTTAGATTACTCAAGGTTAGTAATGTTTTCTAAGTACTTTGGATTACTTCTTCAGCAGTGGTAGATTTTTTCACTTGTTTTGACTATAAAAACTCAGTAAAGTAAGCAAGCCAGTAAAGTAAGACAAAATACACATGTTAAAAATACATTCTCTGAAAAACCTAAATATCTTATGCAGTGTTGTTACTAAAACAAGATTAATCAAATTGATTTTAAGGATTTGTAGATATTTTTACAGGAAAACAATACAAAAATTATTATCAAGAATAAGATTTTGCCCTAATATCAAAGGTCTTACTAGAAAAAAGAAATTATGATCCAACGTGAATTTTCTTGATAAAAAAATATGATCGTGCCTGGTAACGTGCATGTAAAATGGCTAGAAATAGCATTTTAGCTTAGTGTAAAGCTGACAGTTTACACAAGGTTTATTTCTATTTTTTCTGCTTCAAACTTACTCCAAACTTACTTCTCTGTCTGCTCGTATGAATGTAACACATCATAAGAAAGTGTTTCACCGCTGTTCAAATGCACTTTGGATCGCATCATTTATATGTATAATTTTTTCCATCTGAAAGGACTAAATATTAAATGAAACAAATGACAATAAAATGCAAAGTAATCTCTTCAGTAATCAAAATACTTTTGAATGTAACTGTATTCTAAATACCAATGATTTAAATTGTAACTGTAGTGGAATACAGGTCCTAATATTTTGTATTTTAAATATGTATTCCCGTTACTTGTATTTCGTTACTCCCCAACCCTGTATATATATATATATATATATATATATATATATATATATATATATATATATATAATGTTTATATAAATATACAGTACTGTGCAGAAGTCTTAGGCACATTATATTTTTCACAAAAACATGTGTCTTAAAACGGTTATGTTATATATATTCTGTCTTTAGTTTGTCAGTAGGAAATATCAGTTTTAGATTTCAACTTTGCCTTTGCAAATAGAACTGAATTGAAGAAGAACAAGAAGTCCTACAACAGATGTTAAGGCCCCCACAGAGCCTGGGTCTCAACACCATTGAGTTAGTCTGGGATTACATGAAGAGACAGAAACAACTGAGACAGCCAAATAGATAGAAGAATTGTGGCAATTCTCCAAGATGCTTGGAACATCCTATCTGCCAACAACCAAGAAAAACTGTGTCCAGGTGTACCTAGGAGAACCGGTGCTTTATTAAAGGTTGTCACACCAAATATTGATTTAGCTCTTTTTTATGTTGACTGGACACTTTATGACGTTAATTGATAAATGAAAACTGTTTATGGCATTATTTTTGAAGACTTCCTCATTATGCATTTTTTTAATATATAAATATTTTAAATATTGCCTTAGTCTTTCTTTACGGACCGGATGGCCCAGACACAGAGACTACAAGAGTGAAAACTGAAAGAAATTCCAGATGCAGTTTACTGTGCTACACCAATCCCAATCAATAATTACCAGGAGAAAAAAAGTGGTACACAGTACGGGACTTTTAATTATAAAGAAGCCCGAAATACACTTGGGACTCTTATTTTGAATGTCTGCACACCCAGATGTGAGGACACTGATGGCTGATTCGCTGAGAAAGTGAATTTTATTCAAACTGCTAACCTGGGCTCCTGAATTCAAACCCTCAGTTCTTTTCGGGTGATTTATGAAAAAGAATCGGTTCAAAAGAGTCATTTGTTCACGACTCTCTCGCGCTGGGTTTGTTGTTGCACGTGGTGCAGCGAGCTTGTCATCACAACAGAACGGGTAAAAAGTGGCACGAGACACACTGGTGGTGTGCGCTCTAAAGATGTATTCAATAACTCACAAGATGATATCTGACGAAACCGCATATGAACGCACAGAACCTGACTATTGCCATTGGCGACTAGATGTTAAATTATTGTCGCAATCAATTATTTTTGGTTGCATTTGCGACCGTTTTAGTCACAGTCTAGAGCCGTGTGCATGCTGCCTTAGAATTTGGACAGAGGAAGGTGTCTTAGAAGGCAGCACAATCATGCTGCCAACCTTTTGGAACAGCCTTCGCATTGGGGGTTCACTTTTGGTGCCTTAAAATATCACCTATGTAGGCAGCTGAGCTCACCAGGATTTGTACAGCACCAATGTTTTTGGAAAATCTGGTTCTTTGTAAAAAGATTCACATGAATGTTCAAAGTAAATATAGTTTTTCTTTGATCGTAGGAACTTGAGCGTTTTACGGCATATAATTACTGTAGTGCATTATTATCAATGGGGAAAAAAAGCACACATGCTATGATTATTCCACAAAAATCAAATTCCATCATCTGTAGTGGCCAATATAATCAGACCGAAGCCTTTTTACTGTCCTCTACTGCCAATTAATTACAAATGGACCTCTTGAGCTCCTGAGGCCTAAACCTTTGTCACTGTGTGTATGTGTGTGTGTGTGTGTGTGTGTGTGAACGTGTGTGTTACACAGTGAGAGAGCTCTCAATTGCTCTGGATTGTGGCATATTTCCTCATTAGCCCCTCTAGAGACAGACTCTGTTGCAAATGACCTTTGACCTGTTGGCTTAGTGACGGATGCTGCAGTGCCGATGATTGTCAGCTGGCTGGCAGTGAGTCTGCTCTGACCTGCCCAGTTGACACCTCACTCTCATTCGTTTCAGCATCACGGTGCATTTTTCAACGCCTGGACGGCAATGGCTTACCGTTATGGCTTATGTTGTTTCGAATCCGTTTAACTTTCTTTCTTACATGGAACATGAAAGGGAGATTTTAGACAGAATATTAGCCTCAGCCACTATTAACTTTTATTGCATTTTTATTCCATACAATGAAAGTAAATGGTGACTGAGGTAAACGATTTTCCCTAACATCTCCTTTTGTGTAACACAGAAGAAAGAACGTCATATGGGTTTGGAACACATGAGAGTGAGAAAACAGTGACAGAAATTGTCATTTTTGGGTGAACTATCCCTTTAATGCTGTGCTGTATATATCGGATATCCGATATATGAACTGTAATTATTGATACTGATGTAAAGTGTGCTAAAAACAGTAGTATTTCATCAAAGCCAAGTGCAATCCATCTTGTGGAAAAAATGACCCAGGGTTATGAATGGAGAACTGTTTGTGGTTGCTGGTTACATGTAAATGGCTTCCTAGCATGAGAACGTTTTGGTAGGCTACTGTAGAAAAAAAAAAAAACACTTGGAGCTTTGTGTTGGATAGTTTATGTGTACAGTGTCTAATATGCTCAGAAAGTGGATTCCAGGATTAGCATATCTCTGGTGCCTGCTCATTCATCAGAATTTTCTGTTCAAAACCAACAAGGAATTTTGGAAAGCAGTCAGAGTGAAAGAACTCAAGGAGGAATGTTGTAATGTGCCTGAGTTTATTATGAGATTTGCATGAGTTTGGAGGAATTATAAACAAATATAAATATGAACCTTATAATTTTGTTACTTCAATTCTTCCATACAAAATGTTGTATTATTGGAGCTGTAAAATTGTCTAAATTGTCCTTTTAGCTGTGAGACTAATGTTTTAGGCAGATTAACTTCTAGCATTAACATCATAATTCCAGTGATTGGGCTTTTCTCTGTGTAAACAGTTTATTTCTGTTATCCTTGTGCACATCATTCAAAAGTAATAGGGTTTACCTATTTTGCATGGTCTTGACAGGATTTGAAAAATTGGATATAACTTTGCACAGACAATGTCAGTAAGTGATTTTTTTTATAATTTACATTTATTCATTTAGCAGACACTTTTATCCAAAGCAACTTACAAATGAGGAATATAGCAAAAGCGATTTGTCATAAGGAGGCAATAACATGCGTAGTGCTGCAATACAAAGTTTCAAATTGCACAGAGAAGTACCTGTTTTTATTTAGAAAGAAAAAACAGTGGTTGTTTTGTAAGGGAGCATGAATGCCTTGAAAAGTTTACTCAAGTGTCAAATGGCAGCCAGGGCATTTTGATAAAGTGAGGTGTGACATGCGCTTTTTTGGGCTCGTTGAAAACCAAACACACCACTATGTTCTGGATTAATTGCAGAGGTTTGACTGTACATGCAGGAAGTCCTGCCAAAAGAGCATTGTAGTAGTCCAGTCTAGATATGACAAGAATCACACTATCACACTATTCTTGTGTTAACATTTATAAAGTATTTTGGCTATATTTTCGAAACAGTGTGTATTTTAACTTTTATCCCAGTGCAATACTTGCCTCATAGACTCCCATTGTTTACAAAAAGCTTAATAGTAAACAACACTTTTTTTAACCCTGAAACATTCCTTTAAAGTTCAAAAAGGCAGAATCATTGTCTTTAAGTTTCTATAAGTATCGCATGGGACACCGGAATTTCTGCCTTTTTAAAACAAAACAAAACAGCTTAATATGCATAAAGAATGATTTATAGGAGGATTTATGTTTATGAGCTAATATTTGTTTATGAGAATCTGAGATGGGATTCTAAAATGAGATCATCATTTAACTGAAATGCCTTTCCTGCATGTCTCATTTTTGTGTGATTTAATGAACTTCTTGTAAAGGGAAAGTGTTTTCTCTGCTGTCTTTGAAGGTTTGTCTGACTGTGCTCATCAGCATGCAGAGCAGTAGTTGATGGGTTAACCCTTTCAGTGCCACAAGCAGTTTGATTGGCCTTGGCCAACACCATCTCTCTCTGTCTCTCTCTCTCTCTCTTTCTCATTTGCCCCCCCCCCCCCCCCCCATCACTATGTCTGGGCCTGGAGCCTGTTGCTATGGTAACCTCAGGAAGAGTTAATGCAGCAGGAGACTGAAATTGTATTATCTTCTATTTTTCTCCCTTCTCCTTATATATATATATATATATATATATATATATTATTATTATTATTGGGAAGGTGAGTTAGATTAGTGTTGGGATAGAGCATTGTTTCACACAAAATTTCAAATAAAAAATATTATCTCTTGTGTGTGCAGTCATAAGAATTTGGCTGTTCTTGTTTAAGAATTATAGTGAATTTTTTTCAGATTAAAATTTTTTATTGGTTGATTCTCAAACACAATACAGAATAAAGCAAAGAATACATGTACAGAGTCAATTATAGTGACTTTTAAAACAATGTGATAGAGATATTTTGGCAAAGCTGACTAAATGCTTGATATGTGGTGATTTTGAGATTATCAGCAAATACCAATAACTGTGTCAATTAGGCTAATAGAAGAGCACCTCCTTATGTCAGTTCCGAAATATACAGAGCTTGTTAATTGGTAATAAACATTTTCTGCATTAATAATAATAATAATAATAATAATAATAATAATGATCTTGCCACCCCCCTAAAAATGTGAAAGAATAAACACAAAGGGCTCATTTATCTTACTACCTTTACCATTCTTTGCTTCCTTAACTGTCTCACCTTTATTCATGTGCACTCAATCACCCTCCCACCGTTTCCTGTCTGACACTTGAGCTCCAGTGAGGGCTTGTTTGCTTTGTCCTACAGCTTGTCTCACTTCATGTTCCTGCCCATTCGTTGACAGTGATGAGCACGAGTTCAAGGGCTCCACTCGAGACCATTTGATTTGCCTGAAATCCCTGTATTAACCATATTGTAATCCCAGTGTCCGCTTGTAATGAACTATCTGGTGTGTTTTAGTGACTGAAAAATTAATAAAGTGTCTGAACGTAAGCTTGACAAAACAGTGATAAGTGCAGGGAGAGGTGGCATGAACTTATACACCAGGTTTGAGTTTGAATTTAGACACTATTGTGATTGTGTATACATATTCATGTATGTTAATGGAATATTATGTGTCCAATTATTAATTGAATCCAGAACATTAGTTGGACTTGTACAAAGGCTGGTGTATTAACTACTTGGCACAGGTTACTACATTCATTATTAACAGGTAACAGCTTTAGCTGACTTTCAAGGACACATAAAAATCAATAGGAACAACAACAATCAAATATTTGAACTTAAAATAAATAAATAAAAAAAAAACATTTATGACCTTTTTGGTCAAATATTCTGAATTTACATAGAATGTATTGATCACGGTAAAATCTAGAAAACTTGTGTAATTAGTTGGCTTAATAAATGTATGAGTGTATTCTTGAACTGACACACACATGCACACACACAAATACAACACACATAGTATTGTTGCAAGCACATTGTGGTGTCTTATCAGTTCCTGTCCAGTTGAAGTTGGAGGGTTTCACCCATAATTATGATCTCTTATTTGTCTTCACTCTGCCCTGATAAAGCAGTTGTCTGTTTTTTTTTTCTTTTCTTTTTTCTGTCTTATCAGGATCTCTCTCTTTCTCTGTTCCTATAGGTGTTTTTATAGAAAAAGTGTTAGGTGTATGTGTTTATATGAGTCTTACTGTTAATTAATTAGTCACGTTCATGTTTCACACCACAGGGACTCCCTTTTTTGCCTTAGTTTTAATGGTAAAAATGTCATTCACTGCAGGAAAACTTAATATTATAAAAGTCCAGAAGAAATTGGTTTATTCATTTAAATATATTAATAACTAATTTAAATATAAATTTATAAAATGTATGAAATGAGATTTGTAGACAGATTTACTCATTTACTTTTATATATTTACCCAGTGTTATTAATATAATCATAGCGTATTAGATCAATATAATCATTGGGCTCTATTCGAAGCTTTGTGTGATCGGAGCTCTTTTGTTCCAAACAGCAGTAGGAGGTTGTAATGAATTACTTGGATTGTCATCCACCTATGTATGTATTACGTGATATAGTAGATATAAGATTGTGCAAGTATTCCAATAAACAAAAAATGGTCCCTCATTATGGTGCTTTGTGGTCCGAGTCATTCGGCAAGTGGCCATGCTTGAATACTTCAACCAAAAGAACCCTAAATTAGTAGATTGTCATTGGCAGCAGTACACAAATTATTGTTACATCTCTAGCTAGTAAGTGTGAATTACAAAACTGAGCCAACAAAATTATTGTATTTGCCTTTCTTGTCTCCAGTGAAATCTTGTTTCTCTTGCTTATCTGTGTAAAAAAGCTTGGCTCTGTATTTTCAGAGTTAAGCAAACTCGATAATAAGATCTTGGCTTCCAAAACCCTGTAAAAATGCACTGATAATCATAAATAAAAATGTCAATATGTTTGTGGAATTATTTACAGAATACTACATTTTTGCATATAAATACTTCTACAGATAAGCATGTCTTATCTCATTAAATAGAGTATTTAGCTAGCATTCAAGGTGATGTGCACTAGTTTTGTACTTTTGTTTGGTGAGCCAAGAAGGCCCCGATCATATTTTTATTGTTACAGCATATTTAGTTCCCATGTTGTTTGTGCACTTTAGGTCGTCTTTGCTTGTATAAAACACTTAATGCTGCAAAAAACACACTTAAAGTTGGCATGAAACGGAAATTGCAACTGACTTTACTTCTGTATTGTGACATATTTCTGAGTGAAGCGGCTTATCGAACAAGAAAAACATTTTAGAGCAGGGACTTGATTTTATCCATCGGTTGTTGATTGGATTTAAAAAATTGGGCATTGCATACCAGAATCGATGCAGACCTGAATGTGAGTTTGCAGTTGACAAAAAGACACAAACACCCTTGCTGCTCGTGCCAGATTCAGAGAAACTGAGAAGCAATCTCAATACCAGCCCTCTTTTCTGCTGACTTGAGAAGAGAATGATGACCTAACTAACAACACTAATAAATAACCAGCCCATAAATGCAAACAGCACATCGTGGTCTTTGCTTCTTCTTCTTTTACTTTTTATTTTTAAATAGCAAATATTCATGGATGAATCTTTCACAGTAAGACCAGTAACATGCATTTATAAAATTAATTGGGTCAATTTTGATTTCATGCCAACTTGAAGACATAGCGCAAGCCTCTTGATTAATCATTTTATATCACATTTATAAAATAGATATAACCCTAATCCCAAAACATTTGTAACTTTAGTTTTACCCCCTTTTTTTTTTTTTTTTTTTTAATAAAACATTTACTTTTAATTTAAATAAAACCCTTTACTTCAGATTCAGTATCTTCCAGCTCAACTGGGGCAAATTAATGATGAATAATCCAAGCAGTTAACCCACTGTTAAGAATAATGCACGTCTGTGTGAAAGGTTTCCCATTCACCCACTCATATGGCTTTATGTACCAGCTCTCATTGTCTTTGCCAATAGGAGTGCATGAGCCAAAAAATCAAAAAGAGTGCTCGGTGCCAAATAAATCCAATTTGGCTCCAGGGAGCATTTTTTCTGAGCCTGGCTCGTGAAAGTCAACTTCAAACTCCCAGTGGTGACACATACTTTCCTCTTCAACAGCTTCCCTTACCCCATGTGGTGGACATTACCCTGTTGACTGACAGCTTCTCCAGTTCCCTACAATGTCGCCCGCTCTATGTGTGTTGCCAGATGACTGTTATTAGGACCCCTCTGTAGCATGAAAACGGAGCTTTGAAAGGTCACAGAAAAAAAAAAAAAACACTTTGAAAAAAGACAAAGGGTGGAAGCAACAAGAGTTGGTTTGTGCTAATAGCACAATAAAACAATACTGTTGAGCGGGCCCTGAATATAATAGCAGATCTGTGATTTTATTTGTTTTTAAGGCTCCTGGGTAATAAGCTGGGTAACATTCAGTGCTAGCAGTAAAATGTGCCTGGGCCACATGTGGAAAGGAGCATGATATCCAACTGACCATTTTTTATTTGGAGATGAAGGGATGGTATCATGGACCTTGTAGAGTCATTACTATAATATGTATAAGGGTATTTGATCCCTTTGTTTGTGATTGTTTGACCGATTGTGTGGTCTGGGAAAGGGACTCATTAACTGTTCTTTTCTTAGACATACTTTTGGACTTTTAGCGAGTTCAAACAGTATTTACGGAACAAATCTTGTCTTGTAAGTTACAGTGCATCCGGAAAGTATTCACAGCGCTTCACTTTTTCCACATTTTGTTATGTTACAGCCTTATTCCAAAATGGATTAAATTCATTATTTTCCTCAAAATTCTACAAACAATACCCCATAATGACAACGTGAAAGAAGTTTGTTTGAAATCTTTGCAAATGTATTAAAAATAATAAACGGAAAAAAAAATAAAAATCACATGTACATAAGTATTCACAGCCTTTGCTCAATACTTTGTTGAAGCACCTTTGGCACCAATTACAGCCTCAAGTCTTTTTGAGTATGATGCTACAAGCTTGGCACACCTATTTTTGGGCAGTTTCTCCCATTCTTCTTTGCAGGACCTCTCAAGCTCTATCAGGTTGGATGGGGAGCGTCGGTGCACAGCCATTTTCAGATCTCTCCAGAGATGTTCAATCAGGTTCAAGTCTGGGCTCTGGCTGGGCCACTCAAGGACATTCACAGAGTTGTCCCGTAGCCACTCCTTTGTTATCTTGGCTGTGTGCTAGGGTCGTTGTCCTGTTGGAAGATGAACCTTTGCCCCAGTCTGAGGTCCAGAGCACTCTGGAGCAGGTTTTCATCAAGGATGTGCATTCATCTTTCCCTCGATCCTGACTAGTCTCCCAGTTCCTGCCGCTGAAAAACATCCCCACAGCATGGTGCTGCCACCACCATGCTTCACTGTAGGGATGGTATTGGCCAGGTGATGAGCGGTGCCTGGTTTCCTCCAGACATGACACTTGCCATTCAGGCCAAAGAGTTCAATCTTTGTTTCATCAGACCAGAGAATTTTGTTTCTCATGGTCTGAGAGTCCTTCAGGTGCCTTTTGGCAAACTCCAGGCGGGCTGTCATGTGCCTTTTACTGAGGAGTGGCTTCCGTCTGGCCACTCTACCATACAGGCCTGATTGGTGGAGTGCTGCAGAGATGGTTGTTCATCTGGAAGGTTCTCCTCTCTCCACAGAGAAATGCTGAAGCTCTGTCAGAGTGACCATCGGGTTCTTGGTCACCTCCCTGACTAAGGCCCTTTTCCCCCGATTGCTCAGTTTGGCCGGGCGGCCAGCTCTAGGAAGAGTCCTGGTGGTTCCAAACTTCTTCCATTTATAGATGATGGAGGCCACTGTGCTCATTGGGACCTTCAGTGCTGCAGAAATTTTTCTGTACCCTTCCCCAGATCTGTGCCTCGATACAATCCTGTCTCGGTGGTCTACAGACAATTTCTTGGACTTCATGGCTTGGTTTGTGCTCTGGCATGCACTGTTAACTGTGGGACCTTATATAGACAGGTGTGTGCCTTTCCAAATCATGTCCAATCAACTGTATTTACCACAGCTGGACTCCAATCAAGTTGTAGAAACATCTCAAGGATGATCAGTGGAAACAGGATGCACCTGAGCTCAATTTTGAGTGTCATGGCAAAGGCTATGAATACTTATGTACATGTGATTTTTTTTTTTTTCCGTTTTTTATTTTTAATAAATTTGCAAAGATTTCAAACAAACTTCTTTCACGTTGTCATTATAGGGTATTGTTTGTAGAATTTTGAGGAAAATAATGAATTTAATCCATTTTGGAATAAGGCTGTAACATAACAAAATGTGGAAAAAGTGAAGTGCTGTGAATACTTTCCGGATGCACTGTAAGAGATGTTAAAGACTCCATGAAATCAAAATCAAAGTTTTTTTGGGTTTTAGTTCATGTGTGTTAGTTTTGAGGCCATCTACACCGATCAGCCACAACATTAAAACCACCTGCCTAATATTGCGTAGGTCCCCCTCGTGCCACCAAAACAGCACCAACCCACTCCAAGTGGTTATAACCAAGTGGTTATCTGAGTTACTGTAGACTTTGTCTGGCCATTATCTGTTTCCCTTTCTAATCAACAAGGCATTTCCATCCACAGAACTGCCGCTCACTGGATGTTTTATGTTTTTGGCACCATTCGGAGTCAATTTTAGAAACTGTTGTGTGTGAAAATCCCAGGAGATCAGCAGTCACAGAAATACTCAAACCAGCTCGTCTGGCATCAACAATCATGCCACGGTCCAAATCACTAAGATCACATTTTTTCCCCATTCTGATGGTTGATGTGAATATTAACTGTAGCTCTTGACTCGTATCTGCCTGATTTTATGCATTGTATTGCTGCCACACAATTGGCTGATTAGATAAAGGCATGGATGATTGTTGGTGCCAGACGGGCTGGTTTGAGTATTTCTATAACTGCTGATCTCCTGGGAATTTCACGCACAACAGTCTCTAGAATTTACTCCAAATGGTGCCAAAAACAAAAACATCCAACAAGTGGCAGTTCTGCGGACGGAAACACCTTGTTAATGAGAGAGGTGAACAGAGAATGGCCAGACTGGTTCTACGGTAGCTCAGATAACCGCTCTATACAATTGTGGTGAGAAGAATAGCATCTCAGGTTGGTGCTATTTTGGCGGCACAAGGGGGACCTACACAATATTAGGCAGGTGGTTTTAATGTTGTGGCTGATCGGTGTAGATGCTAGTGCACTCCTAAACATTGTCAAAATTCCCTTTTAGCAGATACACGCATTTCAAATTTGAAGTCTTGGAAAATTGAGCAAAAATGTTGATGACTCATCTTGCACTACACAGATTTCCATTTTAAATAATACTCGAGAGTGTCAATCCTAGTAATACCACCTAGTAGCCAGTAGGTTCATGGATGGGACATAACTAAAGCCTATTGGCTATTTATTTATTTATTTATTTTTTTTTAAGGGACAAGTACTTAGATATGTCCTGCCCAAACTTCTTGTTTCAATAGGAGCTAAATCAACACAGGAAAGACAACTGTCCTTGTCAAGCAATTTAATGTGGTCTTTTAAAGGGGTCATATCATGAGGAATCAACTTTTCCTTGATCTTTTGTCATATAAGAGGTCATTGTACTATAAAAACATACTGCAAGTTTCAGAACTCAAAACTTCTTTCTCACTGCAGTAAGAGCATTTGTTGAAACCAAGCTGCCAAAATGACTCGTTCTCTACTTCCTCCACATTTGTGGTAGTCATTTGCATTTGAACACCTCAACAACAGCATATCAATGCCTACTTTACTTTTAACCACTTCCGTAGCACCGCCCAGCAGTGGTGAGCCGTGAGATGGCAAGTAGAGAGAGCAGGTCAATCAAGAGCAGAGAGCCAATCATAACAGTGGGCGTTTACTGTCAAGTCTTAAATAAGAATGAGCACCAAAACTGAGCATTTCTGAAAGAGGGTGGAAAATTGTCAAGTTTTACAAATATATGACTGTTTTTTAATGCAAACAACTTTACATATATTATAAGTGAACCTCAAGGAAAATATTAAAATAATAAAAAAGGCATGTCATGGCCCCTTTAAGTTATGCAAAGGCAGCTGTGCAGAGTTCTACATCTTTGAGAGAAATTAAGACCATATCAAATGAAATTTAACAAGGACAAATATGACCTTTGAGTTGCTGTGCTGGATGAAAAATCCAAAAGATTAATTAGTGTATCTTGCTACTTTGCAAAAAAGGTACAAGAAAACCAAGGCTATACTCAAAGGTCTCTTCAAGACAACAATATGAAGGTCTCTTTCCTGGGTCTTTTGTTTTCACCTTGTGATGTCACTATTCCTTTTGTGAATACCCCAGTCAACTGACTCTTTCCTTTTCTTCAATGAAGTGACTAGAGAGTCATTATCCGAAGATTAGTGACAGTATCAAGTTTTGGCACTAGAGGCCCAGGGGGTCAAAGGACTTGGCAGGCCATTGGCTGCTCATTGGCAGAACCGGGCTCTGGAGCTCTATACTTGCCACAACACCATAACCTTTAAGCACTGCTGGCCATAGTGTAGAGCTGCACTCGAAAGGAGTGAATCTTTATCAGAGCCACTTTCCAGGACTGATCCAAGAATCCTGCACCAATCATCTCTATATTTCCCTTCTTTCCTTGCACATACCTCTCTATATGTCTGTGTCTCTGCTGCACTGTTTATAAGGATTTTAAAAGATTTAACAGTTTAGTTGTTTTTACAATAAAATCATGTATTCAGATTTTTACTGTCAAATTTATTCAGGCCTGGCCAATTTCTGTTTTTACACAAGAAATTACTGAAAAAATAACCATATTGTGCTGCAATATGAGATACAAGTGTAAATATGGTGATTAGTGTCCCTTTGGCTGAAAACCTGGACTATATTTACAGTTATTTTAATTACTTTTCCCCCAGCTAGTGTAATACTATTACAGAACACAATTGGTTGCACTGTGTAACATGGAGAAAATAAGGAACATTTAGTGATTAACTAAATTTTGATCTGCAATCCATCTGTGTAAATGGGTTTAAAGAATTTGAAATATAAGATGGGGGTTTAAAACTCTTCTCAAGGGAGCAGTATTATATATAAACTGATACTGTAACATACATATAATCATACTGTAACTTGCAATCAGTATGGAGAAATGTTTTATAGAATAGTACAAAAATAATATATTTAATAAACAATATAAACACAGTGCACACTGGGAACTGTACTACAAGTATAGTAGTGTGGATATCACACTGTTTAAGTAATTGCATTACAGTAATTAAATTGTCCTGTTCAATATGAAGTAGCAGTGTACAGTTGACAATGAATTGTAATAAATTCTACAACTACTACTATCAAAATTACATGAAAGTACAGCAACTAACAGCCAGGAATATATTATACATTCACAACATTTTTTTCTTTTCTTTTTTTTTTTTTTTTGCCATATAGTCTTGCCATTTATTTATTTCTTTTTAGTTTCTTAGATATTGCAAATAATGCATTGAATTTGATATGCAAGGCTTTTATACTCAATAGATGTAGCCATTTTGGATTTATTTTATAATCTATACAAGGTAGGGAGAGCGGTCTGTAGTCCATCTGTCTAAATGGGCTTAAAAAGGTTGACATATCAGATAGGGTTTAAAACTCTTCTCTAGGGAGCAGTAGGTAGGTGGGTATTCAGGGTCAGTGCACCTTTCCAGGCATGTTTAGGAAACTGGTTATTGCATACTGATTGGACTCTGTGCTAGTGGTTTCATCAACCTCTCCTTCTCTTCTGCCACTTGTTCAAATTAGTGATTCACCCCATAGTCTGCTACTTTGCCCTCTGAGAATAGGAACATTTTGTCCCCCATTTCAAAGAATAAAATCCATGTGAAGTGACGTTAGTGATTATATAGAGCTAACTTGATAGATTTCAAAGTCCTGCATTTGTCATTATTGAAGATGTCTCTTTCAGTAAGTTAATTAATGTGAGATAAAACCAAATCCTTTAAATAAAAGGTAATTCCTTTTTATTAAGATAGACTTAAGTGCTTATGGAAACAAAACTGTCTTCATTCACTTTATAATTCTGTGGGTGCTCTTTACTTTTACAGATTTTCTTGACAATTTTTTTACGGTATTGTCAGTAGTAGCACATTACAAATTTGAATACCTTTTTTTAGCCACAAGCAAATGTGTATTCCATTTTTGTATTCCATATAAATCTGGCCATTTGAAAATTTAATAGCAGGTTCAAGGCTTGAAGGATTTTACCATTTGCACGAGTTTCAGGATCGAATGAATTCTGGTCGCTACAAAGAACACCAGCCCCCAAGTCAGATATGATCTTCATGTTTCTGTGGGGAATATTTAGAATATAATAGAGTTTTTTTGTTACCAACCCACATGGTTTTAATTGTGGTAAGGCTGGCCAGTACAGTGGAGAAAACGCTTGACTCCAACAGGTGGAAAAAAAAAAGGTTTCTGATGCTATTAACGCTTAAAAACACAAGTCAGGACATATTTTGTGACGTTGTCAGTTTTTCTGTAATTGTTACGAAAAAAGACCATGACTGTATTTAAGCCAGTGAACTATTTTAGGTTAAAATAACTTTATTTACTGGCTTAAAGAGATAGTTCCTACTTCAAACACAAAAAGGTAATTTTTTTAAGAATATCCTGGCCACTCTTTTCCATATAATAAAAGTGAATGAGAACTGGGGCTGTCCAATTTCAAAAGTTCATGAGAGAAGTAGCGACGTCCAATTCATGAATGAATAATTTAGTTTGAGTCAGGTCTTTTTAATGATTTGGTTGATCCAGTTTACAAAACTGGTTTAAATGATTTGGATGAGGGGAAGTCATATAGGTTTGGAACGACATGAGGGTGAGTAAATTAATACAAATGTAAATAAAAATTGTTAACTAACCCTTTAAATCTTTGACTGAAATGAAAGTTTGAATTGATGCTAATTAAACATTCTGCTTCAGTTAAGTCTCGAGTAGAAGTGAGACTGTGAGATTTGCGACTGAATGCATGACAAAGAGGGAATGTTTGTACAATGTCATCTTAAATGCTTTGATTGAGGCTGACAGCACCGACTTTTATAGACTAATTTAGACTGTCTACTGCGGATTTCTACTCATTAAAAACTATTTTCTGTTCTTAGACAAATTTAGTATGTTTTATCCACCCAAAATTAATAGCATGTGCTTCACTGCCTGTTCTACAGTATCACCTCACTAAGGACATTGCAATGAAATGCAGTATTCATGTAAACACAGTAAACAAGTGTAATGAAAATCTCAATTCACTGTCCATCTGTTGGCGGACATTGTAAGTGTTCTCAAAAACAGCCGGTGGGCAGGCGCAGGTGGGCTGCATTGATCTTTAATGACCTTGTTCGGTGAGCAGTTATTTAGACAAATTCAGGCCATCTGAAATATAATGGGGAAAAATTTTTTTTTAAAGGAAAGTTCAGAAATGAGAAAAGAGCTTTTTTAAAGACCATTGGGTTTCAATTTATTAACATTTAAGTATCAAGTTGATAGTTCATGACTTCTCTTACTCTCATGTGACTTGATTATTAATATATACAATTTCAACTTGATAACATTTCTAATTCATTCTTTTATGAAAAAATTTCCATTATATGTTGCATTTCCTCCCCAGATGTAACATTAATTAATCCAATGGATTTCCACATGCTTAGATTATCCGATTGGTGCTCACAGTGATAGCGGTACACTGCTGCCAATTGTTTATTTTTGTATTTGTTTTACATTACATTTTATTTTGTGTTTTGATAGGGCCATATCCAATTATATTTCCTCATTTCAGTATATGTTTTGTATTTGGCATATAAGACTGTAACTTCAACCTTATCCAACAGACACTTTACAATGGCACTTCAGAATTTTTATTGAAATGCAAGAATCTCTCTTTCCAAAATAAATATGGGTTAAAATGTCCCATAATTGTGGCTCATGAACTCCATTATTGTTAATTTATTAAATAAAAAAGCCTCATTTGATCACGTCATGCGTCACACACTGGTCCGGTTCTTGCCACTAGAAAACAATGTTGTAATGTGTGTGATTTTGCCTCATTCTGACACTGAGAGATTAAAATGGATGGAGCTTCGTGACATGTTTATGTGAAGAGACGGGAGACTGGAGACTAATAAGAGAGAGGCGTTGGCCCCTGCTGATGTGTGAGGCAATATCCTCCTGTGGTGCTCGGCCCCTCTCAGGGGACGTCTCTTTTAAGGACGGAAGGAGAGAAAGGGAGCGAGAGCGGCTGGCACACTGCCCTCGGAAACCTCATTGCTATCTGCTCTTCAAAGACACTTATTATCCAGCTCTCCCTCTTCATGTAAACATGCTCTCTCACATTTGGCTCTGGGAAATTATGCATTCCACGGGAAAAGAGAATGGGGGGTGATTTTTTTGTGAGAGAGAAATGTGACCACAAGGCAATATAGAACAGAGGAATCCTGCTGGTGTTTCAACTTTCTTTTGATTAGGTTATTTGGTTATTGTTTTTAGTTTGAGCATAGAATCAAACTAGATTTTCATAATGCAATATTTTTTTCACTCAATCAGTATTTTTTATCGTTTTCCTGTAAATTAAAAAAGAATAAACATCTTTCAGATAAAACAAAAAAACATCTTTGCAAAATTCAGCGCCACAATAGTCGGACATTTTACAAAGTATTTGCTAAACCATTGATAAGGTGTTCTGAGTGGTTTCTAGGGTATTGCTAGGGTATGCTGGGTGTTTTCTTGGTGGTTGCTTATTGTTCCAAGTAACCTCCACACATATTGGGATTTGCATGGGTCTGAGCCATGTGTAATGAAATCAGAGTAAAATAGTTTCCTTCATAATGATTGTGTGTGCTAGTTTTTCCATTATCTTAGAAATGGCAAATTTAGAATGATGAGACTGTCAGTTTCACCCTGTTGATATCAACCAGACAAGAGCTTTGTATCATTTGTGGAGTTGTGATGTTTTCAGTAATTGAGCTACTGTATAATACCTTCTTTTCTTGCAGGATTCTGGACATTTAATTATTACCTTTTCCCTCTTCCTCCATATTCTTGTTTTTGGCTTTTTTATAAGCCAACTATTTCACCTTAAAAATAAATAAGACATTTATAGTCTTATATTTCTATTTTGTTTAAAAGAAAGAAAGAAAGAAAAAAGCCTACATTTAGGACCTTTTTTGTTTGTTTGTTTGTTTGTTTTTTGCATTGTGACATAATTTCCATGACAATTAAGCACATCCCCTTCTATCAGTGCAATGTGAAGAAAATTATAGTTTTAAATTGTTAAGTGTGTATACATTTTGGTATTATTTCTTTATGCAAATAAAATTTACTGTTTTTCTTTTGATTTTGATGTTAAATATGACATGGACATTCGCCTTTATTCCAGATTATATGCTATACCTGGAAATTAATATTTTGCACATTTTCATCTGATATTAATGCCTCAAGTGTGATCCTGAGGTGTGAAAGCTTCATTTCTGTATCCTCACAGATTAGCCTGCAACCAACAGATGCCCCATTACCATGGGAACAATTTGGAAGTGTTGAAGTTACTCAGAACTGGTCAACCCATATAGACACAAATCAAGTTGCGGATAGATTTTTTTTACAAGGAAATTTAATATATCAAAAGAGAAAGCCAAATCGTCCAAATGATGTAATATAATGAATTGGTTTTTAATTCAAAAGTTTAGTAAATTGATGATAGTATTTTTTAAATTCAAATTTTGGTCCAACAAAGTCTGGCCTACATCAAATACTTTTTTTGTAATTTAAAATGATCCTTAAACCCTGTCTAGCATAGATCAAATAATTAAATCAACAATATGATGAAATTAAATTTGAGGCAATGTAATAATTCCTGCAACCAAAAGCAATCAGACACATATTTCACATGTGTGAATTGCAGAGGTCTGAGAAGTTCATCATTAAGTTAATATGAAATTTGCACTTGCTTTATTTTTGCACACATAACAGAAATGGGGATGGAAGGGCCTGGGGTTTTAGTTTCATACGCTGTGTGCTGGAATCACAGATCAAAGAGACTTGTCTTACTTAACCCACTACTACTGTCTCCTCTCTCTCTCTCTCTCTCTCTCTCTCTCTCTTCATTTTTCTCCATTTCTGTATGTACATGCAGATTTAACTTTCCTTTTTCCTATTCTCAATTCTGTAATGTATTTATGAAAATATATTTTCTTTATTGAAATCAGCATAAATTAACACACACACACACACACACACACACACACACACACACACACTATATATATATATATATATATATATATATATATATATATATATATATACACATTACAGTAATGAAAATTATATTTTATCACGTTACTTTACAGTAATCAGAATAAGATTTCATTGCATTACATTAGGCTACTGAGTTTTGGGGGGCATGAATGTACTTTCTTATCACAATGCAAAACATATTTATGGTTTTAAAAATAGGTCTCATTTTCTTTATGCAAAATATGATTTACCCATATAATGACACCTCCACCTTATTATGTGGAAGCATAGCCACACATTGTTGCTCTGCGTCAACATCAAGAAAATCATACATGTTTTTCTTGTTATCCGATGAAACCTTAGACACAGTGGACAACACAAACTGCAGAATAGTGTTAGATGGCTCCTCTGGCAGATCTTGTATGCAGAATAAAACTCTAGCTTGACTAAACATGTGTGGAAGAATATGGCTTATGAAGTCATTGTGGTTGTCTAGACGTGACTAAAACCACATTTGTTATAGCAGCTTTGACAGACATGTTTATTTACATGTGGGGACGCCAACGTCCATGTCAGCATAACGGAGGTGAACTCCTCCACCCACCAGAGAGACAACATATATTTCAACTTGAGCGTGCTGCCACAAAAACATTTAAGCGCTTCTGTGCCTGTATGTGACATATGTAATCCTGGATCCTATTGTCACGGAATGGGGTGTTTAAAGGAAAGACCCAAGCGTAGATGGCAACTATGAGCTTTTATTTAAATAAAAAGAAAACAAACATAACCAAAAATTCCCACAATAGATAAAAAAAATAAAATAAAATAAAAAATAAAAATAAAAACTTAAACCAACAGGGAAGGTAGACAGAAGACACGAGCACTCGACGACAGAAGAGAACGAAACAATCCAGCACAGGACAGCATACACGAGGAGCTAAAATAGGGAGAGAAATCAAACAGGTTAACAAGGGGCAGGTGAAACAAATGAGGACTAATAATGAGGATACAAGAATGCGGGGTGTGACGAAAGACTGAGAGACACGTGGCAATACAGAAACTAAATAAAGCCACACGCTCTCACAAGCACAAACACCCGAATGACAGAAGCGCATATCGCCAGAGATAAAGGCAGCACACCCGCTCATGCAAAATGACAGACAAGACTGGGACATTTGTGCGAGAGTTTGGCCACAGATAAACATGCACCAAGACCGAAGCGGCAGAACCCCAGCACAACATGACCAGTGTTCGTGACCAGTACGCACAGCGCTGGGCACTGGGTTGATGGTCACAGGGCACTGGATGGACTTGTCAGTGACAGTGAGGAACTAGACAGACTCGTCGACAGCCACAGGGAACAGGACAGGCTCGTTGACAGCCTCAGGAAACTGGATGGACTTGTCGGTGACAACGGGGAACTGGACAGACCTGTCGACAGCCACAGGGAACTGGACAGGCTCATCGACAGCCACAGGGAACAGGACAGACTCATAGACAGCCTCAGGGTACTGGACAGACTTGATGACCACAGGGAACTGGACAGGCTCGTCAACGGCCACAGGGAACAGGACAGATTCGTCAACAGCCTCAAGGAACTGGATAGGCTTGTCTATGGCCACAGGGAACAGGACAGGCTCATCGACAGCCTCAGGAAACTGGACAGACTCAATGACCATGGGGAACTGGACATGCTGTGTGCTGACCGCCATGGTCGGGAGCACTGGCAGCGATTGGGAAATGGCCTCCATGGATGTGGGTGCTGGAAGCGACTGGGGAATGGCCTCCATGGCCATGAATGCTGGCAGTGACTGGGGAACAACCTCCATGGTGGGAAATGGTGGCAGCAACTGGGGAATGGCATCCGTGTCCGGATACGCTGGCAGCGATTGGGGAACGGCCTCCATGGCCGGGAATGCTGGCAGTGACTGGGGAATGGTAATCCCCACCTGGGGAATCTCCTCCTGGAATGGGAGTGCAGACTCCCCATACCCAGAAAGGTGATCCACAAAGTCCAACGGATCGCGACCCGGACGAGCAGCGCAAAGCGAGCGCAATGCGAAGCGCGCCAGAGGTCGCGAGAGACAAACACAAACAATTGACATGAGTACATGCCACAAGGATGACATAAGAGCAATGTACCCATGCCAATAAACAACGAGACAAGAGAACGCATGACAATGCCAAAAGGGCAAGCCTTGCTTTCTCACACAGACTAGAAAAGAAACTAAACATGAGTGTCAGAGCTCAGCCACAAAGACAACAAAAACACAACCAACATAAGTGTCTGAACTCTGACACCTATAACCAAGAGATCACATAAATTACATCCTAAAATAAGTCATATTTTCCGCTGGACATACTGAGTAGAAGATGTCTCATGAGAGAGAGAGGCTGTATGGAACTATACCTTGATTATTCTGACAAATGGGAAATTAATAAAACAGGGTGATCAAATAGTTAGTTACCCAGTTTCTGTTCCTGTCATGTTTCAATGCATAATTATCCAAATTACATAGACCGAGCATGGACTGTAATGGTGGGCAATGCTTAATTGTCATAAAATAGTGTCACAGTGCAAAACATTTTAATGGTCCTTAAATAAGGCTTAACTTTGTTTATGCTAATATAATTACTTAATTTGTAGGGGAAAATATGAGCTGGATATTTTGTGACAGTTTTCATGAGACATTGACAATCACACTTTACTTGTTAAACTGCATGATCTCTCACTGAAAACATAAAAGTAATTACATCTGCAGTGAAGTCAATGCAATTTGCAGTCTATTAGCAAAATTTCATTGCCATGTAAAGTTGAACAGAGCATGATTAAAGACAAGTTAGTGGACCTTAACTTCTCGCCAAGTGGATTCGCTTTGAAATTGTGCAGCAATTAAAAGCTCTCGGATTGAAAACGATGCCAGGCTGCCGGTCGATGATTGGAAGTTGTTGTTTGGTATATAGATGTTTTTGTGTCTTGTCCTGAAAAGCACAGCAGCCTCAGAGTGGAATGTTTAAAACCATCTAATGATTAATGAGTGCAGAAACAAGTTCAAAGGAATTAAAAATTCAAGCGTAATATTTCTGAAATATGTTCTTTTTTTATTTTTGTGTAAAAAAATATATATATATATCTTAAATGCTTCTCAATCTTATGGTTGTATTTGGGCCAGCTGTTTACAGGTTGTTTTCGTAACCTCTTTCATTACAAAACGATTTGTACAAAAGTGTTTTAGATAGATAAAATGGATAACTTAGTTTCAGAATTCTAGAATTCTGCTGTTGCTCTGTGAGGTAGTGCTACAAGACTCCATCCAATTGCATGCACTATTTGATATTGGCTGATCGTTTAAAAACAGTTGATGATCAAGGCAGATTATGTCCTGTCATTCAAAAAGAGGCAGAAAAATGTGTCGGACATTTAGCCTATATATTTTTGTTGTGTGTGAAAGAAATTGTCTCTTGTGTAGAATTACTTCGAACTGAGTGACAGTGACAGCAGAGTTGCATCTTGTAAGCTTTGTACTGCTTAATTTTACGAGGTAGAACTACCGTTAAACGTTTAACACAAATAATTTGATTTCTCACCTTAAAGCTTGACACAGCAAAGAATATGACAAGTTTTTTTAAGCTAAAGCGGAGGCTGCTTTAACTGACAGCAGAATTCAGTTAATGTGAGTTAAGGAATTTCAAAAAATGAAGAAATCTTACCAATTTAATGTGAGACTGGCAGGAGACTATTCAAAATTCAGTGAATGTGAGTTAAGAATGTTAATGTGAGTTAGTAATGTGCTTTTTTGTTTCAGTGTTTTGTTTATAACTGAGACCAGTTACTCTGAAACATGAGACATAGATAATAAAGTTATTTAAATTTCTTTCGAAGGTGTGTAATTATTTATTAGTGATTTGAATCAAGGTAGCATAAAATAAAAAAAATAAATAAATAAAAAAAAAAGAACAACCAAAACTATCTGTATTTGAAAGATTTTTTAAATAATGGGAGAATGGTATCGGCACTGTTAAGTCCTCCCCTAGTCTAGGGTTGAGGAGGAGCAAATAAAAGAGTGAGAGATGAAAGTAAGGGGAGGGTAGGACGTAACAAGTGGGGGCTCGTCCTGGATAAAAGAAAGATGACCCTTCTTCTGAGAAACTTTGTATCGGTGAAGCCTTCGTTTATTTTTTGTTTGTTTCTTTGTTTATTTCATCAGTTTTTACAACATGTTCTGTTGTTCTGTTTCCTTTTTTCTTGTGTAACATACTTGATGTAAAACCATATGGAAGGCCAATCTTATGACAAATTGCCATCCAGAGCAACTCTAAGATAAACTATCTTAACTAAGATTAGATTTCAGTTCTAAAGCGCACCCAGTATGCTGTTAACTTCAGTCGCAGATCTGCAATTACATCGTAATTGTGGTAAATTCCTCTCAATATGAATGTGAAATATGGAACATGAAGAAGACATTAATTTGAAGTCGGTGCCCATTAAGGGATAATCGACATGCAGCTGCCATAATTTCCTCTCTGGATTAAACAGTCTGCCGAATGCAGTGTTGAATATAACTGCGCTCAGATCAGTTTTTACAGTTTGATGACATAGAAAATTGACATTTGTTTGGCAGGCTTCATTGCGCAGGGGTTAGTGGTTAGTCTCTGGTCTAATCCCCACTGCGACTGACAGTGTTCGTGTTGTTTGTGGACACTGATGTTACAGTGCACACCGACGTCTGTTTGCTAAATTGGGTCAAATTCTGGAAATGTGACAGCACGCCTCCTACAATATTCATGACATGACATTTCAAACAGCATACATGCTTTCTAATTGGCTGATGCAGTTAATCACAGATCCCTTGTATTGCTAGTTGAAAGAGCCGTGGAAAAAAGAAGATAGAGTGAATTAGAGGCAGTACAAGACAGTGTGACAAAGACAATTAAATAAATCAGGCTATTAAAAAATAATTACGCATAATATTTGTTAGAGATCACTGAGACGTTTTGATTCTTTCATGATTCACTGGAGGGAATCTTAAGAAGACGTTGCAGCTGTTGAATGGAAATGTAGTACTGTGTATATATACACAGTACTGTGCAAAAGTTTTAGGCTCTTAAGATGTTTCATAAAAACATTGGTCTTAAGATGGTGAAGATGGATATCTTCAGCTTTAGTGTGTCAATAGGAAAAATATATTTTAGACTCCCAAACATTACTTTTGCAAATAGAAAATATTAGAATAGAAGAACAGGGCACTCTGCAAGAGATGGCATTGCCCCCACAGAGCCCCCCACTGAACATCGAGTCAGTCTGGGATTACATGAAGAGACAGAAGCAATTGAGACAGCCTAAATAGATAAAAGAACTGTGGTGAATTCTCCAAGAAGCTTGGAACATCCTATCTGCCAACAACCAAGAAAAACTGTGTCCAGGTGTACCTAGGAGAACTGGGGCTGTTTTAAAGGAACAGGTGGCCACACCAAATATTGATTTAGCTTTTTTATGTTTATTGATGATGTTAATTGATAAATGAAAACTATTTATGGCATTATTTTTGAAGACATCCTCACTATGCAACATTTTTCACAAGTGCCTAAAACATTTGCACAGTACTGTATATATATATATATATATATATATATATATATATATATATATATATATATATACACACACAGTATATATATATATATATATATATATATATATATATATATATATATATATATATATATATATATACATACACATATATTCAGTGGCCTCAAAAAGTATTTGGACACTTAAGTCACACTTAAAAATGAATGAATTATAATGCATAAGAACCAAAATATAAAACCAACATGTTTTTTTTTTTTTTTTTTTTTTTTTTTTTTCAGAACTAACTTTCCTTTTCAGATCCATTTTTAGTAATGACTGTTAATCAGCTTGCCCAATGGTGATTTTTAGTGAAAGTATGAAGTCAGTTCCCCTTAAGTTCACACAGATTTCCTAGCATTCATGTGCCATTAACCAGAAAGTGTCCAAATTTCTTTTTTGTCCTAATTTTAAACAAAATATATTTTGTTTTAAACAATCAAACAAACTTCTTTTTAAAATGTTTTGTTTGAAAACTGCAGCTGTGCTATCATTGTTCGAAATAAAAACCACTTGGTTTGATATTTTGTTATACAGTGCATCCAGAAAGTATTCACAGCGCTTCACTTTTTCCACATTTTGTTATGTTACAGCCTTATTCCAAAATGGATTAAATTCATTATTTTCCTCAAAATTCTACAAACAATACCCCATAATGACAACGTGAAAGAAGTTTGTTTTAAATCTTTGCAAAATGAAAAAAATCACATGTACATAAGTATTCACAGCCTTTGCTCAATACTTTGTTGAAGCACCTTTGGCACCAATTACAGCCTCAAGTCTTTTTGAGTATGATGCTACAAGCTTGGCACACCTATTTTTGGGCAGTTTCTCCCATTCTTCTTTGCAGGACCTCTCAAGCTCCATCAGGTTGGATGGGGAGCGTCGATGCACAGCCATTTTCAGATCTCTCCAGAGATGTTCAATCGGGTTCAAGTCTGGGCTCTGGCTGGGCCACTCAAGGACATTCACAGAGTTGTCCCGGAGCCACTCCTTTGTTATCTTGGCTGTGTGCTTAGGGTCGTTGTCCTGTTGGAAGATGAACCTTCACCCCAGTCTGAGGTCCAGAGCGCTCTGGAGCAGGTTTTCATCAAGGATGTCTCTGTACATTGCTGCATTCATCTTTCCCTCGATCCTGACTAGTCTCCCAGTTCCTGCCGCTGAAAAACATCCCCACAGCATGATGCTGCCACCACCATACTTCACTGTAGGGATGGTATTGGCCAGGTGATGAGCGGTGCCTGGTTTCCTCCAGACATGACGCTTGCCATTCAGGCCAAAGAGTTCAATCTTTGTTTCATCAGACCAGAGAATTTTGTTTCTCATGGTCTGAGAGTCCTTCAGGTGCCTTTTGGCAAACTCCAGGCTGGCTGTCATGTGCCTTTTACTAAGGAGTGGCTTCCGTTTGGCCACTCTACCATACAGGCCTGATTGGTGGAGTGCTGCAGAGATGGTTGTTCTTCTGGAAGGTTCTCCTTTCTCCACAGAGAAATGCTGGAGCTCTGTCAGAGTGACCATTGGGTTCTTGGTCACCTCCCTGACTAAGGCCCTTCTCCCCCGATCGCTCAGTTTGGCCGGGCTGCCAGCTCTATTAAGAGTCCTGGTGGTTCCAAACTTCTTCCGTTTACGGATGATGGAGGCCACTGTGCTCACTGGGACCTTCAATGCTGCAGAAATTTTTCTGTACCCTTCCTGTGCCTCGATACAATCCTGTCTCGTAGGTCTACAGACAATTCCTTGGACTTCATGGCTTGGTTTGTGCTCTGACATGCACTGTTAACTGTGGGACCTTATATAGACAGGTGTGTGCCTTTCCAAATCATGTCCAATCAACTGAATTTACCACAGGTGGACTCCAATCAAGTTGTTGAAACATCTCAAGAATGATCAGTGGAAACAGGATGCACCTGAGCTCAATTTTGAGTGTCACGGCAAAGACTCTGAATACTTTTGTACATGTGATTTTTTTTGTTTTTGTTTTTTATTTTTAATAAATTTGCAAAGATTTCAAACAAACTTCTTTCACGTTGTCATTATGGGGTATTGTTTGTAGAATTTTGAGGAAAATAATGAAATTAATCCATTTTGGAATAAGGCTGTAACATAACAAAATGTGGAAAAAGTGAAGGGCTGTGAATACTTTCCGGATGCACTGTATATGCAAAATACATATTTAAGTGTGGCTTAAGTATTTGCTATTAACACATTGCAAGTAACGCAAATGAGCATCTGTGTGTTGTAATAATTAAATTGGCTGCTTTATGTATAAATCATACCTAAATAGTAAATAGTCTCATCACTGGATTTCAGCAGGCAGTCTCAGTGCCTTTTAGACACTGAGTAACAGACTCTGGTCTATTACAAATCAGTTCTGCCCTGAAGAAAGAGCACCCTCGAACGTTAGCGACAATGGTGGATTTGAAAAGGTGAAGTGTGTTTTTGCCTCCATTGTGCAGCCAGAGCCTGTGCTATCCCACTGAGCTGCTACTAATGTGAGCACAAACAATGGGCTCCTTGAGGAAATGGAAAGAGTCCTGGGGGGGAAGTGGTGTCAGTGGCCGGGTTGATAACCTGGCACCTAGCAATTACTGTCAGCAATGTTCATTAATCTGAGAGAGTTCTTTGCAGCTGCCACTGCTGTCTCTCCATCCTGAAGACAACACTCTGGCCTATGTGGTCATTTCAACTAGTTGCTGGGAATGCTAAATTTGAACCCTTGTGGAACTGAGTTCTCAGTGCTTATGAGGGTAAATATGTGTGTTACTGAGCAGTGTTTTTTGTGTCTAACACCATGGGTCCTGTTTCCATATTTGTATTTTCGTAATAATGGCTATTGCGTTAGGAACAGGACTATGCGCTACATCTTATCCTATTCTCGTGAGAGAACTAAATCTAAGTGTAATTAGATTTGCGCGAGTTACCTGGGTTACCATAGCCTTTCTGTCAGTTCGAACCAGTCTGGCCATTCTCCGGTGACCTCTTTCATCAACAAGGTGTTTTTCCACAGAACTGCCGCTCACTGGTTGTTTTTTGTTTTTCGCACCATTCTCTATACACTCTAGAGACTGTTGTGTGTGAAAATCCCAGGAGATTAGCAGTTACAGAAATGCTCAAACCAGCCTGTCTGGCACCAACAATAATGGTCTTAATGGCCACGGTCTAAATCACTGAGATCACATTTTCTTTTCCCATTCTGATGGTTGATATGATCATTAACTGATGCTCCTGTCCCATATCTGCATGATTTTATATATTACACTGTTGCCACTGGATTGGTTGATTAGATAATCACTTGAATGAGTAAATGTACACTGGAAGCTCCTGTCACCAAGACAAATTCCTTGTATGTGTAAGCATACTTTGCAATAAAGCTGATTCTGATTCTGATGTACAGGTGTACCTAATAAAGTGGCCGGTGAGTGTATATATATATATATATATATATATATATATATATATATATATATATATATATATATATATATATACATAGTATATATGAATTTTATCATTATTATTGTTATTTTTTTTGGAGAATACTTGTTTTAAACAAATGTCAAGGAGAAAAAGTTAAAAATTCAGTATTTCTGACAGAGCTTAGTTTTCCCCTCAGGCTAGACTGTCCCCCTCCAACAACACCCAGAATTCTTCTGATGAATGGCCGCTATCTTTCTCGCATCAATTTTGTCCCAGTGCTGAGAAATCAAAAAAATAAATGAGGAAATCTCCACCTCCTCTGTCACTGCCATAATGCCAGGGATAAGCAGCTCCATATAATTACAATCCTCCAAAATAATTGTAACAAGAGGCTAAACGCTTAGCTGTACTTTTAATTAGCCAGTGCTTCAAATTAATAATTGCCGCTTAAATCAGAAATCAGGCCCACTGTTGTGGCGGCTGCTTCATTCTAATAACAGTGGCACTCATTGGCTGTTTATTACATTATTTCTCTATGGGAGACTTTTACTAGGGGCTACATGCTGAGGAAGAGGTGGATGAGGGGCGAGGGGAGGGAGAGAGGGAGAGAGAGAGAGACAGGCGGTCTATTTGGTTATCTTTCAAATGCAGCAAAGCTCAGCTAAGATTAAATTTATTCGGTTTACCATGGATATCGCTGTTAATTTTCACCCCCTAATTTTCCGATGCTGTTTGGAAGAGGCAAGGGAGAGGTGGTGTATGGGAATATTATAGGAATGAATGGAAGGGAAAAAATGGCAATGCCACATATTCCAAAACATAATCATCAACAACACCAATAACATAGCCATTAAAAAAGCCTAGGCCATGCAGAGTTTTCAACACATGGATAAGATTTAACATACGGCCAGGACACATTTTTGGTAACACCTTTTTGTGAAGTCAGCATATGTAATGCATTCTAAATATAATCTTAATAATGCATTCAGAATGCCTTTCGATACACATTATAATCAGTTGTATCATCTCATAAATAACTATGTAACCACAACTAGATTTTGTCATTTTTTGAAGAAAATATTAATGGTTCTTGCTTGTGCAAAAGTCACTGCCACCGATGCTGGGGTGTTGTGGGTGGTTGCAAGGTATGGATGGGTGGTATGTTGCTACATGATTGCTATGGTGTTTCTGGGGGTTTGCTAGGTGGTTGGTGCTCTGGTGGTTGCTTGGTGGTCAAAAGCCAAAAGGGTCCACCCATGGTATTTTGGTCCATGGATATTGCTTGGGTCCCTCCTTCAATGTAAGTCTATGGGATTTATTTATTTATTTATTTATTTATTGCTGATTAATAGTTCACCAGGCAGAAGAATATACAATATATGCAGGTTTTAAAGGTTTTACAGGTTTGTGAACAGTCCTATCCACACTATCAGGAGAGAACACACACATATGTCTGTACAACTTCTTGTCTTTACACTGTTAACTTGTCTTGCACTGTAGAAGCCAAAACTAGGGGTAAGGGTGGGTGATATACCGGTATACATGATAAACCAATAGAAATTTGGCAACCGGTATACTTTTTGGATTATCATCTGTATCACGGTAACCCAAAATCGCTACCGTGATACAAGAATTGTGCACCTCATTCTATTCACGTCACACGTACGCGGTACACATTCTGTCTGAGAAATGGAGGGGGAAGGCGGGGCGGCTTCATGTGAGACTGAGAGAACTGAAGAAATAGGGTTTTTCAGGTATTGACAATGTTTCAGCGGCCGCTCAAGCGAAATTTCGGAAGCCACCGAAGCAAATTCTATGACATTCTTCAGGCGTTCTGAATATGCTTCTCATCTCACACACACAGCTGTGTATCATGTGATTGTCACACGTGAGTCCACTCCAGCAGGCTTCCAGATTGTGCTCCACAGACAGGAGAACGCAGAGCGTGTCATCACTGGTGCTACTCAGTCCGGTTTCTCTCTGTCATGGCACAAACCTCAAAACTTGCATGACCCATTTGAATTCTACTGAGTTCTGAGGGTTTTTTTTTACCTTAAAGAGATATGGAGGAAGTCAAACATCTTAAACGGTGAGAGAGCCTGACATTCTAACCAACACTGACAAGGAAAACAGCTAAAACAATGTCATGCGCCAATAATTGTTTCATCTGTCATGCAGGTTTTTTAAACTACACATCATCACTTTTAATAAAACTTAGTTTGAATGATGTTGGATATTAGAAAACAACCCGACTTTGCTTTCATATATTCAAATATTGTCTACAGAGATGACTTAAAAGAGCTAAATTAAGTGTTTTTTATCAAGGATAGGAAAGGCATTTTTTACTCATGAATAAGATTAATTATTTCCTTCGTTGCATTGCTTATAGAAGATGTCAAGTTTCTTGAGGAAAGTTTTATAGTAATAATACTAGTCAACACCATCAGACTGAAATGTCAAATTTAGCATTGTGGTAAGGTAGATTACCACTTTTTGAACCAATTCCTTTTTTTAAACTGACTATGTTTGTCAAGTTCCAAATAAAGAGAAAATGATTCATGAGTATTTGATTCAGTTGCTGGATTTAACAACAAATAGGCATTACAATATATTTATTTAATTTATAAACCATTTTGATTTAAAATAAATAAATAAATTTATTGTGATATATATCGTTATTGTGATATAAAATTAGTGATATCGTGGTATAAGGTTTTGGTCATATCGCCCACCCCTAAGTAGGGGTTAATTGGACCTCATCATTCTTTCTTTAGATTCTTAATGGACAAAGCCAACACATCACTGCCCAACACAGTGCTCTGCGTTTGGAGGCTAATGTAGTGTCAGGGGACCCAAGAGCCTCGAAGGCTCCGCCACTGACAGCTGTAAATTTGATTATCGTGCTGTCAGGTGGCTATGTCAGGTGTGCCCAGTGCTGTGACATAAAGATAACCGACATCTTGCTGTCACTGCGGCCAGGGAAGGGCCGTCACTCTCTCGTAACTGTACTTATTTCCACTTTTCTATGTCGCTTATTTCTTCCTCGACCCCGCTCGGAAGAAGCACCTGTCACCCCCCGACCAGGCCTCGTTTTTCTCATGCCGTTTCACCTCCTGGCTTCTGGAATGATTTGGTGATGGACTAAATGCTGTGGTGGAAGCCGCGGGACCTCGAGATGTGCTTCGAAGGGAAGCAAAAGCCAAGTGAAGACGGACTGATTCCAACTCTCTGGAATGCCGTGCTATCCATCACTTCCTAAAGCTGGATGACTCACTGTTGCTCTGGGAAGTGTCCTATTAGCAGGGGTTGATGAAATGTGTTTGAGGTATCTCAGGTCTTAGTAGTGTTCACATTAGATGTAAGCAACGATTCCATGACCAAAAAGTCAAAATAATAGTCATTTGAAATGGTAAATTGTAAGAGAAAAGTGATGAGGTGGCATCGCTAATTGTTATGATTTTACAATAAATAACATAGTTGAATCATGGTTAATTTTCATAAGGGATTGATAAAATAATTCCTTGGTGGGTACTCCCAAAAACATTGTCTCAACCACTAGTGTGAGTTTGGGGTGGGACTGTCTGTTAATCCGACAGGGGAAGTGTTAGAGAAATCAGTCAATATTTTTACAATTCCGTTGGGTGCCACTAGTGGTGCCCAAATTACACACTTCACCTTTTATTGAAGGACAAAAGAGTCACTCAGAGAGCGATGCTTGTATTTTCATTGGTGAAATCATTTACTCCACACGCTGAATTTGGGATTGTCAGTCACCGCGGTATGACATCTGCCTTTGTTTAAAACAAGCTTGAATTTTCTGTAACTATCCCCAACACTGATTGCCATGTGAGGTCCTTCAAATCTAAATAAACTCGCCCCGAGGCTGCTGTCCCTCTTACAGCATTTCAAACAGAGCTGCCTCTTCCTGGCAGTCTCCTGTCTGTTCCAGCAAAGCATCTGTACACCAATCCAGTTACTTTATCTCCTCTGCCACGCTCTCCTCATCTGCTTAGTGTAAGCTAGGGCCTATTAGGCAGATAAGGGCTTCCCTTGAATCTCGTACAGGCAGGGCTTTTTTGCCATTGATTTCTTGCATGCCAACTGAAATCACGCTCTTACCCTTTGTCATTCTTTCTCATTTTCCCCGCAGTCATTATGAGCAGGATCGCTCAGCACTGAAGAAGAAGGAATGGGAGAGAAGGACGCAGGAAGTGCAGCAAGATGAAGACTTGTTCTCGACTGGCTTTAATCTGTTTGGCGAGCCATACAAGGTAAGGGGGCTGACAAGAGGGCCAATCAGAGCATCTGAAACAACATTCATAACTTATTTTACTGCTGTATTACAAAGTAATTCTAAGTGACATTTTATATGTAAATATTCATTGAGAAAATTTCCAATGGGTGGGGCTTGATTTTAGCCATCAGGAGTTGATTGGATCATAAAAAGTGGGCGTACCAGTCAGTTGTAGAGAGGATGAACATTTTGTCCCAGGAATTAAGCCATACTGATAAGAGAGTTAACCAGCTGGAAACCGTCACGGAGCCTAAAGGTCAAGTTCATCTTTTCGAGCATTCTTGACATATCCTGAACTCTGACATAAAGTAATTTCAGAGCTGGAGCAAGTTACTCAATTTTGAAGAAAGATTACAAATAAAAAAACATTTTTCTTTGGAATAGCATGCATTGATTATGCTCAACAAGATTAATAACATGTATAAAGAAAGTAAATAGGAATCATTTTAATTTAATGTTGACTTTTGAACATCTAAGGCTCCTTCACACATGATGTGCTATTGTGTTCAAAAACAACAAGACTAAAACTGAATGAAAAAAAAAAAAAGTTTTTAATTTGACATGCCACCTTAAAAATGTGGCACTCATAACACTTAAAAACAGTAAGATGTGTCACATCAGTCAAAGATGCCCATCACTGCAATTAAAAACACATCTTGTGTGAACGGCTCCTAATGTAAAAAAAAAAAAAAAAAAAAAAAAACCTGCAGTGTAAAAATGTGGTAACATCTACAGTAAACTAGTTTTATTTAATTTGAACATCTTATTTAATGACTACATTTACCTGAAAAATTATTTTGCACCATTGAAAGTAATTTCTATGCATTAGATCAAGTAGAAATTGGCCCTTGAGGTAACAATTGCAGGTTGCCACTTTTTTCAGTGTGTTGAGATGCTCTAAACTCTCACCAAGCACTTTCTTAGATGTCATCACTCTACAAACATCACTTTCATTGCATCAATAAGTGGCAAGGTCACCCTTCCTATTTAGGTAGCTTGTCTCTTTCCTTAGCTAGCTGTTAGGAGAGGATGAGACAGACCATCTCAGAGAGAGTGAAGCATTGTCATTACATAGGGCTCGAGGTCATCAGGGGTCAAGAGAGCAGGATCAAATCTCCCAATGCCTCTGCATTCAGACTGCATTCAGAGTGGAAAAACTACCTCTTAGCACTAAGCCTCATTATATCTCTAAAGTCTGGATGAGATTGTTTTACTTTCATTCCCACCATTTACTCATGCCTTAAAGATGAATTGTAATTTCTGTGCCACTAGCAACACCAAAAAGGTGACAAAATAATTATCGTTTTTAAAAAGGTTTCAGGAACACCCCCCGTCTTCCATTGGTCAAGAAAAAAAACAATGGTGTCGCCCTGAAAACACAGCATTGGTCAGGGGCGTACTGGGAAGAAAATTCGGCTTGGGTTCCTGTCCTTTTCTGCATATCACTGCCCCCTTCCACATATCGCGTTACCATTTTGTGGCACATTCTGCATAATGCAGTGGTCCATGCGGCCCATGCGGCCCCATTTCTCCAAAAGTCCCGGTTCTCCCAATGGTCAGTCCGCGCCTGGCATTGGTTGAGCTTATGTTGCTGGGTCAGGCTTGTCTTGACACTTATTCAAACAGTGCAATGCATTTACATTTTGGGGAAATCAACCTGCAAATGGCTTACTTACATACAGTGTAGTTGTCTTTGTATATAATAAAGCTGGGATAGAAGAAAGTACTTTAACATCATATAAATTACACACATAGAATGGTTCCATCTGTGTCGTTTAGGTGATACTGTGATGTAAATAGCTATGACGAAATGTGTTGTGCCAGGTTATGACAACATTGAATGGCTTTGGATTTAATCCAGCAAAGATGAATTTTCTTTTAATATCACTTTCTTTTTTCTTTTTTTTTTTTTTTTTGGAATTACAGCATCGCTTATAGAGTGGTTTTAGAGTTTGGCAGTTAAATGGCCACAACATTTTGCACATATGGAACGCACAAGCTTGATTGAGTGGAATACGCAACATACTCTTGGGTGTAATATAACATGTCAACTTGTATATTTTATTTCTGTCAAAGTATCTGAGATAATTGATGCAGATATGAAAAAATTATTTGTGTTGAGCTTGTGTTTCACAATTAACCATTTGGGAACATCTGAGTTTAGTTTACTAGAAGAGCTAATTCCATCATAAATGGTATTCAAACATGATGGCGTGTCTATAAACTGTAACTTTGAAGCACTTAATGCCGTTTTGTAGAAGAAGCCTGGAATTTGTCTTGTGACTTCCCACAGAGCAGCAGTTGAAGAAAGATGTACTGTAATGTTGCCTTTTTTGCCTTCTTTTCTGAAGACTAATTACAGTCCTCCTAAGACAAGGCGCACTCTTTCCCCTCCTTTTAGTTTTTAATTTTATTTTTTTTTCTCCTTAAAGGCATAGTTCACCCTCCCCACCAAAAAATAAAAAAAAAATATTTCTAAATGTATTCACCCTCATACTGTTTCAAACATGTATGACAAACATGTTCCATGGAACACAAAACGAGATTCTAGGCAGAATAACAGCCTCAGTTGCAATTCACTTTCATTGAATTGAAAAAAGGTGAAAATGAAAGTGAATAGTGACTGAGATTAACAGTCTGCCTAACAACATTTTGTGAAAAGATGAAAATCATTCAGGTTTGGAGCAATATAAGGGTTGAGTAAATGATGGCAGAATTTTCATTTTTGGGTGAACTATCCCTTTAACATCTGCTCTGCAGATTCTCTCTCTTTCTCTCTCTAATCAGCACTACACATGCCATTTATATTCATCTGGGTCTTGCTCTTAGACTCTGAAATTAGTCGCCTGAACATCAGAGCTCTCCACTTAAAAAACAACTTCAACCTAAGATGTATAAAGCTAAAACTGGGTCGCTGTTGACGTCAACCAGGCACTGTCTGCAGTGAGTTTTTACTCACTTTCAACATGATGATCACTAGTTTCTGAAATATTTTTAAGGTGATATCAGGTAATGGGTAAATTTCACTCCATGCTTTTGTTACTTCTGTTGCCGTATTTAATAAAAATGGTCCCAAAGCAGCTTTACAGGGTGTCAAAATGAAATCCCCAGTGAGCAAGCACAAGGTGTTTGTGGTAATGAAAAACTTCCTGGAAGCAAAGGAGATCGGGCTCCAAGGTGAACCTGTCATTTCATGGCCATTTGGGAAAAATGACTTTCATGACATTTTATGTAATAATTTTATAATTTGTCCAAGTAGGGTAGTCCACACCAAAAATGAAAATTATGTCATTATTTAACTTACTTTCTTCTGTGGAACACCAAAAGAGATGTATAGCAAAATGGCAAAGTTGCTCACTTCTATACAATGAAAGTTGATGGGGACCAAGGGTTGTCTAGCTCCAAAAAGAACACCATGAAAGTATTGTAGAGGTAGTTCATACAACTTGTGGGCTATATTTAGAGTCTTCTGAAGCCATTTTATAGCTTCGTGTAAAGAACAAATTGAAATTTAGGTTGTTATTCACTGAAATTCTTTTTCATTTTTGGGTGAATTATCCCTTTAATGTGCTGAACTTCACCTGTTATTGCTCTGAAACCTGTGTGAAATTGAGGGGTACTGACTTTACACATCAACTAAAAATCACCTTGAGACCATTTGGATAAAAATAATTTCAAAAATGTCTCAGAAAAGTTATGTTATGTTCTAAAAAATAAAAAAAAAAAAGGGTCTAGCATAATTTCTTTGCAGATGCCGCTTGGTTTGATATTTTGTTGTCTAATGCAGTGCCATTCATTCATACTTACTGTAAGTAGAGCTTAAGTATCCAAATACTTATTGGAGCCACTGTACATGTATACTTCACTAAAAACGTGATAAATGTGGATTCAGACCATTTCTGAGTGAGTTTGCATGGAGAATGTAATTGTTGGTGGCCCACAGGAATGTGCTGTCCCAGCATTCCTCACCGCAGCTGTGCAGTTGCATCACTCTGAATGATGTGCTGTGCTTTGAAGCTGAATCCATTCAGTGAGCCACACTGTGTCCTGTCAAACGTGAGAGGGATTTGGAGCTCAAAGCGTGCGCTGAACCACAGCACAATGAAGGATCCAGACAGCCGCTCCATAAGAGCATCTTATCACTGAAGACACTCCAGCATCTAAAATATGCAAATATGATTCTGCTCTTTAAATGTGAACAAAAGGTCAAATATTAGGCATTTAGCTAAAAAAAAAAAAAGTAAATAGTTATTGGGTGTTTATTCAACTACTGACACTTTTATGTCCAATGATTGATTTGTATTAAAACTAACAGATTTAAACTTTTATTATTATTATTTTGTTAGATGGTCACATTAAAACACTTTTTTTTCCTCATGCCTTCATGAAACTATGAAACTACAATGCAAAGATGTCATTTTCGAAAAGCTCAATTTTCACTGGAGAAAAATGCTGTCTCAGTGTGGATGGAAGGCCAAAACTAACCAAAAATAATGCATTCTCAAATGAAAACGTATTAGTTTGAACGTGGCCTCAGATGGTATCGCTAGTTATGCAATTAGTGTGATAAAATCAGTGATTTACTGGCATTACAGTGTTTACCAGATTATGTTGTCATGACAACAAAGTTGTAATATTGGATATAACTTTACACAGATAAGGTTAGTGAGCGATTTTATCACACTAAAATTATGTTAACACATACAGTATTATATTTGGATCTTGTGGCTATAATTTTGTGTTTTAACATTTATGGACTGGCCACATTCACTTCCATTGCAAGTGCCTTACTATAACCATATATATATATATATATATATATATATATATATATATATTATTATTATTATTATTATTATTATTATTTTATTATTATTATTTTTCTTGGTAATCAACATGTCACAAACGCTGTTGATTGAGCTTAACATGTTTTAAAGAGTCCCCAGTGTGTGTCTAGACAACCACAAAATATGGTAAAAGACCATCCCCTCATTTCTTTCCTTTCCTCATCAATAAAAAAAACAGTGTCTCCAAACGAGCCATTCAGGTTTGCAGCCCTTTATGACGTCAAAAGGGGAAAGGTATCGCCCACGGCTGGTGAAGAGATCCGCCTGAGTAGCTTAGATCCACCCTCATTAAAACCTGAGCGAGCAGCGCACAGTCTGCCATATTTATCTCTTCGCTAGAGCCGCTTGTGCTGACTTGGACTGCTTCATCAATGATGGTCAACACAAGGCTGGATTTGCCTCAAAGCTAAGGATCAAGGATGGATCAATACCAACTCTCCGTGACCCAACTTCAGATTTGCAAGTCATAAGTTTCGCACTTTATACTTTTTTAATGTTTGCAATTTGGCTTACGGAATTTGCTTTTTGCACGTTGTGCGAAAAACGCTTGTTGTGAAAACATTGTGCTTTGTGTTACATAGCGACTAGTTTGATTATCCTCTGTTTGATCAGGGAAGGTTAACAACAATTGAAGTGTGTGTTAAAAATTTGTGGTTATCCTCTGTTTTATAAGGGAAGGTTAACAACAGTTATGGATAGTGTTAACAATTTAATATTATTTTTCTTCTTATTCATTTGAATCATTTTTAATTTTTTTTCAAATTCTTTTATTACTTTTTATTCTTATTTTATGTTCTTAATTGTTTTTTTAATTTTTTTATGTATCTTGTATTTTCTAAAAATGTATATGTAAAGCACTTTGAATTGCCATTGTGTATGAAAGGTGCTATATAAATAAACTTGCCTTGCCTAGCCTAGTCCCTAACTACCTTATAACATAACAGTGAAGCTGTAGCTCTGTTTCGGTTATGATATAAACTGACTGGCGTCCTCCACAGTCCCACTTGATTGGTCATGCAATGAAGATTTTCCGTGTAATAAAACCGGTCATTATTTCAAAAACGATTATGAAACGATAGTGGTATTTTTGATTACTATAGATGTTTATCATATTTCATAACTTGACCTTTGTTATGCACAATACAGTAAGATGATTGACTTAGTGTGTTCTCCATGTTATTTATAATTTCTTAACTGTTTAAGTTCTCCTGCATTGTTGTCGCCGGGGTATCCATGGCACCAGCAGGAAAGGCACAGCCCATTTCCAGAAAGGGGTGTGGGGAGTAGCAGCTCCTTTGCATTTAAAGCTACAGACACTAAAATAGCCCGTTTGGAACAGGGCTACAAAACAGGGGTATAAAGGCATGGTAGCATAAACGATCTGTGAGGTATTTTGAGCTGAAACTTGACAGACACATTCTGGGGACACCTGAGACTTATATTACATTGTGTAAAAAGGGGCATAATATGTCCCCTTTAAACCCAGAATATTCCTTTAACAATGGACAGTGGACATACATGCATTACATGAGAAATTTTTGTCATGAACAACAGTCATTTCCACCACATCTCAAATGGCAATTAAGTTTGTGGTGGAAATTATTATTATTATTATTATTTTTATCCCCTTTTCTCCCAATTTGGAATGCACAATTCCCACTACTTAGTATGTCCTTGTGGTGGAGTGGTTACTCACCTCAGTCCGGGTGGCAGAGGACAAGTCTCAGTTGCCTCCGCTTCTGAGATCATTAATCCACGCATCTTATCACGTGGCTCATTGTGCATGACACCACGGAGACTCCGCATGTGGTGGCTCATGTTTCTCTCCGCGATCCACGCACAACTTACCACACGCCCCATTGAGAGTGAGAACTACTAATCGTGACCACGAGGAGGTTACCCCATGTGACTCTACCCTCTCTAGCAACCGGGCCAAATTGGTTGCTTAGAAGAGCTGGCTGGAGTCACACACCCTGGATTCGAACTCGTGACTCCAGGGATGGTAGTAAGCGTCAATACTCGCTGAGCTACCCAGGCCCCCAAGGAAATTAAATAGTAATCATTTTTTTTATTAAAATGGCAGAAGCCTTTTGTTTGTTTGTTTGTTTGTTTGTTTGTTTGTTTAATTAAAAAAGGAACGAGTCAAAACAATTTTTTTTTTTACATTTAAAAACTTTCCTTTAATTGACAAACTTGTGAGAGTCTGTCAGTGAAAGTCCACACGGTCAAAAGTACCCCATAGTTGACAAAATACCCAATTATGCTAAACATTTGACAACCGTACAGCTTTTTCCATTCTGTAAAAAGCTGCAAATGAGCAAGGACATGGGCACTTCTTTTTATTCCCTCGTCAGCCACTCTTTGCCTCTCCCCAACACCCCCAACCACTCATCTAAGCCTGCTATTAGCTAATCCCCCTAAATCCTGTTTAATGGAACTGTGCCGTTAACAGCTATTTGGGACTAATTTACTGGTTCCCAGATCGCTTGGCACCTTCAAAGCAGTTCCAGCGGTACCACAGCGCCATGGCTCGAGTGCCCCACCGCCTCTGTTGCTTGTTTCCCTTATCAGCTACCCCCACCCCTCCATGTTCCTTCATGGCCTTTTGCTCCTGTTGGACATGGTCTCTCTGCGCAAGGCTGTTTTAAAAATCTTTACAGGCAGCCAAGGTCAGAGTGCTGGATCTGGTCCAAAAGATTTCTACTGTCACAGTCATAGAGGATTCTTTTTTTTTTTCGCCCCAAGGCAAATATATCCAAATTACCCTCTACCACAAGCAACTGCTGAGTCAGATGCCATGAACTTTACGAGGGAACAGACTTCTACCTGTGCATGGTCCCATAATACCTTGTTTCTATGTTGTTGTTTTTTTCTTTACACCACCCAGGTTATTTGTTATGGTTATATCTGCATTGTGTAAAACAGTTTGTACATCTGAATTTAATAAAATCAGTCTAATATCTTGGTCTCGGGGTGGTTTGAAGTTGTTGTGCTCGAGTGTGTATTTAGCTATACTCAATGTGGGAATTGTTGTTATGGCTGCCCTGTTTTTTCCGGCAGGTTCACTTGGCGACAATGTTTTTTCTGTTCCTAATTAAGATATGTGTGCAGTACAAAACAGAATGATCTTCGTCATCATCAGTTATATCAGATCTTAACGGCTGTATTTTTAAAGATGATTCATATTAAAAAAATGCAACTATACTTTACTCATTACATTAAAGGAGCCATGACATGAGGAATCAAATGTTCCTTGGTCTTTGTACTATAAAAGGTCATTGTACTATAAAAACATACTGCAATTTCAGAACTCCAAACTTCCTCCTCACTGCAAAAAGAGCATTTGTTGAAACCAAGCTGCCAAAATGACTCGTTCTCTACTTCCTCCACATTGTAATGTCACACGGTGGTAGACATTTGCATCTGACCGCCTCCACAACAACACATCGATGCTACGATGAGCAGTGAGATGGCAAGAAGAGTGAGGTGGTCAGTCAAGAGCAGAGAGCCAATCATAACAGTGGAGATTTATTGTCAAGACTTAAAGAGAAACAGACCCAAAACTGAGCGTTTCTGAACAAGGGTCAGAATGAGGGTGGACAGTTATCATGTTTTACAAATATATGGCTGTTTTCATGAAAAAAAAAACAAAAAAAAAAACATGACTAATATTATAAGTGAACATTAAGGAACATTTTAAAATAATAAAAAAAGGCATGTCATGACCCCTTTAAAGTCAACATGAAATGGTATTCACAACCCATTTTACTGTCGTAATGTGACACATTTTCAAGTGAAACAGGATATTCAATGATAAAAATATCTAGACCGGGACTTGATTTTATCCTTTGGGAATTAATTGGATTGTGAAAAGTGGTCTATATGACAGGTGTTTGCAAAGGAAGGTTGAAAACTAAGAGAGCTTTGTGAACCGGAAAAAAACAAATTAAAATTTTTTTTTTTTTAAATTTGTTTCAGAGGTGAAAAAAGTTATTACATTTTGACAAAGATCACGACAAACATTGTTTTTCTTTGGAATAACATATACAGGATACATATCATGCACAATAAAGTCAGGAATGTTTATTAAGAAAGTAAATAGGGTCAGTTCTGATTTCAAGTTGACTTTAAAGTTGATGTGTGTAATTGTTTCAGTGTTAAAATATTTCATTAGTTGTTTCAGGAGCTTCATCAGAAGAGTGCAATGCAAATTACTGATGACCTTTCTGGAATACCACAATACACTTTTATTCTTCTGCCCCATTCTCTGTATACAACCTTCTACTGATTTCAAATGATGTGTAGTTGGAGTTTGCTCATTTGACTCTGCATAGACAGCTAAGGAATTAATGGCTACGTAGACCGATGCTGTTTAATGTTCCTGTCTTTTGTGTGATCCAGACAGGATGCACATGTACAGTATAGGCAAGAACATATTGAATTATTGTAAAGATGCCTCACTGACAATACTATTTTTCAGAAATAAATGTGTGCTATCTGGGTTTAGTTATTGAGTGTGGCCGAGGTTTCTTTGCTTTTTGACTGAGATCTCGAGGTATTGCCACCTTCATTAGCATCACAGTTGTTGGTTTTCTGGCCAGGGGGCAAAAGAGCTGAGTGCTTGGGGCAGATGAGCACAAGGCTCTTTTGTAAACACTGCCAATGTGTTGTCAAGGTGAGACAGCACATGCCCACGCCCACACACACACACAGACACACACACACACACACACACACACACACACACACACACACACACACGTACGTATGCATCATATCATTGTTGGGGAAGCAACTACTTTGAAACTGCTTTAGCTTTCCCAAGTATTTTAAAATAGATAAGGTACAGTCAAGGTGACATAATTGTTTTATATATATTTTTTTAAAGTACTTGTAGTTCGCAGCACTAACAAAAAGTAGCTAACTACATTGAGACTATTTAAAAGTGAAGTGTGTATTTTTAGCAATATATAGTTTTTCATTTCATAGTTTAATCTGCAGAGACAACTGTAAGTAAGTAATTCGTTCGTTGAATTCCCCAAAAAGAGTCAAAAATGTAGTTTATAGCACTTTCAACCCTGCTCTGGTTGTTTGATTGGTCTGACATAGGAACACTGGCTCAATCAATGGAGTGAGTTTAGGGTGGGACTACCAATGTGACTTACCAATGGCAGACAGGGTGAGTGTTTAGGAAACAGTCATTAGCTCTGACCCAAATGACCCACTGTACACTATGCACTTACAGAACATACTATGCACTCAGCCATGTAGTGTATGAATTTTCAAAGTGTAGTATCATCCCAAATGGAACACGTATCTTTTTTTACTACATGGTAGCATGTTCCGTTAACAGCTGATGGAAGTTATGTTTCAAACGCACATGATGTGTTACCACTCAGTTCAACACCTATATCTAAAATGTTGAACATATTCACACAGCGTTAGCATTACCTAATTGCCAAGCTCTAATGGTAACCATTCAACTTACATTTGTAAGGGGCTGTCTTTTCTGAAGTTTCACTAGATGCTACATTCTCCATTGTTTACCATTGTTTTGTCAGACCAGCATTGCAGCCAGGTAACTCCGCCCCTTTCACTACATACGGCAAGCCTTGAGCGCATGAAGTGCTTGAAGTGTCCAACTTTCAACACACCGTTTTGATGGTTAAAGAAGTACATCATCCGGGTACTTGTGGTACACTTCTTTTTGTTGCATTTTCAGTGTAAACAAACTACTCGCACTACTTACACTTCAAAATGATGTAGAATAGTGCAGAAGCGTGTGTAGTTTGGGATGCACCTATTATATTTGCAATTCCATTCAGTACTAGTATTGGTGCAGAAATTACACATGTCAAATAGCCAAATCATTTGGGAATTTCTATTCATTTTCCCCATAGAAATGAATGGGTAACAATGGTAACCAGGATCCCCCCGGTTACCATTTTTTTTTACATTTGTTAGAACATCCAATCTCAAATTAAGCCAAAACAAGCCAATGTAGTTCATGATGAGATATTCATATTTTTTTCATATTTCTGTAAAAAAAAAGTCTGATTGCCCCTAAATGCATCTGATTCATTTTTGCAAGTGTACCAATGTTTATATTGAGCCTCTTGTTAAAATACATTAGGGAAAATTCTTTGAAATACTGAGAATTCTCTGGTGAAGGGCCGGCAATTGAGAGAGAAAACAAAGACTTTCATTGTAAGCATGCATATCCTGTACAGAGTGGTAGCGCCCAAGCATCCAAACCTCACAAGCCCCCATCACTAGAACACATTGTGTCTTTTTTAATATGACCCCATTAAACTGCATTTACACTATTAGTACCACCTAAACAAACAAACAAACACACAGTTAGAACACAAACACTCACACAGACATGTACATATCTGTCAAGCTTTGATTGATCAAAGTATCCTTTCTTTTGCCTGTATGAAACCTGTTGAAATGCTCATTTTGGCCTGATTTTTCTCATGCACAGGGCCATATTTCACAATTCGAAGAATGAAGACTTTGAGTTATTACTAGCATTAATCAAGACTTTGTGGCGTGTTTTAAAGAGGCAGCTGACTAAAGCTCTTAAGTATGTTTAAGTAGGTAATCTCTGCTTGTGTTGAAGTAAAGAAGGCTACGAGAGACAGAAGAATTCTGCTCTTTTTTTTTCCCAAGATGCCGCTTCTGAGCAATTCAGTAATGGCCATCACAAAGTCTCTGCTATTCCCTCAAGACATTTGAGTGCTGATAACCAAGAACAAAAGTGAATGATGTCATTTAACTACCTAATAGCACTGTAAATACTTTAATCAAGACATGAATTGTGGCATCTGAGTCACTTTTAGAGTTAACGTCAATGTTTTTCAGTGTGATAGCTCTTTCCAGATAAAAATACTGGTAACACTTTCTATGAAGCCCATTTTTATAATGCATTGTAAAGGCATTATAAATTAATTATACTGAATCCTAATGTTGCATAATACACTTTATAATATGTTATAACTTCTCATAAATAATTATAACTGTAGTTATAATACATTATAAGACTTTATCTATTCATAGTTATACTATAATGCATTACAACACAAGCAACATCCAATTGTAACGCAGTAGAAGCTAATAAATTAATCGTATAAGTGCTGTATAGTGTAAACAGTCAAAATGCTTTATGATGTGATCATATTATAAGTGGTCTTTGCCTGCTTTAAGTAAAGGGTAACACTATTTTAGGGATCAGAAATTAGACAGTGATTCATGACTAATAATTACACTTGTAGTTGACTAGTTATTGACTTGTTTGGCATTATAAAGTATTTACTAAGCCTTTATTGGCTGATTTCATGCTCTTGCTTTTTAGCCCCTTTACATTTGCTTTTGTCATAACAATTAATTTATTAGCTAAAAAAAAAAAAAAAAAAAAAACCGTCAGTAGCTAGTATGATGCAAATTACATCCTTTATAAGTTCTCAGTACTCTGTATGAATGTGTGGCTTATACGTATAAAATACATGTAGAATGCTTATAGTATTTCAACAAAGCAGGGAAGGTTAAGGTTAGGTTTAGGTTTAGGGATTGGTGTAGGGTGCCTGTGGGACTTTAAATAAACACAATAAACATGTTGCACTGATGCCCCTATACTGTATGGTCATATTTAATTAGGTGCGCTTAGTGCAAAGAAGATGCTTTTTGTTGCTTTTTACACTAAGCAACAAAAGTCTCTGCCTTCTATATTTGTTTTATACTTATAAGCTGCACATTCGCACAGTGTAATGAGAACCTATAAAGGATGTATTTTGCACCTTACTAGCTATTCGTATATTATGTTTTTACCTAACAAGTTAATTGTTAGGGAAAATTAAATGTAAAGAGGCTATTATGCAAGGGTAAGAAGTCAGCGAACAAAGGCTTAATAAATACCTTATAATTCTAAACAAGTCCGTAAATAGTCCCTTACAAGTCCAATTATTAATCATTAATTACTGTCTAATTTCTGATCCCTAAAATAAAATGTTACCAAGTAAAGTTACAAAAGCAATATCTTATAAACAGCCATAACATAAACTTGTAACATACAATACATTACAAGTCTAACATACTGTATATAATGGAAGTTATTTATAAAACAAGTCTCCAAATAAGATGCAGTTTATTGAATTTTGATTTTTATTATTATTATTATTCTTGGGTGTGTTTACACAAAAAGAAGCCTGGCTACATGTGTGATCAACATACACTTTTCTGATATATTTAACCCTGTAGCTTTACAAGTGTTTTTCAAAATTTACATTGAATGTGTGTTATTTTGTATTTTGTGCATGTGTACTGTATATAACTTCCAGCATAACTTGTAATGTCTTATAACCACTTAAAAATATCTTATGAATGTTCATAAGAATACATTGCTTTTGTCACTTTACTTAAAGCATACCTATTACAAATATACTGTATATATAATACATTATAACTTCTGCATATAAAATTGGATTTTGCGTGTGTTATAATGCACTATATTCTAATGTATATCTATGCATATGTGAGTATTATAATTATAAAAATAATTATACAAATATTATTATTGTTGTTACAATTATTTATGACAAGTTATAACATATTATAAGATGTATTATGAGACTTTACTAATGCATTATAATACCTTTACAATGCATTATAAATATGGGCTTTATAGAAAGTGTTTCCAAAATATTTATTGCAGAGAAGCTGCTCTTACCTATTTTGGGAGAATTAATAGAGTTCTTAGTTATGTTTAATCAACTCACCTACTTTGTTTCAGATATTTCATTTGTAAATAAAAATAGACACAAATTAGTTCATTGTTGTTATACAGTAATATTGTAGAGCTATAAAAGTAATGTATAGAACAGCACAGATTATTTGGTTTTGGTCAAATTTGATGAGGAATGTTTGAGTTCATATTGACTCTTGATTGCAGACTTTGTATCTTGGCACTGGGGTGGGACCTTTTTTGTACCTCTGTTTAAACTTTTTAACTTAGGTACATAATTATACCCAATGCACCTACTGTGTACATTTTAAAGGTACACTTATGGTGGGGGGGACTTCTCGTGTGTACCCAAAACAAGGATACCACCCCAGTGAAATTGTCAGGAGAAAAACAGGAGACTTTAACTTTCCATTTATCCTCCATTTAATCTTATTGATCTTTAGGAAGTAAAAAGTTCTCATTCATGATTTTTCTTACTTTGGGGTTGATCTGGATTTATTCACTATATCCTTCCTGTTGCACAAGATGGTTTGAACAAGTATACTTTGTTATAAACAGTTCTGGACCATTTGCAGAGAAAGTCTTCTAATTTTACAGGAAACAGATAATGTGGCAATTAAAAAAGAAGTCATTTAGGGATTTATTTTGTACTGTATTAATTTATTTTGTTGCATTTATTAAATCCTGAAACCTCTTCTATAAAACTACATATTTTATAGTGTTTATTTATTCTAATAAACTTGTTAATCAGCTATTAAAAGTTTTAACTGTAAAATAAGTACATAATCATTCATAAAGGGCTTATTCGTAATTTTAAGAAACTTTGAACGTGAAATGTCAGCAATTAACGCTTCAAATGGCAGTATTTCTCTCTTTCACGCCTTCCACCTAGCTTTAGCTGCCATGTAGAATGTGTGTCTGGCTACGGTCCAGCGTTCTCATGCCTCAGTCGAGCAGTGGATTTCACACAACATCTCTTTGTGAGCGCCCCAGATGGATTTTCCCTCACCTTGTCTGGGAGGTTCACCCGCTCCTCTCTTTCAAGAGTGCCCCTTTTCAGATCTCTCACTCTCAAAACACGAGAGCAGGGCCACGCTGACCTACATGGCCATCTAAGTGCTGCCTCGTGAATCACACTCACCTCACCTGTACAGTGAGAGTGTGGAGAAAAGCATAAGGGAAGGATAGGGGGCTCAAATGGATATTGAGAAACCAAAGCATTGAAGCTGAAGTGTGTAAATTTTTTGATGTCAAGATTATTTTTGTTATCCCAGCTTAATATGCAGAGACAACTGTAAGAAAGCCATTTGTAGGTTAATTTTCTTAAAAACTGTAAATATTTTTTTGTGTGTGTGTGTGTGTGGCGCTAAATATATTCCTCTGTTTGTTTTGAGTGACCCATCTATATCGACACAATAACATTGACTCAACCAATGGTGTGAGTTTGGGGCGGGACTATCTGTTTGTTCTATTAACAATAGATGGGGGTGTATTCAGAATGCTGTTTGAACGTTTTTTTTTTTTTGCTATTCCATTCGGTGCCACTAGTGGTGCAGAAATGACACACTTCAGCTTTAAATGAAAGATCCCAATAAATCAAAACTGTACTTTTGTGGCTTTTAGTCCATCTATGTTAGCTTTGAGGTCATCTGTATACATATTTAAAACCTACAGTTTTTGGTGAAAGAAAATGAACTAACTTTTGATGAGTTTATCTTGTTCGCAGGGGCGTATGCAATGTTTTTTCGAACACTTTACTCATACACATCCTTTACACATGAGATTAATAAGTTATAAATACAGTATAAATGTAATATTACAAATTACTGCACAGACAATGAGCAAATGAGCAGGTGAACTTGAACTAAGTAACGCGCTCGACAGAATTCGCAATTTGTGTTGTAAGTGCGTGGTTTCCTACAAAACGCAGTACATGTAACATTATATCATTATATCATTATATCAACTGTATAAATGCAAGGAATTCATAAAAAAGTAACTTCTGAAAAGTAGCTAATTCTTCAGTATATTTAATATAGGCTAATATTTCAGGAGCTCATGTTTTCGGGACAGTTTTCTTGTGTTGTTTAATCTTACATTTAAAAACAAATAATGTTTAATATGTTTGATACATGTTTAAATAATTGTAAGTAGTTTTCAAATTTTTCAAAATATTTGAATTTTTTGTTAAAGTTTGGTCTGTTGCGTATGAATCCCCTTAGAGGACAGAGCAGGAAGTTTTATTTTGAAACTTTGTTCTGAAATAGATTTGCGTTCCCTCTCAATAAGCTTTGCATGCCCTCACAATAAATTTACCATGGCTTTACTACATTAACCATATTTTAACCTTGATATTCATAGTAAAACCATAGTAATAATACAGGAAAGCAAAAAACTATGGTAATAAAAACAATACATTTGTGGTTATTATGGTTTTATTATAAATGTTTGTAGTAAAACCATAGCAGCCACAAGATTAACCACGGTTAATCCATAGTAAAACCATGGTTACTATATAGATACAGTATACTGTATTAAAACCATGGTTTCTGCTAAAAGAAAATGCATGGTTACTTTCCATAGTTACTACAATATTGCTATAGTAAAACCATGGCTTCTGCCAAAAAAACATGGTTACTTTCCATAGTTACTACAGTATTGCTATAGTAAAACCATGGCTTCGGCCAAAAACGATGGTTACTACAGCCTACAATATTATTATACTAAAACCATGTAACTGTCATGGTTACATATAGTTAAGCCATGGTTTTACCACAGTAACCATAATTAAACTATGGTATTTGTATAGTAAAACCATAATAACCACAATTTTTTTTAACATTTTTTTTTTTTATTATTACAATAGTTTTTGTTTTCCTGTATTATCACTATGGTTTCACTACAAATATCATGGTTAAAATATTGTTACTGTAGTAAAACCATGGTAAATGTATTGTGAAGGCACACAAAACTTATTGCGAGGGAATGCAAAACTATTTCAGAAAAAAAAAAAAAGCTCCCGCCATGTCTTCTAAAGGGGCTCTGTAGTTGCAGTCTGATAGCGGCATGCTTTTTATTATTATTTTGCACATTATCGTCAACTAAAATATTTTATATGCCATTCTAGTCAAAAATAAAAAATAAAATAATAATAAATTGACCAAAATGTATTAATATGACATGATAAAGTATTTACAAAATTTAAAAGACATTTTCGTCAAAGACAAAAATTATATATATATATATATATATATATATATATATATATATATATATATATATATATATATATATATATATATATAAAATAAATAAAAAAAAAACTGAAAAGGAGCACTGGTCCTACCACAACTTCCTGTTTCAACAAAAAATACAGTATGTACAGGAAACACAAGAAAGGAAATTGCATTCGTCAAACTATTTAAAGGGGTCTAATTATGTAGGTTAGCGTGCTCTTTATGCCTTAATTCATTTGTGTTTTTGAGATATCTTAAAAATACTTGATGAAGCTAAAGTGTGTAATTTCTGTGCCATTAGCTACACCAAATGAAATAGCAAAAATAATCATTTTCAAACTGGTTTCTGGAACTGGCTTCCATTGGTTAAAAACTAATTTTTCCACCCAAACTGATGCCATTGTTTGAGGCAATGCTGCTATGTATGGCTAATCAGATTGCTCAAGTTAAAAGAGCAATGGTTTGAAAGCATCACAAGTTCCAAGTGTTTACACTTTTCATGGGAATCAGCCTACACATAGCTTATTTATAGTTGTCTTTGCATATTAAACTGGGGAAGTAGAAAGTATTTACACACTGAAAACATTACACACATCACCTTTAACTCCTGTCATTACCAGACTGTTGCTGCCTACAAAAATGATCCTTTGTAGAGAACGTCATTATAATAAATCTTCGAACAACAACCGCCTAGTCAATATGGCTTTATTGCTGACATTAGTGTCCAGGCTTACCCAGGTCAGAGGTCAGTTTTGATGTTAGGCTGAGATGATCTAGAATTGGATTCACTGTTGTGAGCTAGGTCATGTGTTAACTGCCCAGCGCATAATTCCTTCACCGCTAAAATAGCCTTGCATGTGCTATGCTGTTTGTGCATTATTTAACATTTTTTGTCTATCGACTGTTTATGTTGTTGAAAGCCATTACAGATGCATTTGCATTTTAAAGGTGCTGGATTGTTATTAATGTCACAGTTACATGTGAAATGAATGGAAAATTCTTCCTTAGATTAACATAGACTTAATTGTATCAGTGTACAGAGGGAATTACACACACGCATTAGGTTATTTATTGTTGGAGTAGTTCAGCATTCAGATGCTTTAAAATTAGGGTGCTGATACTTATGAGCCTTTGAATAAAGATAAAGGCGTAAATGCAAAGATGAATACTAGAGTAAAGGCCTGAGTGTTAAGAAGAATGTTGCTTATTATGCAAATAATCGGCGGGGGGGGGGGGGGGGGGGAGGGGGTGCCTGCATGCTTCTTCTGAAGAATGCTGTGCAACTAATGATGTGCAGCACTACCTAAAAGAAAACAATTATTATAAAAAGGAATCTTGTTGTGAGCAAAAGTGGACTAGCTTTGGGCAGACATTTACGGAGAGGGGAATACTGTATCTTTATGCCCACCCCAAATCAAGGAGCTGTTTGCAAACATTATTTTATGTAGATCAGTACACAAACAGGAATAGAAATGGCACACAACCACTGAATAGATTCTAAATAGAGTGTCTCGCCATTCCTGTGATCAAACATTGCCAGGTTTCATAAATATTGACATCAAATGCAGAGCTGGCGTGCATCTCAAAACGATGCCACTGGTCTAATCAGCTTAAATTCATGATAAATACCCTGTCTCTTTATAGTGACAAATGCAGTCTTCAGATCTGTCCACACTGGGAGAGATTCAACACATGAATAAACACGCCACACTTTTTTAGTTCACACGTATACCACGCTTTGGGTGTTGCTTGCATTTCCTGTTCTCTCACCCTCCTTCTCCGTATTCTGTAGTGTGCTTTCAACTACTATACAACACTCCGTATATACTGTGGGTGTTTCTTCAGCTTCAGGGAATTTCATGTCCCAGATTTTTTTTTTTTTTTTTTTTAATTAACACATTTCAACTTTTTTTCTTTTTGTTATATGAAGGTCACATTAAAACTGACTTTTTTGGTTCTTTCCAAATGCCTTTTATGTATTGCTTTTATTGTTTTAGCCCTGTCCCAGACCCATACTTTTAATATTAAACTATCAAAATACATTTTAAAAATGGAAATTATTACATGTTTAAAACTTATTTTTACATGTAAAAATAATGTCTAGAAATTTTTCTAAAATTATGACTGTCCCACAGTTTTGGCATAATTTCCACTACACCAAACAATTTTGGCCCTAATAAAGTTCCTTGTTGAAAAAAGCATGTAAAAAGCATGAAGAAAAAAAATCTGAGGTAAGTCACTTGTGAGCAGAGTATTTTTATTAAATGTAATTTCCAATCAAGCTGTAATTTTGCCAATTAATGTAAAAAAAAAGTGAAAATATTATTTAATTGTGTGTATTTATGACTTTAATTATATCAGTGTACAGTGTGAAGCACACACACATTAGGTTATTTATTGTTGGAGTACTTCAACATTCATATGCTTTAAAATAAGCCTTTGAATGAAGAGAATATGTATTATATTTGAGCAGAATATAATGAATATATTTAAAGTATATTAATTGGCAAAATAACAGCTTGATTGGAAATTACATTTAATAAAAATATTCTGCTCACAAGTGATATTTACCTCAGTTTTTTATTTATTTTTTTTAGCACTTGTGAGCAGACTATTTTTATTAAATGACATTTCCAATCAAGCTGTAATTTTGCCAATTCATGTAAAACATGTGAAAATATTATTGAATAGTGTGTATTTATTTAGGATACATAAAACTTTAGCTATTAAATTTGCATCAGCAAGACAGCGAAGTCTGCCATTTTTTTATTTAATTTTTTTAAAAATAATCTTTAAAAATAAAAACAGACACATTATGGCCAAAAAAAAAAAAAAACGAAAATAGGTTGGTTATAATGTTGTTAATTATAGAATTCTATCTAGCAGACCTATACGAGTAATGCAACCAATGAAAATATTCTAGTGCTTGTCCAGTCAAATTAGTGGTCCGGAATTAACTGTTGTATAAATATGTTTTAAATGTATTGTGGAGTGTTGTGAATAGTTTTATCACAGCTAAATTGAGTTTATATAAATGTATACTTTCTCAGCTTAAAAGACATTAGTCAGTAATCTTTTTTCAGTTTTAAATGTAATAATGGAAAGAAACTGATATTTAAAGAAATGTACAAGCAGTGTGAAAAACTTAATGAGAGTCTCTCTGCAGTGATACACATGTTCCATATTGTTTTTGTCCTTTCTTTCAGACTAACAAAGGTGATGCCCTGGCCAATCGGGTCCAAAACACACTCGGAAATTACGATGAGATGAAGGAGCTCCTGACCAGCCATTCCAACCAGAGTCACCTCGTGGGCATTCCTAAGAACTCTGTTCCCCAGACTCCCGTAGAGAAACCCGACCAGCCTGGCTTTTTCCCTGAGGCACAGCGGAGCCGAGCTGCCCCCTCCCAACCTGGAAGCCACAGCACTTCCATGCCCCCACCCCCTGCCAACACATTGTCAACATCTAACGTTGTACATGGGCATCCAAGCAGCAAAAAGTCGCGCTCCTCAGACTGGTCCCGAGGGGGTCACGGTTCAAGTGGCACCCAGACGGCTCAAGCAGTCACCCGGGGGAAGCACTCCAGTCATGAACAGACCTCTAGCAGACATGATCAGGACCAAGAGGACTCGAGTCCCAATCCCAGTGGATCTGCGACTTTGTCACACTCCAACAGGAAGCAGACACAGTCTAACAAAGGACCAGCCACAGTTGAGCTTGGCCTCGGAAAGTCTCCCGTTGAGCAAGACTCTTGCTCCCACGTCTGCAACTCACCAATGGCCTCTACATCCCTGCTTCCTAGTGGCCTGTCGACGCCAACCTTTCCTCAAGGCCTCCACTGTAAACCCAGCACCGCTGTGCAGCAAAAACCCACAGCCTATGTCAGGCCCATGGATGGCCAAGACCAGGTCCCCAATGATTCCCCAGAGCTCAAACCCCCAGTGGAACTGGTGGAAGGGTATAACAGTGTGCCATTTGGAGGTCTGCTGGACAGCAAAAGCAGCACAATGGGGACCAAGGGCAAACTTCCGAAGCTGACACTGCCACAGTCTGGGGAGGTGAGTTTGACCATTTTTCCTCTTATGCAAATGTGAACGCTTGGCTAACCAGCAGTCCATTTGAACATGCTTAACATGTGTTCTTGCGTTACTGTGGCAGCAACAAACCTCACTATTAAAGGGGCGATACAGTTACGTTCAATAGTCTGTGCCATTAATTACTACAAATATATTGACTTTAGATTACTTGCTCAGCAATATTCTCAAACTGTTGCTCCACCATGACTGTAGTTGGGTTGAAAGAGAGAACTCAACCTAGAAATTAACAGTTCACACTAATGTCTGCAATAGCGCCCCTTGCAGCAACATTGAGACTACAACGCGTACTTTTGATGTGTTATAAATTGTGGTCTGACACAATTGAGGCATGAGTAAATTATGACATAATTTTCCTTTTTGGGTGAACCATCCCATCATTTCTGCATAGCAGTGAATTTAGTCAATAAGTCTATCTTTACACAGTAAGATAATATTTACATCACAGTGGACAGATACACCGATCAGCCACAACATTAAAACCACCTGCCTAATATTGTGTAGGTCCCCCTCGTGCCGCCAAAAGAGCACCAACCCGCATCTCAGAATAGCATTCTGCCAAATGCATAAATGTAAATGTAATGCTATTCTTCTCACCACAATTGTACAGAGTGGTTATCTGAGTTACCATAGACTTTGTCAGTTCAAACCAGTCTGGCCATTCTCTGTTGACCTCTCTCAACAACAAGGCATTTCCATCCGCAGAACTGCCGCTCACTGGGTGTTTTTTGTTTTTGGCACCATTCGGAGTCAATTCTAGAGACTGTTGTGTGTGAAAATCCCAGGAGATCAGCATTTACTGAAATACTCAAACCTGCCCATCTGGCACCAACATTCATCCATGCAATTATGTAATACGCCAATCATGTGGCAGCAGTGCAGTGCATAAAATCATACAGATATGGCTCAGGATCAGAATGGGGAAAAAATGGGATCTCAGTGTTTTGGACCATGGCATGATTGTTGACTCAGATAACCGCTCTGTACAATTGTGGTGAGAAGAACTGCATCTCAGAATGCTATAATGAGATGCAGGTTGGCGCTGTTTTGGCAGCATGAGGGGGACTCACACAATATTAATAAGGTGGTTTTAATGTTGTGTCTGATTGGTGTTTATGCATTATTGTATTATTACTTCACCTTACTAATAGTCATGAGCATTAATACTCATTTTCAGATCTTTCCTACGCCCTTGCTCTTTCTCAAAAGGCATCCTTCTGCAGATGTTATAGTCATTTGCTCTCGTTTGGATGTGGATGTAGTTGGACAGGAATAGTTGGCAGATAACACTTGGCTCTGTTGATGTTCCCCTGGCTAGGTCTGTTTTGCATTGAAACTTGGCAGAAAGAGTGGTTGACATAATGGTGTAGTTCATTAATAATCAGCTAAGCAACCTCAGGGTTTCCTGTGCACCTAACTATTCCCGAGGAGGTCTTGTTGTTGGCATGTTTAAGGATCTATTTCTTTGTAGCTTTACAGTGTTAAACAGAGGGAAATTCTGACCTCAGCGATTTGTTCGTGCTCAGGTTGCTAAAGTACATTGATATTGGCTCTCCTTGGAGAGCAGAGAACAATTCTGGAAATAGTCATTAAGTCTAATGAGAACATCTGTATTATTGAACACAAGTAGAACAAATTTTATGGTTGTGTATGCTTATATTCCCAGTTGTATCCAGTGCTTGAATATGTAGACTTTTTCTGAATAAAAATTGTAGTTTTGAGTAAAATAATGCACTTCTTTGTTCAGTAAGTAGGTGAGGGTGTTTCCCAACATGCCATTATTGTAGGGTATAGGAATTGAGACATGATCTTATCTGTCTTGACTGGCTGTGTCTTAAATTGAGGTATATATACCCGAATTCCTTTCTTCGTTTGGGCTGTGGTTTGTGCACAGACCTCTGTAATTACACTAACCGAAAGGCTTTACAATAAAATTAAAGTTACTAATGCTGCTACAGATCTAAACAGTATGATATTACAGTCTCTGCTGTAATTAACCCTGCAAATTTTTTAGAAATACAAGGGGAAACCATTGAAGTCACTCAAGATGAGTTGGTTTTAAAATCTAAGTAGTGGTATAATGGAAACATGCCAAAAGATATCCAAAGAAATGTCTTTTTTTAAGTAGCTCGCTATTCAAAAGAGATGTTAAGGGGTAATCTGTAAAGCTATTTTGATGAAAGGAGAGATAGTTGTACTTTATATTTTGTATCTTGCTCTAAGGCACAATAGTTCTTCATAGAGGATTTAAATGTGTAGTTTGAATGTGATTATGGCAAATATTACGGTAAACCCTGCAAACAGAATTTTCATTTTCTCAGTGCCTGGTTCGTGTGAAATGTTGCCAAGTCTATGTTTTGTAAGATTTTTATTTTTTTTGCATGGTTTTGCTTAGGTGACTTGTTCACCTCTTATATAGGCGGAGATACTGTCAACATTTACTCACTCTCATATCGTTCCAAACTCATATCACTTACTTTCTCTCACAATAGGAGAAATGTTGACACTGCTCTTTTTAATATATAATGAAAGTGAATGGTGACTGAGACTGCCCTAACATTCTGCCTCAAATCTTTTGTGTTTCATGAAGAAAGTCATATGGGTTCAGAGCAACATGTGGTTGAGTAAATGATGATGGAATTTTCATTTCTAGGTGAGCTATCCCTTTAATTAGTCTCTCAAAAGGTCATGTTCCTGAGCATGTAGACACATCATCTTTGCAGGACAGGGGCCCATACGTTCTGAATTAACCCTCCAGAGGTTAAGACACAGGAGCTTTATCACCGGCAATGTAAACTTCATCCCTTCTGTTTTGCTGACACTTAGAGTAGATTCCTGTTGACCTCGCTTGGAGCGTGATACATGAGCCACGCTAAAGCCTTTTACAAGCCATGTGGTGCTTTCCCCTTCCTTAGAATGGCTGCCAACCAGGGATTTGAACCCATGGCATCCTATAGAGAGAAATGACTGCACTTTATAGCCCAGAATAGTCCTTTTGGACAGAGGATACCTTCATATACAGCTTAGCCAATAGGGGATCCAAGACTAAAGATAATGCATTGTGGCGGACTTATAGTTCTGTTATTAAGCTTTAGGCTTGTGTTTGGCTCCTTAACGATGGAATGTATTGACAAGTGCAATTTTCTATCCTGCGTTGACATATTTCCTGTTGACTTGTCTCTATTTACAATAGCCAATAAGCTTAAGTTACATTACAGCCATGAATCCTTCTTTGCTACTTGCTAGTCAGGTCGTATTAAGGGGAGGGACAAAAAATTGTGTAGTGCAACATGAGTCATCAATATTTCTACATCAATATTTGTTTTTTGGAAGAGAAAGAATTTACATTGTAAATGCTGTACATACTGTATCTGCTAAAGGTGGATTTATATTTTTTTTGGTAGGCCACTAGCATAAAGATGGTCTCAAAGCTAACACACATGGTTTTGGGCACTCTTTTTGGAGACCAAGCTAAACCAACTTGAGCTGGCTGGGAGATCAGCTTAAACCAGCTAAGGCCAGCTTGACCAGGCTGTGAGACCAGATAGACCAGCTCAAGACCAGCTTGGCCATGCTGGGAAACCAGCTAAGATCAGCTTAAACCAGGTAAGATCAGCTTAGACAGACTGAGAGACCATTTTAAACTGGCTAAGACCAGCTTGACAAGTCTGGGAGACCAGCTATGACCAGCTTACACCAGCTAAGACCAGCATGGCCAGGCTAAGAGACCAGCTTAAACCAGCTAAGACCAGCTTGACCAGGCTGGGAGACCAGCTTATACCAGCTAAGACCAGCTTGACCAGGCTGGGAGACCAGCTATACCAGCTCAATACCACATTGACCAGGCTGGGTGACCAGCTAAAACCAGCTTAAACTGGCTAAGACCATCTTAAACACCTAAAACATGATAACCAACAGTACAAGCCCCAAATGGCAGCACTAAGGAATTCCTGCACTTTAGGCTTGAGGCGGTATCTTGTGAGAGGTATTTTAATGTATGGTGAATTTGAAAAATTAAATTGCCTTGAGCTTGTTTGAGCAGTAGGTTGATATTCCCATCGCTTATATACGAGCTTAACCCACAAAAAGAAAACAAACCGAATAAGATAAGGTGCGGTAAACAAGAGTGGCATATGATTGAACAGGTTGACTCACTGCTATCCAGCCATGACAAGGCAACCAGCTGTTCTTCCTCTTTGTTCCACGGGGATCTTGATGGCTATCGACCTGCAAATTGCACCATTGCCCATCTTGAAGCATATGGTGTGTTCGCGCCGTACAGTTAAGCATGTGGCAAGAGCGAAAACCTGGGGAATTTTAATTGCTCTGAGAGCATCCTCAGACCAGTCAGCTAGCAGGAAAATGGAGATGGATGTTGTTATTGCAAAGAGGGGCAGGCGTAGAGAGAGAAGACCCCCTGTAGGGTGGGCCCCAGCTGGGTCTACGCCATCTTTCCCTGACAGATGAGTCACTGCCTGAGAGTGAAAAGAGAGAGATGCAACAGAATTTTTTTATTTTTTTTATTTTATAAAATGAGTAAAAATCTGAGAGCTAACAGAGTTAGCAGGTTTGAAATAGAACACAAGAGAGTGCATGTAGAGCTGCTCTTTCAAGATGGCTTTCGGGAGAAAAGAAAACATTCAAGGACGTTGATATGATTTTTTTCTAGCCTGCCTTAGTTTGTTAAAAGGAGTGGATTCTGTAGAAGCGGCTCTCATGGGATTCACCTGTACTCTGTTGTGCTTGCTACTTATTATTCCACAGCTCTTCAGGCTTATTTATCCAGGTTCGCTTTGGCTGAGGTGTTGAATTGTGTGAAAGCCTTTTCCTGATTGTACATCCTACCAGGTTTTTCTTTGTTGTCACATGAGCGAATGGTATTTTATTTTGCTCAAAAACTGGCGGAATGCTTTTTTTATTGTTTTTTTTTTTATTTTTATTTTTTTTATTATTATTATTTTTTTTTTTTTAATGAGAAACATTGTCAGTGGTGATGTGCCATTCATGCACAAATCATTCTTTTAAGCCTTTTAAATTATTCAGGCAATATCTAAACTTTGAAGTGGGTGACATATTGTAACAAAAAACAATGCAACATTTGACAGTTAAAAAAGACATTTTATTGCATTCATTGCAAAAAAAAAAAAGATAATAATAATAATAATAATAATAATAATAATATATATATATATATATATATATATATATATTCTCTGAACAAAGAAAATTGCCACATTTATTTCAGAATTCTCAATGCTCATTGTCAATAGCTATTAAAAAAGCTTTGTGGGACCTTTCATACTTGAAGTCAACGTGGGTTGCGAATGCCGTTTCACTTTACTTCTGTAATGTGATGTATTTTAAAACAATGTATTCAACAAGAAAATACATTTTGGACGGGACTTGATTTTATTGGATAGTGACAGGTTGTTGGAGGGGAGAGGTTGAAAAATCAGAAAGCTTGGTGACGTAAGCAGAAAAAAATTTGTTTCAGAGGCAGAGCAAGTAATTGCTTTTGATAAAATATTGCGAAGACAAACATTTATTTTCTTTGGAATAATTTTTACCAATGAATCGTTTACAATAAGAAAGTCAATAGAGTCATTTTTATTTCATAATGACTTCGTATTGAAATAGTGATAGACAGCAGTATTTAAAATAAGAATATGTAAAATGCAGAGTGAATATTTAAGCGAATTAAATGTCCGAATGAACTGATTCGTTCAAATGAATTGTCTCTCAACACTAACCAACCAGTGTCACAATAGCTTAGTAGTGCCTTTCTAGCTTAATTGCATTGGATGCCACACATCTCTGCTCTGGTAAAAGAGAAACTCCTAAAACTGCCATCCTTTGGGTTGAAAGAAGCTTGTTCCTCTTGATAGACATGAAATGTTCTCTTGTGCCACCCCACCACATAATATTTTGACAGGTTGAGCACTCAGCAGAGTGATAAGACTGTGCTAAATGGCACTGGAAGCATTTTGTTATCGCCTGGTGTATTGATTAGTGTCTAGCATGCTGGAACTCACTGTAAAGGAGATGCCCACGTTTTTTTTTTTTTTTTTTTTTTTTGCCAGTGTGTGAGACATCGACAGGCAGATAAGACTATTGATCCATCCAAAAACAGTTATTGCACCCAGTATTACCCAGGCTTTATGTGACTAATAGCTTTATCACTTTGCTTCTTGAAGCGTAGATTTGACAAGACAATAATATTATAGCAGGGCCATGCTGGGAATGATAAAATGATAAATGCACTGAACATGTTGAGACAGCATCATAATATTTTGCTATCCTGGGTATTCGTTTTTATTCAGTCAAATTTACACACTGTAATTATGATAAAGATTTTACAGTTAGAAAGTTGTAATTCCTGATCTTTTGGCATGTAAAGTAGACTATTGTATAAAACAGATGGCTGTAATCATATTGATATTAAATTATAGACAATTATACACTCAAACTGATAATATTAGCTGTCATGTCAGTTAATTTTGTGATATCCTGAAGTCTCACTGCGTAATAAAATAATAATAATAATAATTTTCTTAATTATCTTTTTTTTGTCTTGTATTCCAGATAGATAGATAGATAGATAGATAGATTCTATATATTTCACTGAAGACAAATCTTTGTATATGTATCACCTGCTCCATCATTTTGAGTCATTTTGTCCCTGAAACACATTTTTCAAGTTGTATTCTCTGGTCTGATGAAACGAAGATTGAACTGTTTGGCCTCAATTCCAAGTGTCATGTCTGGAGGAAACCAGGAACCGCTCATCACCTGCGCAATACCATCCCAGCAGTGAAGCATGGTGGTGGTAGCATCATGCATCAACGCAGCAAAATACAGAGATATCCTTAATGAAAACCTGGTCCAGAGCACTCAGGACCTCAGACTGGGCAGAAGGTTCACCTTCCAACAGGACAATTACCCTAAGCACACAGCCAAGACAACACAAGAGTGGCTTAGGGACAACTCTGTGAATGTCCTTGAGTGGCCCAGCAAGAGCCCGGACTTGAACCCAATCAAACATTTCTGGAGAGACCTGAAAAACCTCCACCAATGGTGCCCATCCAACCTGACAGAGCTTGAGAGGATCTGCAGAGAAGAATGGCAGAAAATCCCCAAATCCAGGTGTGTAAAGCTTGTCGCATCATACCAAAAATACTTGAGGCTATAACCATTGCCAAAGGTGCTTCAACTAAGTACTGAGTTAAGGGTCTGAATACTTATGTCAATGTGATATTTCAGTGTTGGGGGGAGGCAACAAAGCAAAATATGAAAAAAAAAAATGAAGGAGTCTGAATATTTTCTGAATGCACTGTATATATACACTGGCAGCCAAAAGTTTGGAATAATGTATATATTTTGCTGTTTCGGAAAGAAATTGGCACTTTAATTCACCAAGTGGCATTCAACTGATCACAAAGTATAGTCAGGACATTACTGATGTAAAAAACAGCACCATCACTATTTGAAAAAAAGTCATTTTTGATCAAATTAGACAGGCCCCATTTCCAGCAGCAATCACTCCAACACCTTATCCTTGAGTAATCATGCTAAATTTCTAATTTGGTACTAGAAAATCACGCCATTATATCAAACACAGCTGAAAGATATTTGGTTTGTTAAATAAAGCTTAACATTGTCTTTGTGTTTGTTTTTGAGTTGCCACAGTATGCAATACACTGGCATGTCTTAAAGTCAATATTCGGTCAAAAATGGCAAAAAAAGAAACAGTTTTCTCTAGAAACTCAACAGTCAATCATTGTTTTGAGGAATGAAGGCTATACAATGATTGAAATTGCCAAAAAAAACTGAAGATTTCATACGATGGTGTACACCACAGTCTTCAAAGACAAAGGACAACTGGCTCTAACAAGGACAGAAAGAGATGTGGAAGGCCAGATGTACAACTAAACAAGAGGATAAATACATCAGAGTCTCTAGTTTGAGAAATAGATGCCTCATATGTCCTCAGTTGACAGCTTCATTGAATTGTACCCACTCAACACCAGTTTCATGCACAACAGTAAAGAGAAGACTCAGGGGTGCAGGCCTTATGGGAAGGGTTGCAAAGAAAAGCCACTTTTGAAACAGAAAAACAAAAAGAAAATGTTAGAGTGGGTAAAGAAACAGATATTGGACAACAGATAATTGGAAAAGAGTGTTATGGATCTTAACCCCATTGAGCTTTTGTGGGATCAGCTAGACTGTAAGGTGCGTGAGAAGTGGCTGACAAGACTATGGCAAGTTCTACAGAAAGCGTGGGGTGAAATGTCACCTGAGTATCTGGACAAACTGACAGCTAGAATGTCAAGGATCTGCAAAGCTGTCATTGCTGCATGTGGAGGATTTTCTTTTAATGAGAACTCTTTGAAGTAGTTTAAGAAGTTCTGAATTTTTCACATTATTAATGTCCTGACTATACATTGTGATCAGCTGAATGCCACTTTGGTGAATAAAAGTACCAATTTCTTTCCATAAGAGCAAAATCTTTACATTATTCCAAACTTTTGGCCGCCATATATATATATATATATATATATATATACACACACACTATCGTTCAAAAATTTAGGGTCACTTAAACGTACTCATTCTTTATTTTTACATTTTTTATTATTATTATTTTTTTTTTTTCTTCACATTTTAGAATAATAGTAAAGTCATCATACCTTTGGAATAATAGAAATGGAAATATGGGAATTATGTTGTGACAAAAAAAAAAAAAAAAACCCAAAATAAATCAAAACTATGTTATATTTTATCATCTTCAAAGAGGCCACACTTTGCCTAGATTTAGCAGAAATGTACACTTGGTATTTTCTCACCCAACTTCTTGAGGTATCACCCTGGGATTCTTTTTAAACAGTATTGAAGGAGTTCCCATCTATATGCTGGTCACTTAGTGGCTGCTTTTCTTAATTATTCGGTCCAAGTCATCCATTTCAAAAACTTTTTTTTTTTTTAAATACAATTTTAGTTTTGTAATTAAATAAATTCATATGTTGGCACAATTATATTTTTGTCTACAAAATTAATTTCAAATATTTAAGCATATGCCTTCAGATCAAAAGGTTTTTAAGATCATGAGAATCATTTCAGGCAAGTGACCCCAAACTTTTGAACGGTAGTGTATATACATGTACGTATATATATATGTATATATATATATATATATATATATATATATATATATATATATATATATATATATATATATATATACGGACGTTCTAAGGTGTGCAATTATTTTTCAGTAAACACATGGCTATGAAGTAGGTCCAGGTCTTAAACGCATTACAGTTTCATATCACTTTGCCAAATTATATAAGTTATTTCAAAACGTCGTACAGGCTACCACAGCAAAATAACCAATTAAAACAAAGACATTGGTTAAGTAAATCAGATTAGAATGTCAAACAATGTTTAGAATATCCTAAATTTATTTCAATTTCTGCTGAACAGTGTGCATCGTGGCCACATTACCACCTCGGGTGTGCATTATTTTTCATATACTGTATATAGGCCTATATACAGTAGATCGCTCTTTATAAAGTACAACTTAAGTGCTTCGTTACGGGAGCTGACCAGTCCAAAGGTGCTGATCACTTTGGCCAGTATGTCCAGGTGTTTGTCTTCTCAAAATGAAGATTTTGTGAAGACGTGAGGCGACAGGGACAGACCGAAAGGGAGGACCTTGTACTCGTATGCCCGGCCCTTGAAGGCGAACCACAGAAAGGGCCTGTGCCGAGGTAAAACCGAGACGTGGAAGTACGTATCCTTCAGGTCTACCGCCGCGAACTAATCATGATGCCGGACGCACGGCAAAATTTTTTCACACATTTCTGCGTCAGCATCTTGAACGGGAGTCTGTGCACGGCCCGGTTCAGTACTCGCAGGTCCAAGATTGGCCGCAACCCACCGCCTTTCTTTGGCACGATGAAGTAGAACCCTTTCTTCATCTCAGCTGGAGGGACAGGCTCTATCGCGTCCTTCTGCAGAAGGGTCGTGATCTCCGCATGCAGGGCAGCGGTGTTCTCGCCCTTCACTGAGGTGAAACGGACGCCGCTGAACCTGGGCAGGCGCCTGGCGAACTGAATCGCATTGCCGAGTCGGATGGTCCTGGCCATCCATCGTGATGGGTTGGAGAGTGCTAGCCACACCTCCAAGCTTCAGGCGAGGGGCACCAAAGGGACAATCACATCTGACGTACCTCCTGGTGGGGCCTCGCGGCAGGGCGGAGCAGAAGATGCCACGTCAAGGAGCCTCGCATCCCGAGCTTGTGGCTGTGCTGAGGGAAACATAGAAGCACTTACCTTGCTCTGTATACCCACCATAGGACCGGTCAGTGATGGGGGAGGAGGGAGAATGTCCTCATGACTCGTCACAACCGCCTGGGCGTGGGTGAGTGTGTGCCGCAGCTGGGCGGGCAGGGGTGGGGGGCCCGCCTCGGCAGCGCCGTGCCTGCCGTGAATGTGCGGTGTCCGGCGGTCATAACACTGACGGCTGTAAACACCGGCTGTGTGACCCAGGAAATGAGGAAACCACTTTTTCTTTGAAAATGTGGATGCAGCGAAATCAAATTCAAAGGATACAAAAGATCCTCCTCCTGGCCCTCCACCGGGGGATGTAGTGGTCTGTATACCAGCTCCGGGATTCCAGCGGGCCTCTTCCTCCCTTGGTCGTTGTCTCAGGGGTGCTTGGAGGCCTTCCTGGGGCTTCCTGCAGAGGGTTGTTGCGGCAGAGCCGGTGTTGTCACCGCAGGGGGACACCCTTGGCAACGAGCAGATGGGGTGTGGGACCTTGAGTCACGCCAGGGCAGGATGTGTTGGATAGCCTCCATCTGCTTCTTGACCACCAAGAACCACTGGACAAAGTCCTCGACGGTGTCACCGAACAGGCCAGCCTGGGAGATGGGAGCATCAAGGAAGCGTACCTTGTCGGCATCCTTCATCTCGACCAGGTTAAGCCACAGGTGGTGCTCCTGGACCACCAAGGTGGACATCGCCTGCCCGAGAGCCCACGCCATGACCTTTGTCACACCTGGGGAATCGCCGTGTACCCCCTGGCCACCCCACCGTCGAGGGTAGTGAGAGTGGAAAGGCTCAGTGGTTGGGACCGGGCGGTAAAAGGTGCCTGCCAGGACTTCGTGAGCTCCTCGTGCACCTCCAGGAAGAATGGAACCTGGGCGGGATGTGGCTGTGAGCGGCACTCTGAGCCCAGGAACCAATCATCAAGCCGTGAGGGCTCAGGGCAGGGTGGATGGTTCCACTCAAGCCCGACGCTTGCGGCAGCTTGGGCAAGCATGGCCACCAGCTCCACATCGGCCTCAGACTGGGCGACCACACCCGAAGCTGCGATCGAGAGCTCATCCTGCTCTCAAGCCCTGAATGAGACACCAATGCCAAACGAGCATACTGGGGAATGGGAGGTCCGTGGGGGATTACCCGGCGGAACCACTCCCATTGGGGTCCCCAAATCGCCCCCAGCACTAACCGACGTGGCCTCGTACCCGTAGGCAGAAGGACCGGGGCGGGGGTGGCTGGAGTGACTTTCCCCTTTAAGAAGGAAAGCCTTGACCGCAACGTTGCCATGGTCACGCTCTCATGGTGAGAGCATGAGCCATCCATGAACGCTGTCTCAGCATGGCTGTAGCCCAGACACGTGAGGCAGCGATCGTGGCCGTCAGAGGCGGAGAGGTAACAACCTAAACCAGGAAATATACACAGACAGAAAGGCGTCTTTAAAAAGACGCTCTCCATCAGTGCCACTTTTTTAGAGGAAAATATACACTTTTATTATTAGAATATATACTCTCTTTTAGCTGTTGAAGTGCCCAGGGGCGTTCTCTGCATATATTCGTGTGGGAGGGAGAGAAACCGCTGAAATGCGACATATATCCAACAGCATATGCAGAGGTGAATGGAACGACAGTGGAATTCAATGAATTAATTCAATGAATGAACACCGCTCGGCTCCGAAGAAAAATCTGAATGAGTGGTTGCGAGCCAGCTACTTTTATACCCATATGTCCAGGGGACTGGCATGGAAATTCCACTCGCCAATTCCCATTGGTTTTTTCTCAAAGATCAGATGTGTTTGGGGCTCCCAAGAGCGACCCTAGTGTCACTACATCGACACAACTTCGAGTGAGTGACAGATAGGAAATGTCTTGATTACTGTCGTAACCTTCATTCCCTGATGAAGGGAACGAGATGTTGTGTCCCCTAGTGTCACTACATTGACACAACATCGAGTGAGTGACAGATAGGGAGCAAAAATATATTAATACAATTTATTAAATGTCCCATTGTCTTTGATAAACTGTGAAAGATGCCAGAATGATACGTTTAAGATGCACTTAATTGACTTAAGTGCGGTTCAAAGCTCCCGTTAATTTACGAATGTTTTTACGAACTACTTACTTAGAAAACGATGCTTTTGGGAAACATGCCTTAGAGATTAAGTACTACTTAAGTGCTACTAATGTCCTACTTAGTGCTTCGGGAAACCCAGCCAGTATCTGTCAGTATTTGATTTTAGAGAATATATCTTGTATTAAATTTTATTTTCTTACCACACTGGCAAATATGTATTCTTGTTAAGCACAAATCATAGCTTTATGCTTATGAAAGCTTTTGGTCACATGCAATAAAGGGTACAAAGACAGTGAAATGTTTTGTTTAAAATATATGTACATAAATAAAACTTAGATTATAAGAAAAGTATATGCTTTTAGAAATAAATGCTTTAAACAAGTTTTGCTGATGCTTGCCAAATGGGTAAGAAAAATAAACGTAATTCAAGATATATTCTTTGAATTAGTATTATCTTATTATCTACTACATAGTTTTGCTTCTAAAGTTAATGTATCTTGTTTTAAGGATATTTACATATTTTTACATATTTTTTTAGAAAATTTTCTTTTTCAGTGTATTGTTTCCTGGCCTGGGCAACACCCAGAATTATATTCTGTTTTAAAGTATTACTGGTCTGTTCTATGACTATATATGCAGTACCTGAAAGCAATCCAAGTAGATAACAAAGGTGAATGATGTCATGGCGGTGAGGGCTGGAGTCTGGGTCAGGAGTCTGGCAGACGAGTTCTCATCAAGCCACAGTCCCACCTCAGATTGCTCTTTGTGATCAAATATAATGGAGAAGACAGCGTCTGCTGCATGTCAATGCAGTCCCCATGTTTCCCTGACTGCTGAACCCAGATCACAGCAGAGGGGTTGTACGACATCGTAAGATCACAGGAAAATGCCAGCTGCTGATGATATAACTCTGTATGTTAAAATTTCATTTCAAAACCCTTGCTGACCTTTGTAAACAGAGGTTATAATTGTATAATTTGGGTGGGCAGAGTGAAAAAAAAAATCACAGTAAGAGTAAAGACTGAAAAATACTAATGCATAATGCAACTACATGAACACAGACTCTTTTAAGGATGCAAGCTCGAATTCGTGGGTTGTTGCATTCCAAAATGTTTCAGGCAGCAATTCATAACACAGTATAAGTACGCGTTGCATTCTTAATGTTGCCACAACAGGCGCTATAGCAGACATCAGTGCGAACTGTTCACTTCTATGGTGAGTTTTCTCTCTCAAGTCAACTACTGTCATGGCGGAGCAACAGTTTTAAGAGATTATTGTTGAACATGTAAGTTGAAGTCTATCTATTGAAGTATATTTATAGCATAATACCTGTATATTAATACATTCTGTTTAATGACACAGACTAATTAGGATTTAGTGGTGTAAAAATTAACAGAACTGCTATTTGTCCATTAGAATAAAACATAATGGTTTTCAGTGGTCATGGAGTGGCGTCTATCAAAGACAGTCGCTCGAGCTCTGCCCGGCCAGGCTGGGTTATTAAAACAGCATTTGCTGTAACAGGCAGAGAGGTCTTTATCTTGCATGGAGCTCGGCTCCATCTCACAAGATAGGAAGCCGTTTCCAGGAACATTTGATTACACCGGGCTGCCAAGACTCACAAAGCAAGACGCCACTTCCCCCCAGAAAGCATCCTCAGCCACACTGACTCATCTAGTGCTGGGATCCTGTGTGTAGGGCTGCAGATTAGACCACACCATGTTGTATTACAGTATAATGATTAATGGTTTGGGAATTATCTGGGTACATATTTCTTGAAGTGTATATTATGGAGGCAAGGACATGTTTTTGAAATGGGCTGCATATGAGAAACAGCTTACTCAAAATATTTATGTACCGATGTACATGCTCATGGCAGCAGTCCATTACAGCTTCTTAAATATATCATCTTTGGCACTGTAGCAAAGATACATAGACCCTGTAATATTCTGCACTGTAAAATACGTGTTTTTTGCACATCTCGTTTGTTGTCATTAAAGGAATGTTCTGGGTCCAATACAAGTTAAGCTCAATTGACAGTATTTGTGGCAAAATGTTGATTACCACAGAAGATAATTTTGACTCGTCCCTGGTTTATTCAATAAAATTTTAAAATCAAGGTTGCAGTAAGACGTAAATGTTAAATTACACACTGCTTCAAATGTCTAGCCGCAACATTTTAATATTATACATTACACTGTAAACCCTAATGTTGTCATTACTGTAAAAATCAAGTTGTCTTAATTCAACATTACTTGAAATGGCAAGTTTTGGGCTCAAATATATAAGTTCCTTGAACTTTTTTTTCTTAAAAATCCATAGACTTAAGAGTTTCAGTGTTAACAACTCAGACTATTGAATAAAAAACTGACGCTATGGGGAATACCCACAATGCCATGCACTTGAATTATTTAATTATGTTTCTTTGGTCAAAGGGAACATATGGGGGCATTTAAGTTGTTGTTGTTAAGAATTCATAGCTGTTTTAGCACTTTTGTGGTATCATTTATGTTGTTTTGTTGCAAATAGGTATTTTGTGTAATTTCACCAATAGAGTGATCTGACTCCTCTTTGATCAAGTTGAACCCTGATACTACTGCCACATTTCTCTCTGTGCATGTGCAACTGAAATACAGGCATCTATGCATTTCTGTGGAGATATATGTTTATTTGTTAATTGACCTAGAATAAGTTTTAATCCTCATTTTTTTAAGCTATCAAATTAAGGTCATTTAATGAGTTATCAAATGACCTAAATTTAAGTCCATTTAATTAAAATTATTAAGTTGGAACAACAACATTTAAATAGCAAATCTGCATCTAGTTACCTGAACATAAATAGTTAAATTCATTCTATATGAACACCAAGTTAAGTGAACTTTATTGCACACGTTTTGGAGATGCATTTAATAAATTAAACTGAGGGAACAAGTTAACTCAATCAACTGAGTAGAGTCAACTAATTAGGGTTTTTAGTGTAATATGTTTTTAATATGTTAAAAAAAAATCTTAATTCTCTATTCTGCACTATATTAGTGTGAAAAAAATCACTTACTGGGATTATACTGAAATCATAATACATATGTCTTGTGCGTACACATTTGAAACAGTGAGAATTATATGTTTGTGGATTGGCCCCATTCACTTCCATTATAGGTGTCTTACTGTAACTGCAATTTCTGCATTTTTAAATTGTTTTATAAACGAGGGGTGAGTCAGATATTTGTTTGTGATAATTAAAATTATTGCCACAAATCCTGTCATTTGAGCTTGTATTAAACCTTGGAAATTCCTTTAAATGATGTTCAATAACAGTCAAAAGTTTGTCAGCACTTCAATAAATTTGTTTCTTATGATCTTAAAAACCTTTTGATCTAAAAGCTTATGCTTAAATGCTTGAACTTAGTTTTGCAGACAAACATAAATTGTTCCTACATATGAATCCGAGCACTTATGATTGATCACTATTTTAGATTCTTTCTTAAGAAGTTGGCAAAGTGGTATAAATGGTTTGAATCAATCAAATCAAAATCAATAAAATATAAAATCCTTCATGATACTTTGTCCTTGTACTACACTGTGGAGTTCCACCTGTCTGAACCGAGTGTGTCCTCCAAAATCACTGGTGTTCCAACCACTTCCTGTCACATCCCATTACCTACAACACCCCTTCTCCTTCCTGTCTGCCTCTCCAAACACAACCTGTCGATCATGCACTCCAAATCCTCTCTCCTTTCTCAGCATTTCAAAAACAATGTGTGCATCCATGTTGGTTCCGCTTACCCCATTTCATATGGCTCATTTGAATATTTGCTTGTTTAGGAGTTATGCTAGCAAAAACAGTGCTGCCCCCAGGAGGCTAATGAGCTTGTACTGGCAAAAAGGGAGTGATCTTTCAGCTGTGCACTGGTGGGAAAACAGGGATGGGCTGTGAGTTTCCGGGTTGAGTAGCTGCAATAGCTGACCTGCGCATATAGCAAGTTTAGGGTCTCTGAAATGAGTAAGAGAGCATCCTAGCAGTGGATACCAGCATATGCTCTCTTTCCATGATGTTTACTGATTGAATGCTACACATCTTGCAGCAAATAGCTTACTGTATTATAGAACTTACTTAAGTTGAGGTTGACTGACATGGGTTTTTAATATTGGTACCGATAAAGTACTAAAGATCAGGGTGGCCAATATAGCATGTATATACTGTATTTGTTATACATGATATTATACAATTTAATATTTGAAAATGAGATGTACACCAAATGTTTTTTGACAAAGTTTACTCAAAATCTGGTCATAAGTATTTGAAAATAGAATATTTGAATTATCCATTTTCAAGGCTGTAGGCATATTTATCCAACCTGGTCACACTGAATCACGTTACTATACCTAAATTTTTGCAAAATGATTTTTATGTGGATTGTTCTCTGTATCACTGCACTTTCCTGGTGAAATGAACACTAGAGGCGCTACAACAACAACGTACTTTTCGCTCTATTCCTCACACAATGCTATCATATGACATTAAAACACTTTTACTGTGTGCATGATTTGTAAGGCAATTTTCACATTACATAACCAACTACATTTATAAGCTTGTTGAGTGCGATAACATTTTGCAGTAGCTCAACTGATACACTTGCACTTGCGATGCAAAGTGTCTTGCAGAGCAAAAGAGTCAATAACGAGCACCACAAAAAATTACGAGGTTGTTTCAGCAATTGCGTTTTTCGTCACACATTTGCTTCTTATGACACTATGGGTTAGGTTTAGGGTTTATGGTACGGAGGTCTGTTTTTTTTTTTGTTAAAACTCGATAAAGCATTAACCTTAAAAATCGTCTCAGTTACGTACGTAACCTTGTTTCCCTAAGAGGGAATGAGACGTTGCATAGCTGGCCATACTCAATAGTTGGAGCCCATGAGGTAGAAATTTAGTTAGTGGTTTTAATTATTTAAACAAACATACATGACAGCAAAATTAAAATTAATTTGATTTACTTTTATTATCAGGCTATATTTCAATGTCAATGAGTATTGCCATATTTGGTTTAATTACCAAATGAATACTTATGAAAACAGATGCAACCTTGGTACAAGTGGTAATTATGTTACTGAGATGTGAAAAAGACCTCTAAAATGTTCCTTGAAAGTCTAAAATGTTTGTAAAGCAGTCTATGCTTTAACAAATAAGCCAATGGCAAGACGTACCATCTGACCAATCATGCTGATTCTCATCATCTCGGTGTCACTATTTGCATTCTTTGGACTCGCAGCAAGCGCTACACTGAAGACTTTTAATATGAATCAAATGGATACAGAAGGGTACTTAGATCAGAGGAGATTGTTAAAAAGCACATAGTATAATTGAAGATGTTTCAGCAGAAGCAGAAGTGAATTTGTAGGTGGAAGGGATCATAGCTGACAACATTAAGTTGCAGCTCAGAATTAGGTCACCCTGTCACAACCTCTCTCTCTCTCTCTCTCTCTCTCTCTATCTCTCTCTCTCTCTCTCTCTCTCTCTCTCTCTCACTCACTCACTCACTCACTCACTCTTTCTATCTCCTCTCTTGTTTTTCAACCCTGTCATGCTTGATGAGCTGTTCTCATCAGCCTTTGTTTAATATTGCTTCAAAATTTATTTGGACTCATTAATGGCATTCTTTGCTCTGCATGCACTGATGTAGTCAGTAATGTGGCTAATAAACATAAAACAATGTGCTACACAAGTCTGCCTCTGCCACACAGCAAACATAATTTTTTTTTTAAAAAAACATCTAGAAATGGAAAATAAGAAAATATAAGAAAGATTACATTGCCATTTAAGAGCCGTGTTTGGGTTGACCCAATAATCTCAAAATACAATATATTGTATATTATGACTAATTGCATTATAATGAAAGTTAAAGTTACATTAATTATTTTTTAGTGCACAGGCAAGTATCACTATTAATTTTACTAATTTATATATGTTAAATTTATACCATATTATATTTACTGTATATCATAATAGCCTTAACTTTATTTAAGGGTAGGTATTGAACAAACCCCTGAACCTATGCTGTGAAATTGAAAGATACGTCAAATCCTGCGAATTGTTGAGGATACAGTGCATCCGGAAAGTATTCACAGCGCTTCACTTTTTCCACATTTTGTTATGTTACAGCCTTATTCCAAAATGGATTAAATTCATTATTTTCCTCAAAATTCTATAAACAATACCCCATAATGACAACATGAAAGACGTTTTTTTGAAATCTTAAAAACGAAAATGAAAAAAATAAATAAATAAATAAATAAATCACATATATAAGTATTCACAGCCTTTGCCATGACATTCAAAATTGAGCTCAGGTGCATCCTGTTTCCACTGATCATCCTTGAGATGTTTCTACAACTTGATTGGAGTCCACCTGTGGTAAATTCAGTTGATTGGACATGATTTGGAAAGGCCCACACCTGACTATATAAGGTCCCACAGTTAACAGTGCATGTCAGAGAACAAACCAAGACATGAATTCCAAGGAATTGTCTGTAGACCTCCGAGACAGGATTGTATCGAGGCACAGATCTGGGGAAGGGTACAGAAAAATTTCTGCAGGATTGAAGGTCCCAATGAGCACAGAGGCCTCCATCATCCGTAAATGGAAGAAGTTTGGAACCACCAGGACTCTTCCTAGAGCTGGCCGCCCAGCCAAACTCAAAGTCAGGGAGGTGACCAAGAACCCGATGGTCACTCTGACAGAGCTCCAGCGTTTCTCTGTGGAGAGAGGAGAACCTTCCAGAAGAACAACCATCTCTCCAGCACTCCACCAATCAGGCCTGTATGGTAGAGTGGCCAGAATGAAGCCACTCCTCAGTAAAAGGCACATGACAGCCCACCTGGAGTTTGCCAAAAGGCACCTGAAGGACTCTCAGACCATGAGAAACAAAGATTGAACTCTTTGGCCTGAATGGCAAGCATCATGTCTGGAGGAAACCAGGCACCTATCATCACCTGGCCAATACCATCCCTACAGTGAAGCATGGTGGTGGCAGCATCATGCTGTGGGGATGTTTTTCAGCGGCAGGAACTGGGAGACTAGTCAGGATCGAGGGAAAGATGAATGCAGCAATGTACAGAGACATCCTTGATGAAAACCTGCTCCAGAGCACTCTGGACCTCAGACTGGGGTGAAGGTTCATTTTCCAACAGGACAATGACCCTAAGCACACAGCCAAGATAACAAAGGAGTGGCTATGGGACAACTCTGTGTTGGTCCTTGAGTGGCCCAGCCAGAGCCCAGACTTGAACCCAATTGAACATCTCTGGAGAGATCTGAAAATGGCTGTACACCGATGCTCCCCATCCAACCTGATGGAACTTGAGAGGTCCTGCAAAGAAGAATGGGAGAAACTGCCCAAAAATAGGTGTGCCAAGCTTGTAGCATCATACTGAAAAAGACTTGAGGCTGTAATTGGTGCCAAAGGTGCTTCAACAAAGTATTGAGCAAAGGCTGTGAATACTTACGTACATGTGATTTGTTTTCCCGTTTTTTTTTATTTTATTTTTTTTATAAATTTGCAAAGATTTCAAACAAACTTCTTTCACATTGTCATTATGGGGTATTGTTTGTAGAATTTTGAGGAAAATAATGAATTTAATCCATTTTGGAATAAGGCTGTAACATAGCAAAATGTGGAAAAAGTGAAGCGCTGTGAATACTTTCCGGATGCACTGTATGTGTGCTGTTATTTACTAAGAGGTCAGAACACCTTAGGAACAGCATAGTCACATCCTGGCTACACTCCATTTCACACTGGCATAAAACAAATATTTAAAAAAAAATGCCCTAGTTGTCAGTCTTCCAAAAGCTGTGACATGAACTGTTGAATTAATTTAGCAATAAATATTCTGAAAAAGGAAATACACAGGTCATTCAGTCATTTGTATGCAGAGACAAGGTGTGTTCGATGATGTGCTGTCCCCTGACGCAAGCTCGCTCTCCTCAGTGCCTGCAGTTTGTCCTTGAAGATATTGTTCAGCCCAACACTAACGATTACACAAAGACCCAGGGGCTTCCTCAGATAGGGAACTAGTTCTCTGTAAACATGGGGAAATTAGTTCTTTTCAGCCAGTGAACACTTACTGCTAGCATCATTAGAAGCTTGAGCCGAAGTGTGTGCAACCATACCCTCGACCAGACACTAATCAGGCCAGGCTACTGCCGCCACTTCCGCTCACAGACGTGTTGCACTTGCACCCAGGCGGATTAGTGGGAAGATGAGAGAATGCATATACTCTGAGAGAGAGAGAGAGAGAGAGAGAGAGAGAAATCCTAATAATTAGGATTTTCTTCCCATCAGAGGTAACAGCTGGTATCATTTGCATAATACTCATTATTTTACTAGGCTTCTTGTCAAAACAATGATGAAAAAAAAAATGAAATAATATGATAGCAACCTAGTTCATTAGTGCTTTCAAAAATTCTAATGCATTTGCAGCTTTGCAGTTTAGACAGATTTTATCCAGTATTTACAAGAATCCATGAACAATGTCTGTGCCCAAGCATCTGGAGCAAATATGTAATAGAATGTCAGTATTATGTCCATATTCACAAATTGTTGCATTATTTTTGGTCCATGCTCAGGTATTTTGTAAATGGTATTCATATATGGGGATCTATTAACGAGTGCGAAAAGTGCAGCACTACGCGCTATAACAGTGCGCTATGTCTTATCCAATTTTTGTGAGAGCACTGATTCTAAGCACAATTCTCTTGCCAGCGCAAGTGGCCGTGGGTGGGAGTATTTGTGATTTTTGTGGGTGTATGCGCACAAACTGGGTGAATTGTATGTAAATGAAGTGGCACAAAGCGCAGTTTGCCAATTTCATGAGAAATAGGTCATTGCGCTAAGACATTTCAAAAGTAGATGAAAATTATGAATAATACTTACATTCTCTATAATTTAATGGAGCTTAAATTCAAATCCTAACGAGATCATTTATATACATGTTCCATGGGATAAAAGGAGCATGCCATGGTCATAGAAGACTGATATTTAACAAAGACGCGGTTAATGCACAAAAGAACGTAAGTCCATTTTTCTATTCTTCTCATTTAATGTATATAGTCCATTTACACTACCAATTTCTTATGAATGTGCTGTCTTTGTATGTATTGCTGGTGCTTGACAGGGAATTGACTATGCAATAGGACGCTGACATTGCAATAACCGGACAAGAACCTCCGAATTAAATTGCACTTGACCCAGCCCATTAGCAGTTTGCACGCGTAATTTTGCAAAGCCATTTGCGCCTAGACTTAGCACATGCTTGCACTTTGCGCTTATGACTTAAAGCATTGCGCTGCGTTTAACACTAGCACTCTTAAAATAGGGCCCAAGATGTCATATTAAATGGCACAACCATTTGTGCTACAGACATGAATAATACCTCAAATCGTGCAGCTTGTTGTGCTTTTACTTTTTTAAGGGTTTAGACTTTTTTCATGCTATGGATGATAAAAGAGCTCAAACAATTGAAACAATGAAAGGGGGACCTAAACCATATCTAGAGACCACAATATTAAATGTAGTGAGCCAGTATCATATAACTTGAACCAGTAAGCAACCACATAGTTAAGCCCTAGCAACCACCTAGGACACCCTATTAACCGCATAGCAACACACTAACAGTCATTCAAAACACTATAGAGTGAAACAGTGCCCGACCACTTTTTCAGCCATCTTGGTTCCAGAAGAATTTTTTTTCCCCATTAATTTCATACATAGGGATTACATAAAATCCTCCATAAAAGAGTTCTATGCAATGAACCAACCAGCTCTGAGGTGAATCACACCATTACAAACTAATTTGAAGCAAAAAAGTATTTGGAAATCAGACAAAAATACAAAGGCACAAGACTGTGCACCTAATGTCTTTCATGAGGGAATTAACTACAATCCCATCAAGCATTGTGATTGGCATAATCGAATTAAGAACTATGGAAATATATATAAAACCAATCATTTCAAGTTATAGTTATGGATAAGTATAGAAACAATATATGTTCTTTTTTTATTATTTTTATTTATTTATTTATTTATTTTATTGCAGAATATTCAGATATATACAAATAAATATGTAGTTTGAGAGTATAGGGGAGACCCACTTGATTCTATCATTCGCAGTGCGTTGTGGAAGTGACCCGTTGCTGCAGAGCTCATCTTTCTTTGCTGAACATACAGTATATATATAACATATAACTTAATGACCAATATCTGCCAGCACTTGCAACAGTACTCGGGCATAAATCTTCAGATATTTTATCGGATTTATCCATTTACTTAACATATAATGCATACTGTCTCAATACCTCAGTACATCCACATTGTAATGAGAACATAAAATCAAACGGTTCCACTTTATATTTCAAGCAAAGCATCTCACCTGAGCTGCATTTTGCATGGATCTGTTGCCGACAGGCATGCAGTTTTTTTTTGTAAAGAGAGGTCTTTTCCTCTCCATTTGGTTTCCATCGGCTGCCGGCCATTTGTGGTTACGTGTTGCTGAAGGTGCTCAATGAAACTGGCTTCATGAAGAGAAACCGCAGCACATTTGCTTATTAAATTAGTCCATCTCTGCATGAGTTCATCATGGCTGGAAGGTAGAGGGCTGTTTAGGACCACATCAAGACTGAATTGGACTCTTATAGCAATGATCTAAAAAATTCCTTCTTTTCCCCTCTCCATTAGAGCAGGTTTCTGTGTTTATTTTAGCCGCTATACATACAGGCATTATGTTGACTCAGCATCATTAGACCATAGGTTCGAATGGTGTAATTGCATCAAGGCATGGTAAAAACACAAGATCTTCATGTAGAGGACCCATATTTTCCCCACAACACAGCTTAAGGTCAGAGCTGCATTATCTCAGCTGCATTTGTCTCTGTCGTACGACAGTGTGAGCTATAAAAGCGTCATGATGGATGATGACTATCAGAGATGCATATTTATTGCAGCTAGCGGCCTCAAACCAGAAATCATATGGTTTTGTATTGGATTAGCATATTGTTTAAAACTAGGCTAGATGGTTTCCAGTTACCTTGTTAAAGGTACTTACACACTAGATTAGAGCAACTGGAGATTCGTGACCCAAAAAAGAGGGCATGCAACAGTGTTTATTATGCATGTTAGGCTGGTAAATCACATTTCTGCTGTTGTTTATGCGTTTACAAAATTGTCAGTTTTCTTATTCAGCCTGTGTTTTATTAAGAATTTTGCATATTGTTTGGCCTATGCAGTTCATTGTAATATTATTACATTTCATGTTGAAATTAAGGACATTTTTGTTATTTTTGTATAATAAAATTTTTTAGTACTCTTAGTTTACAACAGATACGCTAAGACTGCGTGCGTACTATAGAAACAGCACTGCTGGGCGAAATGAAATGAAATAAAAAATGAAAATACATCTTGGAATACCAAGCACAAAGTTGTTTGAGCATTCAGCCCAGTCAGTTTATTGCCAGTAAAAACCCTGAAATCCCAAATTATTTGTCTCACAACCCCACCAGTCGACCCTCTTCACACCGTTCCGCTTATGAAAAACGTACCAGCGATCTAGACATTACAAAACAATACATAATACTGCCTACTGGTGGGTCTTTAGTCTTTTTAATTTATTTTGGATGCCCTGTGCTTCCGTTGAATATCTGCAGTGCCTTGTAATGAAATACCCACTGTGCAATTTTGCAAGTGTGTCAAGCGAAGCATGACCAGAAATGCAAATTTAATACAGAAGTGGCAACATAGAATAGTGAGTATTTTTCATGTCTGGGGGCTGTTAAAAGCAGTTTTGAAATCAATGAATATATTATAAAGAGGTGTCCACACCAGATAGAAATCCCAGTTTGCCAGCTATAAAAACTAGTTTGTTGTATCGTATCTGTCTCTTTTTACATGGAGTGGCCGTGCGCAGTGTGTGGTGTAATGGTATAACAACCTGCACATGAGGAATGGGAACTTTAATGGATGAGTTTCTGTGTGATGGTGTATCTGTCTCACTCTAGCTTTCTGTCTGATTCCTCACAGTAAGAGAAATGGTCATGTGACCAGCACCCTACCAGCCCAATCTATCTCTCTACATATCAAGGTCAGATCCATTTTTCTTTGAGCAAACACCCCCTGTGGTTCTAGCACATAAACTCAACCATCTTCGATCTTGTTTATCCTTGATTTACCAAAAGAGAGGTTTCCAGCATGGCAAACAACAAAATCACAAACATGCCACCTAGAAATGTACATTGTGCATGTGTTGATGCAAAATATTTGCACCTAACTTAAGATGACGAGGATAACATTGAGTCATCAAAGTTGGCACTCCTCTGGTTGTATAGATTTGAATTGAATTTTTGAATTTAAAATTAATATGAACTGAGGTATCAAACAGGATACAGAATTGTCATTCAGATTTGAATTTAAATATGCAGAGACAGCTATAAGTAAGCCATTTGTAGGTTGACTTCCACAACTATGGCTCTGTGGTGCTGTCAAAACACTTCAGCATCCCGACCAGCCCGACACAGTAACATTGGCTCAACCAGTGGCATGATGGGATGGGACTATTTGTTTGGACAACCAATTGCAGACAGAGAGAGTGTTCAGTAAACCTGTGATTATTTTTGTAATTCTGTTTGGTGACGCTAGTGGCACAGAAATTACACACTTCATCTTTAAAGAAGTAGAATTAACATGAATGAAATGCAAAAAAATATATAAAACTGCTGTATTGTATAGTTTTTAATAATATATTACATTTAGTAGTGTAAAATTACCCTTTGTCATTCGCACAACATATAGGTGTACTTTCAGAAACAAAAGATGATATTAATAATCAATGATGGAAATATGGAAACATTTTTTATTTATTTTTTATTATTATTATTATTATTATTTTATGTATATGTCATTATATTTAATTAATTCACTTTCAATTTATGGACCATTATAAAAAAATGCTTCATTTTCCAGACTGCCCCTCAAGAGACCCAGCATATATTTTTTATTATTAAAAATGGTATATTTACAGCTGACAATCTGAACTTTTATCACAACAACATTTTGGGGGCCTGTAACATTTAAGATGGCTAGCCTGGTAAGTTAAGCCACATAACATTGTGACTTAGTCAAGACCATCAAAATAAACAAAATAAAATAGATAATTAATTTTTGTATATAATTGTTTAAGATACACAACTATTTAACGGGTCAATTTTGACCCATGTGGGGAAAAACTCCAATTTGGAATGCCCAATTCCCAATGCGCTCTAAGTCCTCGTGGTGGCATAGTGACTCACCTCAATCTGGGTGGCAGAGGACGAGTCTCAGTTGCCTCCGCATCTGAGACCGTCAACCTGCGCATCTTATCACATGGCTTGTTGAGCGTTACCGCAGAGACATAGCGCCTGTGGAGACTTCACTCCACCCACCACGGCATCAAACCACATTATAGCGACCACGAGGAGGTTACCCCATGTGACTCTTCCCTCCCTAGCAACCGGCCAATTTGGTTGCTTTGGAGACCTGGCTGGAGTTACTCAGCATGCCCTGGATTCGAACTCGATACTCCAGGGGTGGTAGTCAGCGTCTTTACTCGCTGAGCTTTACTTGCTGACCTTTGACCTCTGGACTTTCTGGATGTTATACAGCTTTATATATATATATATTTGTACATCGATGAATCAATTTTGACCAACAAATATTTCACATTTTCTAAAATGTAGCCCCTAGCCCCATACTGTTCTCTAGCTTCTCCAGCTTTTCTTCAGCTTACATTAGTGGGAAGGATTTGTTCCAGTGATTGTACAAAGTGGGCCCATTTTGACTGTTGGAAAAGGCAATAGAGATTAATTTGTGATATAGGCATGTACTAAAATTGTAACTCTAAAATGTGCTACAAGCTGAATAAATCAGAGATTGTTGTAATATAGTTGAGAAATTACAAAATGCCAAAAGTGATTGAAATAAACGTAAATCAAGACATCCTTGGACAATGTTTGCTAAGAAAAAAAAAATATTTAAAAATTATGTTACTCCATTAATATTCGATATATTTCATTTTTCCCTATTATTATAATACACTTTGGGACCACCAATATATATATATATATATATATATATATATATATATATATATATATATATATATATATATATATATTTGTCAAGGGATGTCTTAGTGCCAAATTTGTGCATTTTGAATTGTTTTCAAAATGGGTCAAAAATAACCCAAAGGACAAAAGAAGCGTGCAGTTTCTTAAGGCAATACAAAAGGAGGGTTAAATGAATATAAAAGCTTTTATATTTTAAAAAACATTTTTAAGATTTTTAAGCTTTTAAAATTAATAAGCCTATGAGTTCTTGTTGTGGACCTATGGTATATGAAATCACTTATGCATTGATATATCAGCTGTTTTGTATGTTTATCACATTCTGAATTTGTTTCCAGCATTCCTTGCAGCAGCAATTTCTTCATGCTGTGTAAATGTCTTTCATTTCTTCATAATTGTACAGTGATTCCTTGTGCTTTGTAAATCATGTGTTTTAATTCTTCATGTTTTTATAGTGATCTCTTGTGCAGTGTAAATGCATTTTAATTTTTCATATTTTTATTGCAATCTCTTTGTTGTGCTGTTTAAATGTATTTAAATTCTGTATTATTTTATAATGATTGGCTTTCATCGGAGAGGTAAATCCCGCTGACTCTCACGAGAAGTGAATTGCGTACTCTCTCCATGTTTCACGCAACTGGCTGTTCGCTGCAAACGTCACTCATTCATGTGCATGCGTGTGTGAACTAATTTTAAACTCAGGATCAAAGCCTGAATTGACAGAGAAAATTGATGTGCAGCTTCATGATACCAATTAAGCTTGATTGGATTGATTTGGTTTTGTAATTTAATTTAATGTAAATTTAAAGCATTATTCTTTGTGTTATTCTCTGTTGTTGTTTTGTTTTAGTTTTTTTGGAAAGTTGTGAAAACGTAATAGTGTATTTTTTTACTTTTGCTGTTAGGAAAACAAAAATTATATTTGCTATTGTCTCCCATATACCTCTATGGAAGTTTATCCCTTACTTCTGCGTTCCAAACCCGGAAATGTGAAAAGAGTCCATTCAACATCCTGTAGAGCATGGCCAATTCAATTCAAATTCCATTTAATGAATTGAAAAGAAGCAAATTCCTAAATGCGAAATTTTGCCCAGTCCTGATACTCCTATTACTAAAAATACAAATGCTGAGCTGCATGCTTGCGTAAGCATCCCCTCTAGTGCACACATCAGCTTGAAAACTTCAGCCAGTACTGTAGAGACTTATAATAATGGCTGTGATGAGGATGCAGAATTTGTGTGTTGTACATCACAGTCCTTGGAGGAACTAGGTGTCAGAAAGTGCACGAGCAGTGATTCCTATGTCAGCTTGACGCACAACTAGCTGGTTGATGACTCTGGCACACTGGCTTCTGTTTATTCGAGACCTGAGTTCAACATACGCTGGATCCCTGAGGCTCAAAATTGATTGAGGACACTAATTACCATGTCACTGCTCATTTGAAAACCTTGATCTCTGAGCACATGGTTTTGGCTCATCTGTTGTATACACAAACACCTTTAGCCAAGGTCCATGTCACCTGCTCTCTGATGTACACTGCTGTTCTACAGGCCTCCTACCCTCCATGCTTACATTGTCTGCTTTTTTCTCTCTCATCTTTGTGTAAGAGCTTCAGATCTAAAATCCACTGGTTTAGGGAAATAAGCATCGATTGAGCAGTGGAGTTTTGCAGCGGGAATTCAGAAGGAATTTTATGTCATTTGGCGCATATTTCGTTGCTGTCAGTAGCGTTTCGAATTTTGTACAATTTGTACAGTTAATTCCAAAGAGTATGTTCAAATAAATGCTAAACTATTTCATTTGAGTCATCACTTAAAAGGGTTCCCAGATTTTGATTTGGTTTTATACACTGTTACAAAACCTAGTGAGCTGCCTCCATAGGCAGCATTTTACGGCATCATTGTTGCCAACACGTTACAAAGGCTTTCAGAAAAAAATCTAACAAAATGTATGAAGTTTAGGCTTACAATAATAAAATATTATTTGCCAATGGGGTAAGAATTACCTTAGAATTAAGTTTTATTTTTCTAACCCCATTGGCAAATAGTGTTTTCTGTTTTGTTAGATTTCTCTGGAAGCAAGACTTAACATCTTAACGTCATTTTGCTTCTCAAGTAAGTGTTTCTTTTTTCTTTTTCAGATGTTTAAATATTTTTACTGAAAAAAGTATGAAAAAATGATTTTGCAGTGTATTTCGTTGCTGTTTGTAGTGTTTCGAATTTAGTTTGAACCTCGTTTGACCCCACGTACACATGCGTGGACATTGTATTTTGGCTTGGCTATATGTAAAGTATCATTTAAATTCATTTAAACCAACTGATCTCAGTTCCGAAGACTCTGGGCTGTCAGCAAAGGGTTAAACTTTCAATGTACGGAATCATGTGACAAAACAACATCACAGCAGAGTTTGTCTTTGGGAGAAATGGCAACAAAACAACATATGGTAAGAAATCTCATTAAGTTTTTATACTGAAACCTGTTTGAGCCAAAAGATTAGAGTCTCTAGTTTCATTCTATATGCCATTTTTAAAATTTGAGCTATTTATCGTGAAACGCCACACTGCTAAACACAATGTACACTAATGTGTACTTTAGCAATTTTTCTTTTCTTAGGAATCCTATATTTACTGTACATTTTCACATTGAGAATCAATGAGTTCATACAAAAGCTGAAAAATGTTGCTTTCTGAGGTTTTATATGGAGTTAGAATGAAAATAAGGTGCATTTCGACCTGTTCTGAGACCAGTTTAGACAGACAGCACACTGGAGCTTAAGTCATTCACTAAATAGGGAGCAAGGAAGCAAGGGAGCATCATATAGCTTTCCAATACAGTGTGCATTTAACATAAGGGCATTTACTCCTAAAATTTGACCAACAGTTCAGTTTCAGGCTGCAGATGATGTTTGGACCACTCAACATGTTTGGCAGACATGGGACATGGGACTTTCTATAGCTTGGTATTATTTAAAATTTCACAGCTTAGTCCTGCTGTCCACATATGTTGCCATCAATTTTTAGGAAAACCTATTTGCTCTGGAATGTTTTTTTTTTATGTTTATGTTTATTTGGTGCTACTAGTTACAGATCAAAAATGGAAATGGAAAATGCACACAGCAATCACACTCGGGTCTCAGGAGGTTAAAATACTATTTGCCAATGGGGTACGACATTTCTTTCCTTTTGAATTAAGTTTATTTTTCTTACCCCATTAGCAAATAGTATAAGCTCTTTTCACAGACTGTGATGACACATTTCTGCATTATTTAGAAGCATAAATAAAGCAAACATTTAATTGTATATTTTTTGTAAAATTGTAACATTATACTTTGTTTTATATTACCCTGGTATTAATAAAAAATAAAGATAAAAACGAGTTACCTGTGCTGCGATGGTGTTTTCATGTACTGTAATTTTGGCATCTTTCTTTCTTCTGACTGCGATAATCCACTGCTCTCTAAAGTGGATTTTTTTCTTTGCTATTGGGCCAAATTGGGACGCAAAAATAATATTTGCTGTGGTCTCCCTTTCACCTCAATAGAAGGTTTCCCTCCAAACTTCACTTCCGCATTCCAAACCAGGGAATGTCAAAAGGGTAAACTTTCATGGTTTATGCATAAACTTGCATTTTGTCAGATTTCTCTGAAAATAAGGCTTAATATCTTTTTGCATTTTGCTGCTAAGTCAATGTATCTTGTTGTAAGGATGTTTAATTTTTTTTTATTTATTTTTTTCCTTTGGATAACAGACAAAAATACAGAGTAAGAAAATATTTTTTTTGCAGTGTTTACCCTATTCTCCCAGGAGTTTTATTGTACTGTTACATTAGAAGTGATTCAGTGGTGTGAAATACCACATGGCTTATCTGCACACAAACCCACACACTGTCAAGTTGTGGCATAGAACAGGTTGCCATGTGGTGAACTGCTGACCTCATAGCTGGAGCCCGTGCCCTGAGGTGAAGGCTTTGTCTGAGGTGGTTTCAGCTCTGGCTGTGATGCTGACATATAGTATTTTCACAGCCCCTTCCTCACACAAATCTGCCTGAGATCTTGTGGCTGAATTCTGTATGCGGTGCAGATAAACAATCCACTTAAACACATTTGATTATTTTACATCTAGACATAAAGACCATAGAAAAAACACAACCAAAATAAACAGCCCCATTGAAATCAATAGATTCGCAGGAGTTATAGTTGATGGAGTTATAGCTTGGTATCTACTGTATAATGTAATGTTTACACAGAGTATAAGCATCCATCTAGTATCTATTATTATTTCATTATATAGCTGTGATTTTTAAAATATTACCCCCCAATAGTCTTCAACTTTTCATGATAGTGATGAACCGTGCATTGAAAAATATTATTTTTGCAGTTATTTCTATCTATGCAGAGATTATATGATTTAGTTTAGTTTTTTAAGAAACCTTTGCATGAGACTTTGCATATGCCTAATATAATAATGTACCTGGCAATGTTATATCTATGATGTGAGCTGACATTAATTAACACAATCAGCATAGCTTGTCTCTTAGAGCGTATAGTCATTTTGAGTTACATCGTATTGTTTGATCTCTCAGGCAATGTGTTTTGTGGCCTGTGTTTATGGAGCTTAGAGGTAATGTGTGGATGTACTCAGCTCTTTAATGATGGTTGGAATATAAAATGACACACTCATCCATTAGCTGTGGCATGTAGTGCAACGTTCTTTGCTGCATGCTGATTAGTCCCACGTAGCCTGGTCCAGAGATAACAGCTGAATTAAGATCCACGTGTAAATTGTATTAGCTAATCAATGAAGGCTTGATGAATGCTTGACTGGCACCAGAAATTGTTTCAAGGTTATGCGTCTATTTATTTATTTTTTTTTTTTTTTATTGGTCAGGTAAAAGTCACTCAATTGACTCCTTGTATGTTAACAGATGTTTGTTTACAGGTTACCCCAGGTAATTAACGATAAAAGATTAAGATGCTCCCTGCTGCAGGTTTGCGCGAGCCCATGAAAATGTGATAGGACTGCACGATTATGAAAGAAAATCACAATTGTTTATTATTTCTCTTGATATTGAAATTGTGATAAATTTGTATTCTTAGAAATTACATGAAAACACTTATTTTGTGTGAGGCATATGCATGCCATATTATTTACAGTTTATAGGGTACACATTCAAAACACATTAAAATCAAGACAAAACGGGGTTACACTTTATTTTAGTGTCCTTGTTACAGTGTTATTACACAAGTAATTACTGTTATTACCAATTAACAATATGTACTTACTATAGATTTAGGGTTAGTTGCTTGTAGTTATGCATAATTGACTGTTATTACAATAGTCAATATATGTAATATGTGTAACAAAGACACTGTAAAATTAAGTGTTACCCAAAATGGTATCTGAGCGGTAAACTTTACTTTGGCCCTCTTAGCAACATAAAAACAGAACAGTTATTCACTTTTTTAATAAATTATATGCAGAAAGCGAGCAACAAACATGTCTGTGATTGGGTACAATGCTTAAAAGCTGGATTTTGTTTTATTTTATTTTTTATTTTTTTAACACATTGTGCCTTATTCATTAAACATAAACAGAACAAGTTTGTGTCTAAATGTGTTTTTACATAATTTGTCCCTTTTAATTGAATGGGAGAATTTACGTAAGAATCGTTTTACTAATTATGCACAAATTTATTCTGCTCATGTTTCATGAATCAACGAGCTTTATGATTAGTTATTTGTGGTAGCTATAGTTGTAATCTACAGATGGCCAAATTACTCAAAATTAAATAATCAAATACATAACATAAACAAAAACTACAAAATCATTAAATAAATCATTAAATCACTAAATAAATCAATTATCAGCACATAACTCAAGCCATAGTTGTAGTAAGAAAAATGGTGCCTAAACTCAGTTTGCAGAAAGTCTAAAGAAATCGATTTTGAAAGGTGACACCCACTGTCGCTGAACGACATGCCAAGAACCAGAAGCCTGAAAATGAAATGACTCTAAGCTCATGCTTAAATTAAAAATCAACCTAAAGATAATGATAAATTTAACATGGATGCAAACTAGTTCTAAAACGCAGGGGACATGTATTGATTTATTGAGTGATTTAATTATTAATTAAATTATATTTTATAGGTTTTTTTTTTTTTAAACAATTTCATTACGTATTAATATAAATATTTAAATGTTTAATTAATTATTTAATTTTGAGTAATTTGTCCCTCCATAGTAATCTTGAGGGTTCCCACAATCATGGAAAACCTGGAAATGTCAGGGAATTTTAAAAAAGGAATTTCCCAGCCTGGAAAAGTGAACAGACATTTTTCTAGTTATGGTCTGTTCTAAAATATTTAATGTGTATTATCTGAGCAACTGGAAAAATCATGGAAAAGTCATGGAAATGTGTTGGTCAAAAGGTGTGGGAACCCTGAATCTTGATTATTTATTTGATCAATTGTATGCAGTAGTCTTAAACTTTTCATAGGAGTAGTCTTCACCTTTTTATGTAGCGAGGATAGGCGCTCGTATCCTGAGGCACTGCAAACATTGGCTCCAGGTGAGTTCACACAAGAAGTTGTTTCTGCTACTGTAGGAGGTCTGGTCATGTGATGTGTCCCCGAGGAGCATTGGTCCCCGGGCGGAAAATGACAGCTCTGACAGCGGCGGCTGGCTGGAACCACGTTTCGGCAGACTGAAATAACACAAGACCTATTTCATTAGTAAACAAATCACAGCCGCTCACGTCAGAGACACGGACACACTTTGACATCTCTCGGTGACGTCAGTCTAAAAAGCTAAGGACACTGTCAGGGATCATGTAAAGTATCTGTCAGATGTGAGCAAACATGAGACAACAGGCCTGGACTTACTGCAAAATGTGGCTCGTATACTCTTAACAGAGTTGGAAAGCAGAGTTTGAAAGTGAATTGATGCAGAATCTCTTGGGTAACATAATTTGAGTCTTGCATCTGTCCACATGGCTGCCTGGTTACCTCAGACGGGACAGAAGCTGGCAGAGCGGGCTAGGGTGGGTGGGCAGAGTTAGGCGGGTTGGGAAAAGAAGGGATTGGTTTTCAGTACCTCCAGGACTTCTGTTGCTGGCTCTGGAACACCAGTACTCTCGGCTGCCATCATTTTGTTTCAGAAGCAGATTATCAACAGGAAGAAACAGAGGGAGAGTTTGTATTTCCACAGATCACATTACTGGATTCTGTCATAGACAAAAACCACATTGCTGCTTGTGTTACCAGTGAAACCACAAGCACATGGCAGTGTTTTATTTTTTTATTTTTTTTAAGCCATGAATCTAACCAACCAGCTCCGAGGTGAATCCTAACATTACAAACTTGGATTTGAAGCAAAACAATACTAGAAAATTGGACAAAAAGACAATGGACAATGTTTTTCATGAGGGAATGAGATACAATCCTATGACGTATTGCGAATGATGTAATTGAAATAAAAACGATGGAACAATATAAAAAAAAAAAAAAAATATATATATATATATATATATATATATATATATATATATATATATATATATATATATATATATATATATAAGTTGTTTATTATAAATATCAAATAAATATATGTAAAGGATAGTGCAAAATATTCAAATATATGCAAACTTGCAAGTAGTTTGATAGTGTAGTAAGACTGACTTGGTTGCATCATTCGCAGCACGTCATGGAAGTGGCCGGTTGCAGCTTGGATATATTGCTGTGATTGAAATAACGCAGACTCTGGTTTCAGCAGAAGCACATATCATCGATTAGCAACCTTGGTGCTCAAGGTATGTCGGTTTTTAAAGGTTTATAAGTAAAAGTTAATAATCAGTTATCCTATAGAAAATATATATACACCGATCAGCCACAACATTAAAACCACCTGCCTAATATTGTGTAGGTCCCACACATGCTGCCAAAACAGCGCCAACCCACATTCTGAGATTATATTCTTCTCACCACAATTGTACAGAGTGGTTATCTGAGTTACTGTAGACTTTGTCAGTTCGAACCAGTCTGCTGCTCACTGGATATTTTTTGGCGCTATTCTGAGTAAATTCTAGAGATTGTCATTTATGAAACTCCCAGGAGATCAACAGTTACAGAAATACTCAAACCAGCCTGTCTGGCACCAACAATCATCCATACGATTATCTAATCAGCCAATCATGTGGCAGCAGTGCATAAAATCAGGCAGATATGGGTCAGGAGCTTCAGTTAATGTTCACATCAACCATCAGAATGGGGAAAAATTTTTATCTCAGTGATTTGGACCATGGCATGATTGTTGGTGCCAGATGGGCTGGTTTGAGTATTTCTGTAAATGCTGATCTCCTGGGATTTTCACACACAACAGTCTCTAGAATTTACTCTGAATGGTGCCAAAAACAAAAAACATCCAGTGAGGGGCAGTTCTGCAGATGGAAATGCCTTATTGATGAGAGGTCAACAGAGAATGGCCAGACTGGTTCGAACTGACAAAGTCTATGGTAATGCAGATAACCACTCTGTACAATTGTGACGAGAAGAATATAATCTCAGAATGCTATTGGATTTTGTGCTTGGCAGATGACACAGAAAAAAAAAAAAAAGAAGAAAAAATTAAATAAAAATTAATGCCAGCTCTCTTATTTTGACAGAGGGACCCACACCATATCTAGGGACCAGTATATAATAGTGACTAAATGCTGGTTACTAACAGAAATCACACAGCAATTGAATCTTCCACTTTCAAATTCCTTAAACATTTAAAAGCCTTTAATATTGAAAAATCAATATGGACACATTAATTATATAGATGTACAGTATGTACACTTTTTACTAAAAGTTCACATTTGTCTTTAATATTGTTTAACAAAGAGAGTGTTGGAATATCTGTGGTGAAATCTTACTCCTTCGACACCCGAGTGATAAAACAATAGCTTGCTTTTCTTCGCCAGCACAGGATTAAAGCAACAGGATACAAAAAGAACTGCCAGGTCAAAGCACTGGCACAACTAAAGGAACTAAACCCAACAATACCCACCCTTTGAGACCCTAGCCCACAGCATACTATATCTGATCACACAATGAATTCTACTACACCAAACAGCCCCTAAACCCCACTCACCCTCACATTAAATCTTGTGTGGATGTTGCTTGACCAATGAAGCACTTGAGAAAATGGATATAATAATGATAAACAATAAAAGCATTGTCCAGTCTTCTGGGTATCAGAATTTGCACCGGAATGAAGTCTTTCTGGTATGTACTTAAAGGTGTTGTTCATACAAAAATTTTAATTATGTCATCATTTACCCTCATGTTGTTCCAAACCTGTATGACTTTGTTTCCTCTGTGGAACAGAAAAGGTTATTTTAGCCAGAAAGCCTCAGTCACTATTCACTTTCATTACATCTTTTTTCCATGCAATGAAAATGAATGGTGACTGAGGTTAACACTGTGCCTAACATCTTATTTTGTGTTCCACGGAATAAAGAAGGTCATTCCTGTTTGGAGCAACATGAGGGTAAATGATGGCAGAATTAAATTTTTGGGTGAAGATTGCTCTTTAAAGGGATTGTTCACCCAAAAATGAAAATTCTTTCATAATTTACTCACTTTCATGGCATCCCAGATGTGTATGACTTTCTTTCTTCTGCTGAACACAAACAAAGATTTTTAGAAGAATATCTCAGCTCTGTAGGTCCTTTCAATTCAAGTGGATAGTGATCAGACCTTTGTCAAGTCAAGTCATTTTTAACTGTATAGCGCTTTTACAACACACATCGTTTCAAAGCAGCTTTACAGAAAATCATGCATTAACAGAAAATGAAACTGTAATGTCTATAAAGTCTTAGAGTCATCATTGTGTAGTTTGATTAAATATGATTGTAAATTGTGTATTAAAAATAAATAGTTAAATAATCATTGTATATAGAACCCCAGTGAGCAAGCCGAAGGCTACTGTGTCAAGGAACACAAAACTCCATAAGATGTTGGTTAATGGAGAAAATAACCTTGGGAGAAACCAGGCTCACTGTGGGTGCCAGTTCCCCTCTGGCTATCATCATGAATATAATGCCAATATTACTTATGTATAGTGCAAGTCATGGTTTAAAATTAGTAAACTAAGTAAGTGTTAAGGGTCAGTGTTTAAACAAAGATTTTGTATGAACTGTAAGATTAATGACTTATGTTTTTGAAGTTCATACTGGATTATCTGCAGAAGTTCACATAGATGCATTGTCCTTTGTTAGTTGGCTGATGAAGGCTTTTGTTGGCAATTAATTGATAGTCTATGTATTCCATTTTAAGAGTGTAGTCCATCATTAGACCAAGGTGATGCAGGCAGAGATCAGTGAGGTGCATGGCAGCTCCAAATATTACATAAAGGCAACATAAAAGTAATCTGTATAACTCCAGTGGTTTAATATATGTCTTCTGAAGCTATGCAATCACTTTGGGTGATCAATATTTCAATTATTTTTACAATAAATATCCACTTCCACTTTCAGAATGTGAAAGTGAAAGTGGAGATTTATAGTAATAAAAAAGTACTTAAATGTTGATCTGTTTCTCACCCACACCTATCATATTGCTTCTGAAGACAGATTTAACCACTGGAGTCCTGTGGATTACTTTTATGCTGCCTTTATGTGATTTTTGGAGCTTTAAAGGTCTGGCCACCATTTACTTGCATTGTATGGACCTACAGAGCAGAAATATTCTTCGTAAAACATTTGTTTGTTGTTCTGCAGAAAAGAAAGTCATATATCTGGGATGTGCATGAGGGAGAGTAAATGAAGATTTTTTTTTTTTTTTTTCACAATGTTGTAGAAACATTGTTAGCATATCCTCTCGATTGATTTTATAACCATTTATATTACCACATCTAACCTGATATATATATATATATATATATATATATATATATATATATATAATTATTATTATTATTATTATTATTATTATTATTATTTTAATAATAGTGAGGTTTCTAGAATGTAAAAAAAAATAAAAATAAAAAATAAAATAAAGTATACTGCGATGAATACAGTAACCATAATTCAATGTTGTAAAAATGTTTTGTTCTTGCTCGGTAGCTACATACAGTAACTGAAATCCACATAGTCTCCCTGCTGAAAAAGGCCAGCTTAGACCTGCATGAATTTCCATGCTGGTCTGAGTTGGTTTATGTGGGTAAGTGTTGGTTTAATGGATCACCAGCTAAAAAAGTTGGTAAATTAGCATAGTCTTTCTGAGAAAGTTGGTTGACCATGGGAGGTTTGCTGGTTAACAACAATGCTGGTCTTTTCAACAGGACTGGAAAAATCTAGACTCTAAACTTGTTACAGCTATTTATTGGGTGCGCTGTTTTAGATACCATAGGAAGCACTTGAACCGTAAGCATGGAGGCCAGGTGGTGTTGTTAAATGGAGATGAGACTGTACTGCAATATTGATGGAGGGAAAAGGCCGCATAGTAGCCGAAACAAGAGATTGTATGGAGGTAAGGTGACTTAGCGGTTGATGAGGTGACGCTTGACCCTGAGGGCCAGTGGCGGCGAGCAGCTCGCTGAACCCAGGTGAGTTTATCCAACCAGATCAATGCTACTTAATATCAGCGAGACCGGCCACCCCATCCCATCTGTCACATCTATCGCCAAGGCTAAGCTCTGGTTTACTCCTGCTCTGACAGATACAGATGGTGTCAGTTACTGCCAGAAAGAACAGGAGATGAAAAAATGAAAACCTCCAGGCTGTTAACGAAAACTAAAATAAAATACAATTTAATGATACCAAAACTAACTAAAATAGAATAAGAATGGCAACAAATTAATTGTCATTCACCTGTCAGAATGAAACAAAATTTGTAAAATATTTTCAGAAAGACATGGATCAAAAATGCTAATTGCGCAAATATGAATTCACTTAAGGGAGAGTTCCAAACTCATATGATTTTCTTTCTTTATTGGAACACAAAATACATTTTAGGCACAATGTTAGTCTCAGTCACCATTCACTTTCATTGCATCTTTTTTCCATACAATGAAAATTATTGATGACAAGCTAACAATCTAACTAGCATGTCCTTTTTTATTCCATGGAAGACAAAAATAATTTAGGTTTGAAACAACATGAGGGCAAGTAAATGAAGACAGAATTTCCATTTTTGGGTGAACTTTAATACATCTTGTGCCTATGTTTATGATATTAAAACATTAGAACATTACAAAGTAGTTAGGAGCGGGAATTGGCAAACCTGAAATGGAATTGTAGCGAAGTGATCAGAGGTTTTCAGAAGTGTAAGATATGCTCAGAGACTCTGACCGCCACAGACAGACATGCTCCCAGTTCATTGCTTTCTGTCAATTACACTTTATTTTCTTTCTTCTAGCAGGGTGGCTTGGAGGAGGAAGGCAATTAATTATTATTGTGGGTTCTCCATTCTGATTTAGAGATTGTATCTGATGCACATTTCCTCCACCACAATTATGGAGGCTGCTAACTATTGACATTAAAGAGGTTGCTGATTTGAATTATTAGAGACATTAGCAATTTGGTGTGCTAAGTGGCTTTTGATTGCCACACAAGATACAGGCGGCAGGGTGAGGAAAGTGGAATTGGGCGGTAATTCAGAGCCCAGGAAGTCATAGTTGGAGCTGATTAAACAAAGAGCAAAGAAAGGCCATGTTGAGGTGGCATATATAACATGGTGTCTTAACAAGCAATTTGTCTGTCCACATTTCATGTGATATATCACAGCCAGTCAGACGATATTTTATGTTAACGTGTTGTTATGAAGAGCAGGATTTTGGTTGTAGAATGCAACTGATTGGCACTCCTGTAAATATTCACACTCTGGCTGTGTCTCGTTTGGAAGGCTGCATTCTAGGTAGGACGCGTCCTTTGAAGGCTGCAGTATACCGAGTGACCTCCTTTAAACAAGCCTCATTTAAACGAGACGGCCTTTGTAGGACAAACGGAAACAGAACTTAACATGGTTGCTATGACCGCACGCCACTCTTTAGTGCGAGCGCTTCGTGTGAGAAGGAAACAAAGTCTCTTTGGAAGGGAATGTATGAGGTACATTTTAGGAGAGTTATAATGATGAAAAGAGAAAAGAAAATAGATTTTACAGGTGTACTTTTAGTCTAATACTTTATTTTAATTATATATTAATATAATTATATATATTATATACTCTGCACCCATCTACTGAGGTACTTCAACTTGGGAATTAACATTCCTTGCATTTGAACATCATAGTTACGGGCAAATTTGCATCATTTTTTTAGACATTTCTGTTGAAGCAAAGAATTGTGGGTTATGAGTGCCCATGAAGGATACACCTCATGCATCTTCTGAATTCCCATGAAAGAAGGTTGCATTCAAAGGCTGCATTCGAAGTGTCCTACTCGCTTTCCTGAAACGAGACAGCCTCAATGACGTATGCCGCCGACAAATGCGACCTCCGGAGGATGCATCCTTCAGAATGGCATTAAGCACTCAGAAGAGAAGTGCAAAGCGTATTTAACTGCATCGTGTATGTGTTCTAAGAGTATATGATTCATTATGAATATGTGTGTCAGTAAACATGGCAATTGTCCTGTGTTTTCACACACATACAAACACACTTCACAGTGTAGTGTGTGCCCAGTGTGTGTTATGCGATATGACTGATGTAGAGGCGATAATCCCTCTGAGCCATAGAGCATACATCCTAGAGTTTCATTAGCACACTGTGCTCGTCAGAGCGAGAGAATCACACACACACACACACACACACACACACACACACATGCACACACAGAGCCTGTGATCCAGAGTGGGAAAGATTTGAAGGGGAGTGAAAGCAGGGGTCAGCATTTTTAATATGGGAACAATTACAGGCTCCTGCAGAACAGATGGTATTATTCATGCAGTTAAACGTGACACAGACATTTACATCATTTCCACTGACAAGCTCACAGGTAGATATATTGAAGTTCATTATAATGCCATGTGCTTTCACTGAGCTGTTGATTGCTATTGACAACATTTTACCATGCAGCTGACTCAAAAAATAAACCATATACCACATATGTTGAATGTCAAGAGTTTGAAAAAAGGGAGAGAGATAAAAAGAAACAAAAGAAGAAGAAATTACTCCAATATGGCCTGGAGGCTGTGAGGGTGATTCTCAACAAAATCTGTCAATAAAATGTCCTGGTCATATTTAATAATAATAAAAATAAAAATAAAAATGGTAAAAAAAAAAAAATATATATATATATATATATATATATATATATATATATATATAATAATAATATATATAGTGTAGATCCCCCTTCTGCCGGCAAAACAGTGCCAACCCGCACTATTCTTCTCACCACAATAGTACAGATCGGTTATCAGAGTTACCATAGACTTTGTCAGTTCGAATCAGTCTGGCCATTCTCTGACCTCTCATCAACAAGGCATTTCCATCCGCAGAACTGCCGCTCACTGGATGTTTTTTGTTTTTGGCACCATTCGGAGTAAATTCTAGAGACTGTTGTGTGTGAAAATCCCAGGAGATCAGCAGTTACAGAAATACTCATACCAGCCCATCTGGCACCAACAATCATACCATGGTCCAAATCACTGAGATAATTTTTTTTTTTCCCCATTCTGATGGTTGATGTGAACATTAACTGAAGCTCCTATCACGTATATGCATGATTTTATTCACTGTATTGCTGCCACATGATTGGCTGTTTAGATAATCTTATGGATGATTGTTGGTGCCAGACAGGCTGATTTGAGTATTTCTGTAACTGCTGATCTCCTGGGATTTTCACACACAACAGTCTCTAGAATTTACACAGAATGGTGCCAAAAACTAAAAACATCCAGTGAGCGGCAGTTCTGCAGACGGAAACGCCTTGTTGATGAGAGAGGTCAACAGAGAATGGCCAGACTGGTTCGAACTGACAAAGACTACAGTAACTCAGATAATCGCTCTGTACAATTGTGGTGAGAAGATTAGCATCTCAGAATGCTATTATGAGATGTGGGTTGGCATTGTTTTGGCGGCATGAGGGGGACCTACACAATATTAGGCAGGTGGTTTTAATGTTGTGGCTGATCGGTGTAATATATATATCAGAATATTTTACCTTACTATTCCCATTAATTTCAGTGATGATTCTCATTACAGTAACACTGTCATTTTTTACTTTATTACAATAAAAATATGCAGTTGTATGATGATTTTCCTAATTAAAATCAGCAAAAATGAAAGAAAATACCAAGGTAGAGCTACTATGATGTACAAATAATTTGCAATTTAAATAATGTATCTTTTTTTTTATTTTATTTTTTCATATTGCGGTAAAAAGAATATCATAGTGTAATGTATTTTATTTATTTATTTGTTTTTATTCTTTTGCATTGCGGTAATGAGAATTGGGGCTAAAATGTGTGTAACTGTCTTGGAAATAATGTCACAATGTAAAAAATAAGACCATTTTCTATAGGTAGATTTGTTTCTTTTGATTTTGTAGAAAAATTGGACTAGGACAATTTCTTGACCAGTTTTGTTAAAATCACCCATGAACACTTTTTGTTACAGGTTTATATTTAATGTCATTACTCATAATGCTTTGAATGATGAACATTGTCCTTATTGCTTGATTTTGAATATGAGAGCTAATTTGAAATTGGTGCTGTGGAATTCCTCTGTTTGTTTTGAGAGGCCCATTTAGACCCACCCCAGCAACATTACTCAACCAATGGCATGAGTTGGGGGTGGGACTATCTCTTTGGGGGGGGGGGGGTTGTATTTTGAAAGCTGTTTTGAAAACAATGTTTATTTTTGCAATTCTGTTTGGTGGTGCTAGTGGCACAGAAATTACATAGCTTCAGCTTTAAAGATACCATGAAATGAAAATGTGAGTTTTGTGCCTTCTAGTCCAGGTTAACTTTGAGGCCATCTATATGCTTGGTGATTCCTAAAAGTTGACAAAACTAAATTTTAAGCAGATATACAGTACACATTTAAAATGATGACTCGTCATGCACTATTAGGCATATCCAAATTTTAGTCCACTAAAATGTTCTTTAGAATGAGAATGTCAAATCTGTGCTGTAGCCACCATAGAGTAATATTCAGCAATATTCAGATTAAAGCTCGTTCTTTACAAACTCAGAAAAAAAAACCTTCAACCTCTAATGGCAAAATGGTCAGCGACTGCTGTATAAATCAGAGCATAATTTCTGTCGTAGCCGGCTCACTGCATTAGCATACATTCTTATAAGAGGGCAATGATATGTTGTACCAACAAAGTAAATAAAGTAGACAAACAAAAGCCAAATATGTTCCTAGTGAATAGCACTGAATTCATCAAAAGTGTGTTATTGGCCTGGCTTTAATGTTGGTGACCATTTCATGTGCCTGAGTAGACAAAGAAGAGGGAAAAAACTTGAAAAAGGGGTTCCTAATGGATTCAGCACAGAGAGAGAGGGGAGTTGAGGGGGAGGTTCTGTCACAGTATGCTCAGAGCTGTCTTTTTTCCCCACCAGCCTTTGCCCATCAGTGGAGCCCGGGTCGCTGTGGAAATGTCATGACAGGCAAATGCTGTCGGACAGTTTGTGCATCCATTCACAGGGCTGTCACCCACAGTGCTGAGGGGTGGGCTCCACGATGTCCATTTGAAAAATGACTCCTGCCATCTCCAGTATTTATACATTTCTCTCTTTAAACTACTGTACGCTTCATGCTTGTTCAGCTTTCAGGGCGTGAGAACAGAGATGAAAAGGGGTCAAAAGGAATAGATAGATAGACAGACAGACAGACAGACTGTGCATGTATTTATAAATAAACTGACAATTTCATCAAAATTAAGCTATTTTCTCAACCTCTGAAACAACTTTTCTTTTCTGGCTACATAACCACGGCTGTGTGTATGGGAACAGAACAAATATTATTAATCAGTGATATCATAGCCTACTTTTCAAGATTCAATCAAGTACACATATGTCACATGGAATTTAAATTCACTGTTTCATGTTGCCTTTAAGGTCTGCAACAAGTTTTTCTTTTTCATCTTGGTTTCCCATTTTCTAATGAACTAGGGAACATAATTTTGTAACCAATTTTATTAAAACAAATATTTTGTAACCAAAGTTTTAGTCAACCTAAAAAGTCTGTAAAATTTTTTTTTTATTATTTATTTATTTATTTTATTTTTTTTGTTGAGGAAAATACAAGACTTTAGTTTATCCATTAAGAACTATATATATATATATATATATATATATATATATATATATATATATATATATATATATATTTGCACTAATGAATCGTTCACAATAAGTCCAAGAATGTACACTACCAGTCAAAAGTTTTGAAACACTTTACTGGAATGTTTCTCATGATCTTAAAAATCGTTTGATCTGAAAGCGTATGCTTAAATGTTTGAAATTAGTTTTGTAGACAAAAATATAATTGTGCCACCATATTAATTTATTTCATTAAAAATGTCCAAAATATTATAAAAAAAAAAAAAAGAAAAAAAAGTTGGTTGAGAAAATGTCAAGAGTACATGTCTGCAAATTCTTGGCAAAGGGTGACTACTTTGAAGATGCTAAAATATAACACAGTTTTGATTTATTTTGGATTTTGTTTAGTCACAACATAACTCCCATAGTTCCATTTCTATTATTCCATAGTTTTGATGACTTTACTATTATTCTAAAATGTGAAGAAAACAATTATAATAAAAAATAAGTGTTGGGTCCTGGGTAGCTCAGTGGTAAAAGACGCTGGCTACCACCCCTGGAGTTCGCTAGTTTGAATCCCAGGGCGTGCTGAGTGACTCCAACCAGGTCTCCTAAGCAACCAAATTGGCCCAGTTGCTAGGGAGGGTAGAGTCACATGGGGTAACCTCCTCGTGGTCGCTATAATGTGGTTCGTTCTCGGTAGGGCACGTGGTGAGTTGAGCGCGGATGCCGCGGTGGGTGGCGTGAAGCCTCCACACGCGCTATGTCTCTGTGGCAATGCGCTCAACAAGCCACATGATTAGATGCGCGGGTTGATGGTCTCAGACACAGAGGCAACTGGGATTCATCCTCCGCCACCCGGATTGAGGAGAATCACTACGTGACCACGAACTTAAAAGCGCACTGGAAATTGGGCATTCCAAATTGGGTGAAAAAAAAAAAAGAATAAGTGTTTAAAAAATTTTGACTGGTAGTGTATATTAAGATAGTAAATAGGGTACATTTTTACTTTAATTGTCTTTATGTTTAGATGTCATGTATTTGAGCCATTATTTATTTTTCAGATCTCTTATTTATTTCTAAAGATGTGTGCATATCCTTTGATAGGAATTTTTCAGAAAAAAGCGGCAGTACCCAAAACTGACAGTACCCGCACCTATCTGTGTCACCTGAATAAGAAAGTTACCCTTTGCTTTAACCAAACACACTGAAGTCACACATTAGAGAGAAGACTAATGTTTCAGCTAGCCGTATTCTATTGCAATTATATGCTTCAGTGGCGGTGATTATAGTTCTTCAATCTCACTCTGTGAAGTTTTGGTTAGCTGGCTCCCTCGTAATTTGCCGTGTGGGCATTATGGGCCAGTCTTGTGGAAAAGGGATGATAAATTGAGCTGGCAGGAGCTCATAGATTTATTAAATTTCTATCAAACCCTGTAACAAAAAAAAAAAAAAAAAAAGGGAGAAAAAATTGGCGGCGGCCAAAAGCGGGCTTAGATTTTTTAATCAAAATTCATGAGTCCTGGATTCGTGGTTGAGCAGGCCCGGGGAAGTCTTGAATCGAAGACTGATTAAAGAAAATAAAAGGCTTATTTGAAGTAATTTTTCAATGACGCCTTTTAATTGGATGTTAAATCAAATGCTTATCTGCCTTGCCACAGATAGCAAGCTATATGGTGAAGTGCTAATGTCACTTTTATTGTAATGGATACTATGACAGACCAATTGACATCACATATTTTGCACCAGAAGCATTAACATTATATTTACATTTATTTATTTAGCACACATTTATCAGTGCATTCAAGGTATACATTTTATCAGCACATGTGTTCCCTGAGAATTGAACCCATGACCTTGGTGTTGCTTACACCAGTTGAGCTACAAGATCTCCAGTTGAGCAACAGGAAATATAACAGTGCTGTACTGAAAGCCAGTAAGAAAGTGAATAACAACGTCTTGAATTCAGGGTCCCTAGTGATGCTAAACAAGTAAAGAGTTTAGAAGTTTGTCATTTTGTGTTTGTGAAGGTAGGTTATTGTGTGCCACATTGAGGTGTGCGGTAAAGGAAATGTTTGTTTTGTGAGTTAAGTTGCCTCCAGCTAAAGTCCAAGTCACGCACATGAGACGTAGGGTCACTCATTCTTTCTTAGCTGACACATAAAGTCAACGTGCATACAAACATTTCAGAGCATTTCCTGGGTACACTCAAAAAAAAATAAAATAAAATAAAATAAATCACTATTGTTAGGTTTACTGAATCATCCCTTGTTCGTATTGCTCAAAAATGCATACTTGAACTTGATGTGAGTTGTTTCTGTGAATAAAAGTTTACTTTAATCCATTTGTGTTTGGACAACATGAATATTTTTAACTTGATAAACTGAAACTGGGCAGGGGATTTCTAGTTCCCAGTGTGCTTTGCATGGGATTCGATAAAGAGAGTAAATGTTAAAATGAAGTGTTATTTTAAGTGTTTTTGTGCAAGATGAATATAAAATGGGATATTTCTTAGAGTTGAAATGGTTTGTTATATTAAGATTTAGACATTTCTGTTATGTTGGAGTTTTGGGGTTAATATTATGGTGAAGAGCGGAGCTTTAGCTAAGGATGAGGACAGGCAGATGTAGCACATGTCATTGATTGCTCGCATTGTTAAGTAATTGCTGTGCTGATCATAGTATAGTTACTAAACTACACACTGTAGTGCTTCCCACCAGCATGTATTTAGCATTAGCATTTAGCAAAACAAACAATTATTTCAGTTACATTGACACATCTAATTTTGTTATTTGGGGTTTACCCAATTCAACTTGGTTCTTTTTAAGCAAAGTTTTAGTGGTAAGATTACATAGAAATTTTAAGTTTAAAAAAACAAACAATTTCATTCATAATTTCAAACACGTGGAGCTACTGTACACAACTGCATCAAGTTCAGTCAAAGAGATATTTTTTGAGTGAACACACCTACACACCTGTGGACCAGAGAGAAAGAAAAAAAAAAAAAAACAATACACTACATATAATTTCAAATCTAAATCTGAAGGGCAGAGTCACAAACATATAAAGCCCTCATGCAACCTCATATCTGGTCTCAGTGGTCTTTTTCAGCAACTCCAGCTCTTCAGTAAGCAAAAAAGCAGTACATAAAATGATGATGATATCCGAAACTCCATATTCATGATACAGTTGAGTAGGCAAATTATACCCAGATGACCTACTGCTTTTGCTGCGATTTGTAAGTGTGCAACCAGTGGATGCTTTGTTACCCCCCAAAAATAGTGCTTGTGCTTGTGATACCAAGAAAGTTGTTTCATGTGTTAAAATTGTAGTTGTTTAACACCCAAGTAAATTGTTGTTGCAGTTGTGCTTAGTGCATCATAGGTCTAAGAACCTACAGGTCAAAGGTCAATACCAACACAGTTCATGCATAACAGGTCCATTAAGTCCACAAGCCCAAATTAGCAACAGTTTGTGGAGAATCTGTTTTTGCAACCAATAGAGAATGGAGGGAGTTTGTTTGTTGTTGTTTTTGTTTGTTTTTTGGGTTTTTCATTTAATTCAGTACATACTGTAGAAGTACAGGAATTCGGATGAAGCTCAGTCCTTCCTAGCGCACAGCACTAACTCCATCCCAAGTACTGAGCTATGTGAGAGGCAATACAGCTGATATAATAAACATGGGCCTCACAAGAGCAGGATAGGGCCCACTTGCCAGCATCAAATACACCTGGGCCACATGTAAGGCATTAAAGCCACAGCATCAGCATTGAGCTAAACTAGATTTGCTGCAGTATCAATATTTAAGTACAGCTCTCAGACCAGTGGCTTAGTAACTACTAAATTATGATTCCGCTGAGGATGGCAGCTCTCTTGTTCGGAGATACTCTCTCTCTCTCTCTCTCTCTCTCTCTCTCTCTCTCTCTCTCTCTCTCTCTCTCTCTCTCTCTCTCTCTCTCTCTCTCTCTCTCTCTCTATGTCTGGTGCTTTATGGAAGTGTAGTGGCAGGGCATCACAGAAATGGAGCCTGGTATTGTACTGTGTCAGATATTTTATAGTGATGGCCTCATAAAAGCAAGTCTCTTTGTGTTTAGTGCCTCACAGCTTCAGTCACAGGCTTTGCTCTCAGAAGTCCTAAGGATTAGTTTGTAAAAGAACATGCCTACCCTCTTCATTTCTTATGAGACTAATTTAGTAAGTGTATATTATTAACAGTAAGCCTGCTGATTATGTGTCCTATACAGTGTTGGGGAGTAAATAATTAAAAGTGTTTTTTTTTTTTTTTTCAAAAACAAAGTTCCGAACCCTGGTTCATATGGGCCATATTCAAGACTTTTGTAGCACTTTTTTCACCTTTAAGGCCACTTATAAACGTAATTTTTATACCAAACAACAGAAATAATTTAGTTTTACACAACCATTTTCCACCCTCTTTCTGACCCTTAAACGAGTTAAAAAATGATCATGTTGTTTATGCTGCTGTACTTTTAAGACTCCTACATGTAAATTATTTCTGTTATTATTGGCTGAGCTCAGTTTTACGTAGTTCAAAGGACAATGTCTATATACTGTAGTACACTAAACTCTTATTTTAAAAGATCAAAGAAAATATTGTTTTCAATGAATGCAGTGGTCTTTGACTTATTGTCACCAGAGAGTAAGTGAGCACCCAAACGCAGGAGGCAGATAAAAGACTTTATTACAAAAATAAACAAAAGTACAAACCAAAAAGTCTCACGAGGGAGAAAAAGTTCAACATAAAACAGAACTAGTAAGAACTAGTTTAAATAGATTTACGAAAACTTGACCGAAGCAACCAACTGACAAGACGACACACAGACAAACAAAACAATACAGCACAGGACTGAACATGAAGCGAGCTGATATAAGGAGAGGTAATTGGGAGAACAGGTGCCGCGGAGGCAACTGGAGCTGGCAAACTCAGCGTGGCACCTGCAAGACACAAGAGTGAGTGAGACACAAAACCAACATAGGCAAAACACTCAGACGAGACAGACAGACAGTCAGGGGAAGCACAGTCAGGCCAGACTGTGACACTTATGCTCTTTGATTTACAGATTACATAAAAGTTAATAATATTTGGAGACTGAAAATATCTGGATTTCTATTATAGATTGTGACCTCTTCAAACCAAACATCAGCAGTTGAGCAATTCTGTGTTACGTCATTTGAATTTCATTTATGCTTATGTTTGTGTTTGAATGGTCCCAGGGCCGTAGCTAGGGAATTCTGGACGCCCTGTAAGAATATTGATATGGGCCCCCACCACCCATATCCTATACCCCATGATAAGTGTTATTTAACCTACCTACATACTCTGGCGGCAAAAACTTTGAAATAATGTACAGATTTAGCTTTTTCGGAAGGAAATTGGTACTTTAATTCAACAAAGTAGCATTCAACTGATCACAAGGTATAGTCAGGACATTACTGATGTAAAAAAACAGCACCATCACTATTTGAAAAAAGTTATTTTTGGCCCCATTTCCAGCAGCCATCACTCCAACACCTTATCCTTGAGTAATCATGCTAAATTGCTAATTTGGTACTAGAAAATCACTTGACATTATATCAAACACAGTTGAAAGCTATTTGGTTCGTTAAATGAAGCTTAACATTGTCTTTGTGTTTGTTTTTGAGTATTTGTGTTTGCACAGTATGCAATAGACTAGTATGTCTTAAGGTCAATATTAAGTCAAAAATGGCAAAAAAGAAACAGCTTTCTCTAGAAACTCATCAGTCAATCATTGTTTTGAAGAATGAAGGCTATACAATGCTTGAAATTGCCAAAAAACTGAAGAAAGGTGTACACTACAGTCTTCAAAGACAAAGGACAGCTGGCTCTAACAAGGACAGAAAGAGATGTGGAAGGCCAGATGTACAACTAAGAGGATAAGTACATCAGAGACTCTAGTTTGAGAAATAAACACCTCACATGTCCTCAGCTGACAGCTTCATTGAAATCTACCCACTCAACACCAGTTTCATGTACAACAGTAAAGAGAAGACTCAGGGGTGCAGGCCTTATACGAAGAATTGCAAAGAAAAAGCTTTTTCACTTTTGAAACAGAAAAACAAAAAGAAAAGGTTAGAGTGGGCAAAGAAACACAGACATTGGACAACAGATATTTGGAAAAGAGTGTTATGGATCTTAACCCCATTGAGCTTTTGTGGGATCAGCTAGACTGTAAGGTGTGTGAGAAGTGCTCGACAAGACAGCCACATCTATGGCAAGTGCTACAGGAAGCGTGGGGTGAAATGTCACCTGAGTATCTGGACAAACTGACCGCTAGAATGCCAAGGATCTGCAAAGCTGTCATTGCTGTACATGGAGGATTTTTTTGAACTCTTTGAAGTAGTTTAAGAAGTTCTGAACATTTAAAAAAAAATTGTAATAGTAATTTTTCACGTATTAATGTCCTGACTATACATTGTGATCAGTTGAATGCCACTTTGGTGAATAAAAGTACCAATTTCTTTCCATAAGAGCAAAATCTGTATATTATTCCAAACTTTTGGCTGCCAGCGTATATAAATAGAAATATTATATATATATATATATATATATATATATATATAGTTTCAAATAATGAAAATATTGATTAAAAAATGAATATAGCCTATATTAAATATAAACAGAAATATAAAAAAGAAAGTCAAAGTTTGTTGGGTCACTCAGCTGTTTGTCATCCTGACTTCATTTATATTAAGCATGAGCAAACCATCGGGACTAAACCATTTTTAGGGAGGGGAGATGGGTGACATTGATTTGGTGACTTATTTCACCAATATTAAATGTTTTTTTGTGGCTTTGATTTAACACTTAGGCATAAAAGCTGTATCCATAGTGTATTATCATTTAGTCATCGTGTTGGGGCCTAAAGTGTAACTACTGGAATTGTTTTATGGGTCCCACTGGGCTGTGGGCCCCTGTAATTATCATCACATTTCACCCCATTAGCTTAGGTTTAAATATCATACATATGAAAAGGCATCTCAAGTATGTCCATAACATTAGCTTCTGGCACATATCAGCTTGCTTAAGGTCAGTAGCTCTAAGCCGAATTTGGGATGATATATATATTATTGTATATTTTCAGACTGATCTCACAGTGAGATCTGAAAGAGAAGGTTGACTTTTCTTTATGTAAAATCAGCATATACTTACCGAAATTCGGAACACTGCCCCATGTGGCCAAAGCGGTAAGTGTTCTTTGGCATATGGTCACGTGTGAGCACCATTTTCTGGGTGTAATATCCGCTAAGCGAGTTGTTTTCTGCTGAATAGGCACATATGAGGAATGCCTGTTTTATAAAGTCTACAACCCAACCCAAACCTATACCTAACCTTAACCATTAGTGTATGAAAAATATAATGTTAGATGTGAAAATGCAACATCCGCAGCATGATTATGCAATCGCGATTACTCCCTGGTCACAACGGGATTTGATCCACAGTGTTCCCCGCTGACGTGACACGCTTCCAGATGCGACATGCTTCTGGGTGCGCCACAGGTGAAAGCGATTGAGCTGGAGCTGTTGCAGACATGTCTGTGAGGACATGACGGCGGTCCGTGAGTCGGCATAATGTTGCCGATCCTAGTGAATCGGAACTAACGGAAACATCATGCCACGACCTGTGTGATCATGTTTATATTTTACAGTTAGTTCAAACATCCTTTAGATATAACACTTCCTTTTGCATTTAAAAGTGGTCCCCTCCTACTCGAGTACAGATATGAGTGATAAGGAAAAGGTCAACCAGCGGTTAACATTGGCTCACCATGGCATTTTTAGCAGAGGAAGTAGCTCAAATTAACTTCCGCATTTACATATGCATCAACCTCACTGCATGTAGAAGATCTCTGCATGATTTTTTTTTACATGTATTGACACAAAAGGGTGCCAACTGTCCCATATTAGCCAGGACATTCAATGTTTTGGCCAAACTAGTTTTGTTCCGACCCATTTTTAACCATTTTTACATTTGCACACCTGTAAAGTTGTTCTAATAAAAATAGGGTTTATGTTTCAACGTTTTGGTGTTTATGCAAACCAAAAGTATCTGTCATAGAACCACACTTTACGCACACATACCTACGAATACCAATGAGATCACGTAAGTTGGCCAAATCATTGAAATCTATTGACACCAGAAACTGCCCTTTCTCTGTTTTGGAAACACTGTGAAAGTCAGAATGGTACGTGAGGACAGAGGCAGCCAAAGGTCAAGTGTTGAACGGTGAATTCCTTAAGGCATTGCGTTTGAGCATTGATATACGACGAGGTGACATTGTTTTGTGTTGAAGTTCGAGGCGGTCCTGCTTGTTCCAGAGGAGCTAGCAGCACAATTCTTCTCTCTGCAGGGGCTTATCTCTGCCTTGCCTCCATATGGCAGTCTGCCACACTTTTGTTGAAGAGTTTCTCCAAAAAATGTTGATTCTCTAATCCCTCATGTTATTGCTTTTCCAATATGAGTGGCCTGGCCAAGAATGAGGACCCTATCCAAGCTAAAATGGGAACAGAGCGTGGGTTGATTCACAGGTCAGCGTTTGTGTGTGCATTTGTGTGTAGCTGTGGTGAAACAAATCTATCACTCCACAAAGAAAATATTCCCTAGCTTTGCTGGTGAATGAATGAATATCAAGAAAACTGTCAAGAATATTTGGGTCATATTCAAGTTGTAGTAAAATTTTGTTTTATATTGCACTTTTCATACATCAAGTGCGGCTCAAAGTCCTTCACATATCAGGAATTAAATGTCAAAAAAGTGACTCCACTGAAATAAAGTATTAAAATAAATTAAAATTCATCCACTAATTTAAAAAAGGTCAACTTTTCTGCATCTAGGTCAAATGTCAAAATGTAAAATTAATTTATAAATATTACATAAAAAATTAAAAAAATAATAATATAAGTTCAAATGTTTGCTAACTATATGTGCATTTTAAAGAAATATTGGAAGTCTATATCATGGTAGCATTTGTTATATTTAATTACATTTATGCTTATTTAAATTCAGTACAACAACTGAATTTAAATTCATAGTTAAAGAGGGATGGGGGGGGCATTAATTGTCATAAAAATGATGTCACAAAGAAAAAAAAAAATAGGCTTATTTTCTTATTGTCATCTTTTTATTTTTGAGGCGACATTTCTTTGTGAGAGTCACCTGATCAGTTGCGGTATGTTACTTTAACAACATTTGTTCCACGATCATACGTGATCATACCTCCTTTAGCACTCTATCTCAGATCTAAACCTCATGGTGTGTACAGGAAGGCTTAGATACCACCATATAGTCCAGGGCTATTTAGCTTCATAGACAAGTGGGCCAGATGTAAAAAATCTCCGGGTCATGCAGGCCAAGCCAGAATATTTAGTTAACATAAACATAACATAAAGCTTCTATCAGCATTTGTTCAATATATAAATAAAATAAATGTAAAAGTGCTTTAAAATTGGAGTAAATTAGATTGATGATAAACTTTTAGTGAACAATAAGAGTGAAGTTTCTTATAGATGTACTGATTTAAACTTTTGACTTTTCAAATCGAAAATTGAATTTCTTGGCGAAATTAATGAATAGAACTTTTCTGTTTCTCTGAACTCACGCTTGGCAGTCATCCATCATTTTAGTACTTTAATCTTCCCATTTTGTCAAAATTATGGATTATTTTTAGCGCAACTTCTGAAAGCATCTAAAAACGCGGCGCTTCTCCACAAGACATTGTAAAAAAACAGAGACCTGGCACAACATCTGGCTAGCACAAGTTTACACATGAAACAATTGAAATACAGTGCGATCAGACACAAAATGCATTTGGTGCGATCAGCCCCTAAGACAACTGACAACCTCACGCGGGCCACTGAAAAATTTAAACGGGCTGGATTTGGCCCACGGGTCGCCAGTTGAATTGGTCTGCTGTAGTCCACAGTATGTATAAATGTGGACTCAGTGATGTGGAGCACCGTGTGTGTGTGTGTCATTCTCCGCTTGCGCTCAGATGAATATTAATGGGCTTCAGGAACCATCAGTAAGGAGAGACGAGGCAAATTCCCCGTGAGACATGGGACACACATATACACACACTCACAGCCTGCCACCGAGTCACTAGAGAGAGACTGGGTGCAAATGAGCGCTCTGTTTGTGTGTTTGTCTCTGTGGATGAATGTGTGTGTGTGCTGGTGGCCTTACATAGACATGTGTTTATGATGGAATGTGTGTTTGTCTGGCTTGATGAAGCTGTGTTTTTTTGGTGAAAAAGCCTGTAGGCACCACCCAGTACTGTGCGCATGCAACCACATGTTGTTTAGTGGGGTGCATTTTGTTTTGGATGAACACCATTTATGTGTGTGTGTGTTTGTGTGCGTGTGTGCGCGTGTGTGCGCGTTCGTGTGTGTGTGTATTTTGTATTTTGATTTCTGTGCCAAACTTTCTTTAGCTTTATTCATCAGTCTGAATACAATGTGACTCAACAACCAACTGCAATTAAGTACACTTAGAATGCAACCCTAAAGGGATTTATTTTTTTATTTATTTATTTTCAGATAATGCATCTGTGTTTACTAATTATTGGTACTTTTTAAAGCATATTACTATTTGAACAAACCCCTAACCCTAAGTATTAGCATGTTTAGCATGTAACTCGCTCCTAATGTTTGTGCTAAATACATGAACGATAACTCAATGCCTTGTTGAGAACAAATGTTCTATCACTTTTAATAGTGTTAGAACATTTAACATTTAACTTGAGCCAGTAGGGCACCACCTAGCAAGCACCCAAAACATGCTATAAACCACCTAGAAACACCATAGCAACAGTGGTGATTTCTCAGGGCCAGCAAAGCCTTCTCTGCTGGCCTAACATGTCAAATAAATAAGTATTTTTCATCCTTTCATTCTCAGTCACCTTTTTGCCTATGTATTTTTAATCGCTTTCCACTCTTAATTAATCTACAAACAAATAGAGAAAAACGAAAAGTTTATCCAGTCAGAATATATTCCTTGATGCTTACAAGCAAAGTGTGACAACTGTTTCACAAATCACATGCCCAAATCCGAAGCAGCGCATGAGTCTGAGCTCCACCCCCTCAGGCCTTCAGAATTTCCACAGAATCCCTCAACAGTGCAAATGAATGAGCAACTAAAGTCAGATTGTCAGATTCATCAGCCAATCAGATTGATTTATTTGTTCTTGGTGGGTGTGATCTTTGTGATATGTCCCGGTCGAGGCCTTCTAGCTGGCTTTGAGTGATGCAATCACGCTTTAAGTGATGTATGTAATTTGAAAGCGAAGAGCATGAGATCTTGCTGACCAGTCGACTGTCATTACTGCCGCTATCGCCATTAAGAAAGAGATCCTTATGGATTTAAAAAACACAATATGTTCTGCATGTGATTGGTTATTAAACAGGAAAGGAGGACTGATTTTCACTTTAAGTAAATTGGTAAGTGCTTTTTGCATTGTTATAGCAACATCAGGAGTTTTCTAAGTGTAAATTAGGCTGCTTGAGCATTCAGTGTCGGATCAAGTTTTGAAAAGTAGTGCTGCATTCCATTCAACTCGGAAAGTCAGATTTTACAACTTCCTACTAGGAAAAGTGCAACGGAATGCATCATGAAGTCATAATTACAACTTGTAGGCTCGTGAAAAAATTCTCAACTCTGATTTCGCTGAGATGCAGGGGTATGATGTCACACAAACATGTCGACACTCAGGGAGATATAAAGTAAGTGATAAACATTCACTTTATTAAGTAATATTGATAAATGAGTTTGTTTCAACATTACATAATATCAAAGCTTGTTTAACAAACGCCTGCAGAAACATGTATAAAACATTATAATCTCTTTTGATAATCGTACACCTGTAGCACAAATGCTAGCGCTGCAGCATTGTTTATGAGTTGGGTTTCTAGGAGACATCTCTAATGAGAGTCAAACCCCTGCTAAGCTAACGGGTGCATTGCATGGAATGGAATGCATTTATGGTCAGAGATATCAAGTAGGCACATCCCACATCCAACTTGAATGAAATGCAGCATAACCGTGTACACTGACGAAACAAGATTTATTGCAAGCAACATTTAAATCACAAATATTATTAGACAGATTTTTCCAGGTATTATAGACCTCCTTGGTAGATTAATATGAAAAATTATGATTTTTGAATCATTGGGAGACGTTCATTTCACAAAACAGTCATGCTGCATTTAAAATTAGGCTTGCTTGAGCATTAAGTGTCGTTTCAAGTTCTGGCTTTCGTGCGTGGACGTGTTTTTAAAATGCCAGTTGGTATTACTAGTTAGTTGCGACATAATGTATGATGCCCAAAGGCATTTGGTGTCTTATTAATTTTGAAACTGTGTTTTCTTAATGGCATGAATCACACTGAAGGCGTTGACTTTAAATACGCGGCACGCCACTGCCTAGCAACCACCCAGATCACCCTTGGAGTTGTATAGTAACACTTAGCAACTATCCACAAAACCCTAGCATTGTAGCGGCAAGTTGTACATGGGAAAACACCAATTGCATTTTCCTCAAAACTCTTACGAAAATCGAGAGTTTATGGCAAACTTGCCACAAATTCGCCACAGATAATTTTTTGCATGCGAATGAGCTTTGCGGCAAACTTGCGGGAAATTGTCCACTGTTGCCAAAGGTTTGCCGGAGGTTCACCACTACCAGCGAAGAGCTGCAAACTTCTGGCAAACATTTACAACAAATCAAAAGCTAATTTGCATGTGAAAAAAACAAGCAGCAACTTTGCTGCAAATTTGCGACATGTTTGCGGCTATTGATGAGATTTTGCTTTGTCTCTGCTTTCTGTTTCGTTCAAGAAATATTACAAATTTTGACTTACAAAGAGCATTTGCTCAGTATTAACACTTCATTTAAAGGTTACATGGCTCTTCTCCTCATAAAGTCCTTAAAATCATTAAATTTTTCGCTCTCCTCTCTGTCTTTCTCACTCCCTTGAGCTCTCAAATGGATGAAACACAGATGGGTCTTCGGCCCAAAGTTGCATACTGCGCATAAACATCATATTTAATTAGACCGTAGATGCACTCTAAATCAAATTACTCTCCGACTGACAGGAACACTTACATTAACATTGTTCCCGAGCACAGCCACAGCCAAAATTTAAATTAGTAACAGATAATTAGGATAAGAGCGGGAACGTAGGCTGACGTTCCACTGCGTAATTGGAATGGAAGCAAAACATACTGCTTTAGCTAATTAGCTGTAGCGAGAGGCAACGCACAGAGCTCAAGGTACAGAGAGAGACCTTTTAAATAAAAACACAAGGAGAACAGTCACAGAAGAGCATTTGTAAGACTTGGAAAGAAAAGGGTTCTTAAAGAGCTAAGACCAAATTGTCACCGTTTGAAAGACCTTTCAGGCTGTGGAGCACTGTGTTTAGTGCTACTGTAGAAACAAACACATGAGTGAGAGGTGCATGGGCCAGACAGGATATGTCTAAATGTACACATTACACTCAACTGCTAATTACTGTGTGTGAGAAAGAGTATAAATGTGATATACTCACAGCCTTATTGAGCTGTGTTTGTTGTAGCATTTTTCACTTTTTCATTTAAATAAGAATTATAACGACTGGAATTATAAGAACTGAAAATATGAGGTCTGTGAAATCAAAGGTATAGTTCACCAAAAAATTTAAATGATCTCATTATTTACTCACCCTCATGCCATCCCAGAGGTGTATGACTTTCTTTCTTCTGCTGAACACAAACAGAGATTTTTAGAAAATAGCTCAGATCTGTATGCAAGTGCAATGCAAGTGAATGGTGGCCAGAACTTTTAAGCTCCAAAAATCACATAAAGGTTGCATAAAAGTAATCCATACAACTCCAGTGGTTTAATGTATGTCTTTTGAAGTGATGCAGTCACTGTGGGTGAGAAACTTTCACTTTCAGAATTAAATATTGATCTGTTTCTCACTCACACCTATTATATAGCTTCTGATGACAGATTTAACCACTGGAGACATATGGATTACTTTTATGCTACCTATATGTGATTTTTGGAACTTGAAAGGTCTGGTCACCATTCACTTGCATTGTATGGACCTACAGAGCTGAAATATTCTTCTAAAAATAATTTGTGTTTTGCAGAAGAAAGACATTTATACACATCTGGAATGACATAAGGGTGATTGAATGATGAGAGAAATTTCATTCCATTTTCATTTCATTTCATTTTTGGGTGAACTATTCCTTTAACATTATGATGGTACATTTGCACAAGAGGTTATCTAGACACCATATAGTGAAACTGTTTGAGTAAGCCATTATATGTGGACCTTCATTTAGTCTGTTGGGACCAGAAATGACCAGGTGGTTTCAGGTCCATGACTTTATTGAAAAGGAGGTTAAATGCCAGTAACAAATATCTGCTATTAGCGCAAACAGAACAAAGATGCCTGGGCACCATTAAATCATGGTAAAGAGGAAACATTGTTATAAAAAGATTCATTGTTTTTGTATGTGCAAAACACACATAAATGCACACATCAGTTATCACTCTTTCAAAAATGAGTCAGTTGCCATTGAACAATGGCAGTTTGTAATATGATTTTGAAAAGTTAATCAACCTTTCTAAAAACCTCCTTCAATGAGGGCATTTTAGAACACTAACAACTTTGGACATCTTCCAAGTAAGTACTGGCTATATACATAATGCCAATGGGACTGCTCCAAAACAAAGGCCTTTGACAGCTGAGGTTACACAGGAGTGTTTCCTCTGATTATATAATTCTTTAAATGAGTTTATAACGTGATAATGCAATATCTACTATTAGTATTTTCAGTTGGTGAAAACACTGGCTGTGTGGCGGCACCAAAACATACTATAGCTGTTTGAACTCAACATAGCAACATTGGCTCAACCAATGGTGTGAATTTGGGGCAGGGCTATCAGTTTGTATGAATTTTGGCAGATAGGGGGAGTGTTTTGGAAACTATTATTATGGGGCCAAGCAGCGAACCCTATTGTAATTGTACTGATTTTCTTCTTTTTAGGGGTCCAAGCAGGAAGTGCTGGAACCCTATTGTTTTTGTAGGATTTTCTTATTATTATTATTAGGGGGTCAAGCAGCGAAGCTGCTGGAACCCTATTGTAATTGTACTGATTTTCTTATTTTTCTTATTATTTTTTTTTTCTGCCCTAAAAGTGTCTGGGTGTCAGAGACTGTAAGTCGTGGAGACACCAAACTTGGCAGGATGATCCTAAATACCCCCCACTACTCAGGCGCCCAAACACACACCCATTTGACCATAGGTGGCGCTATAATAAACACTTTTATGTTTTGGCTCATATCTCTGCAACTGTAAGGACTAGAATTCCTCAGATTCCTTGAGTCAAGTCCTACAAAATCTGTATCTCTGATTTCATTTCCGTATATAATTTTTTTTCCACCATTTTGAATTTGATGATAAACCTATTTTTTTCTAACTCCTCCTAGACCGTTTGTCCGATCAGCACATAATTTGGTATGATTCATCTACAGACCCCCCTGACAAAAAGTTATCAAAAGAATTTCAATATGTGAAATCGTTCCGAAGATATTAATGATATGTTTCCTTCGGTTTAACGCAATTTGAGTAATTGATCAATATCTATTCAACACAAACTCTAAAAGTAACAAAACTTGGTACACATACTCAGCAGGATGTTTAGAAGATGTCAGCAAAGTTTCATACAAATTTACCCTAGGGGGCGCTACAGCTAAAATAAACTGTCAAAACTTTACAGCCGTTTGAGCGACAAAGTTCAAATTAAATATGCATCTTCTTTGGTTCAAATGCTAACATATTCTTAAAACATTGATTTGAAAAATTAACAAAAATGTCTGCCAATGGCCAATCAAATTTCAGCACCTTATAACTCATATTGGGAATGGCCGAGGGTTATGGGGTTACTATACACAAGCAGGGTGTCAACTCGAAGCCGCATATCAAATTTTGTAACAATTGGCCACATGGTGGTGGTATAATTAGCTTATTTGCGTTTTTGCTCATAACTCTGGAACCGTAAAGGCTACAGTGCAAATTTGTAGCTTCTTTGAATCCACCAGTGCCCCACAATGATATGGTCACTTATATGCATTTCCATTTTCGCAAGAAACTTTTTTACAATTTCGATTTATTCGAAAAACATACTTTTTCTAAATCGTCCTAGGTTGTTTGCCCGATTCTCACGAAACTTGGTTTATATCATCTACAGACCCTCCTGACCAAAAGTTGTCAAAATAATTTTGATACGTCAAATCGTTCCAAAGATATAAGCAAATATGTTTTGGGTGTGGCCTATAATGTCTAATTGGCCTGTATCTTTTGAGTGCAATTTTTTTATTTTTTTTCCTTTTTTCACCCAATTTGGAATGCCCAATTCCCAGTGTGCTTTTTAGTCCTCGTGGTCGCGTAGTGATTCGCTTCAATCCGGGTGGCGGAGGATGAATCTCAGTTGCCTCCGTGTCTGAGACCATCAAACCGTGCATCTTATAACGTGGGAGCTTGTTGAGCGCGTTGCCATAGAGACATAGTGCGTGTGGAGGCTTCACGCCATCCACAGCGGCATCCGTGCTCAACTCACCACGCGCCCCACTGAGAACGAACCACATTATGGCAACCACGAGGAGGTTATCCCATGTGACTCTACCCTCCCTAGCAACCGGGCCAATTTGGTTGCTTAGGAGGCCTGGCTGGAGGCACTCAGCACGCCCTGGGATTCGAACTAGCAAACTCCAGGGGTGGTAGCCAGTGTCTTTTACCACTGAGCTACCCAGGCCCCCGTGAGTGCAATTTTCAAACTTAACAAAATTTGTACACATGGACAAGAGAACACTCTGAGGTAACATAATGAGTTTCATTAATTTTTGATGCTAGGGGGTGCTATAACTTAAGACAATCCTATTTTTGCAACTGTGCTCAAAGTAGGTGAAATGTCACACCAAAATAGCTGTCCACAGCATCCACAGGATCTTTTCTATCAAATTTGTTTGTTTTGGTCATCTCACCATATGTGCTTGGCCCCCGACAATAGTCGCTTGTGGCTATATTTTATTTTTGAAATTCCGTCTGAGAATTGGTGGAGAAATTGTATACATCACTTTACAAAAAAAAGAAAATGGTTTCCTATCACTTTTCATATATTTGTTAAAGAATATGTAAGTGTAGATAATTTGCATAGAACTAGGATATTCAATTAATTATTGCAAAAACTATTAGGGCTAATCAGTAGTTATTGGATCACATTATACATTGTTCTCTAAACATCTGGAACTAAAAGACTGGTTTAGTTAATGTTGACAGTAACTCTTTACAATAAGGTTGTATTCGTTAACATCAGTTAATAACATTTGTTAGGCTAACATGAACCAACAATTAACTATACTTTTGCAACACTTATTAATCTTGGTTAAAGGAATGTTCCGGTTTCAATATAAGTTAACCTCAATCGACAGCATTTGTGGCATATTGTTGAAAGCCACAAAAATGTATTTTGACTTATCCCTCCTTTAAAAAAAAAAAAAAATAAAATCGAGGTTACAGTGAGGCACTTACAATGAAAATGAATGGGTCCAATTTTTGGAGGGTTTAAAGGCAGAAATGTGAATCATATAATTTTATAAAAGCACTTGCAATATTTCTTCTGTTAAAACTCATGTATTATTTGAGCTGTAAAGTTGTTTAAATAAAGTGGTAAAATTGGCTTTATCTTCACCCAGAAATGGTTAGTAAGCATGTTTACACACATATTATTTATGTCTTGTGGCTATACGTTTAAAACAGTGAGTATTTTAGTATTTTAACGGTTATGGATTGACCCCATTGACTTCCATTGTAAGTACCTCACTGTAATCCAGATTTTTGCTTTTTTATTATTTTTTTTTTTTTTTTTTATTTAAGAAAGGGAGGGGCAAGTCCAAATTCATTTTTGTGGTAATCAACATTATGCCACAAATGCTGTCAACTGATTTTAACTTGTTTTGAACCCGGAATATTCCTTCAATCTTAATGTCAGCATATTCTAATACATTTTTAAATTAGAGTTAACATTAGTTAATATTAATTAATGCATTATAAACTAACAATGAACAATTTTATTTTCATAAATTAACATTAACATCAACCAAGATGCATTTTTTAAATGCTGTAAAAAATAGTTCATTGTTAGTTCATGATACCTAATGCATTTGCTAATGTTAACAATTAGAACCTAATTGTAAAGTGTTACCAAGTTGACTTAGCTATTAGACCTTTAAAACCAAAATAAAATTTCTTGGCACTAGAAAGCTCACAATGAGAGTTAGGGCACTCAGTGATATAAAAAAAAAAAAAAAAATCAATAGTTGCAGTCTGACACTGTATTTTAACTAAACTAAGCTTTTACTCAGAGATGGTTAAAGTTTGCTTTCCTAAAGACTAGTCCATTAGACATTAAACCTGTGTCTGCTAGAAACATCTAAATGCATTATACCACTTTACATTAACACTGTGTATGCCTTAGCCAGAAATTATTTATTCCAGCCACTTTGTCTGCTAACAAAGGTAGATTTAGTGGAGATGATGTGCTTTAATTCCTGTCTTTCTCTTCTTCTGCCTTTTCTCTCTCTCCTTCATTTGTTATAGCCAGGCCTCAAGTTTATTAATTTCCACAGAAGGGGACTAGCTAGACTGCTAACTTCGCCATGCCTATGTTTGCTGGGGGGCATCGTGGGTAGCACGCTGAATGATTTGCGAGCTCAAATTGACAATCTCGGTCCTAGTGGGATTACACAGTTCCCTCTTGTGTGACATTCCCGACCAGGCCTACTTTATGCCTGGATGGTCATATTTGGAGAGTGTCCTGGGGATAATTTTTTTTATCCAGTTCTTCTTCTGTCGTGGTGTCACGCCTCTGCAGGCTTTTAAAAGTATGTCGTGATCTGCATGATAATTAGCTGTTTTTGTTCCACTGAGTGGTGGTGGTAGTGGAAAAGCTGTTTGTGAGTGCCAGGGTCAGTGGTCTGAGCTCAGCAGTGTTGTGGAGAGACTAAACAAAGTATGGGTGCTTTCACACTAGCACTTTTGGAGTGCACCCAGGTTAGTTTGACATCAAAGTTCAGTTTGTTTGGTTCATTTGATCTCTGTTTTTCGAATTCGGGTGTGCACCCACAAAACCAACCTGATCTCATGAAATTTACTTGACAATGGCAACAATTTTGCAAACCATAATTACGTGCTTTTTTACACGTTTGGCTGCAGTTTCCCAGTGAAATGTCCAGTGGGGGGCGACAAAATGACGTGAAATGATGTTTTAATCAGATGAGGTTTTTAAGGTGAATATTAGATGAATGGTTTAATGAGAAAACGTACCTCACTAACCTAAAACTTTAACCTAACCAATAGTGTTGAAAAAAATTAAATGAGAGGTAAACAAAACAGACATCCTTTCCTTAAATCAACACCTAAACCTAACCGATAGTGTTTTAAAAGCAAATTCGACATTAAAAGCACATTTACTGACACAACCACGTAATTTTGTTTCACTTTAATGGCACTTTTGCATCATTTTCACATTTTCATTTTGAGTGACCTTAGCACTAGCTACAGCGTAAGCTAATCGTGTTGGAATAAGTGTGTAAATGTAGGTGGGTCTGTAATAAAAGTGTTAAAATATATCATTTTTCAAATGATGCCTTAAAGTAAAAGTGTTGCGGTATCATAACAAAGAAGAGTATGAGAAATAGAGCGGAAAATAAGTTTTTATAAAGTCATAAACAGCCATAGTACCGTGATTTGTGTGAAACGGAATAAAAAGCACAGTTGTTGTAGTGCCTTTAGTGTTCCTTTCACCAGGAAACTGCAGCAAAACATAGAAAGGGGCACCTAAAACTCAAAATATAGTTATAGTAACGTTCATTCTATGAGACTAGGTTGCACAAAACGTACACAAGTCCACATGAAAACCATTGAACCAAGTCTGAAAGCACCCTAAATGTACCAACTCTACTAACTACATTTTTAGTAGTGTGACCGTAGCTTTACTGTTTTTAAAACAGTACTGTGCTTTTGGTATCATGCTTCATTTTCCAACAAGTAGCGGTAATACTCAAACATGCTCGTCTAAAATGTCGAACACTCTCTCTCATATGATTAATTTTACTAAATCAGTTTATTCATATAGTTCATTTAAATGAAGCGGTAAAAAATATATATTCACCTATTCTTTTTGATGTCCACACACTGACATGGCATTTTGTCTTCTTTTCTGTAGCAATTTAAAAAATATTATAATATTTATTATAATAATTTTACAAAATACTAAAATATTTAGTTAAATGCTGCTGTTCATTATATGTTTTCTACTCAGTTGTAGAAATGTGGTGTTTTCAATTTTTATTGATGGGTTTACTGTAAATTTAAATTCAGATGTTGTCTTTTTAATGCTGTCACCCTAATTGAGATTATTAAAACTTATATATCTTAGTATTTAATAATTATTTAATAATTATTTAATTGTATTTAAATTTATATAATTGATAATTTTATATATAAAAATATTTATAGGCTTCATTGAATAAATAGCTACCTTTTATTTTTAGCTAAATGTGTACCTAACAGTTTTTTCAAAAGGTTTGATTGACTGTAGTTAAACTACTTTAATTTATAAGTAACTTGTAAATCACCAAGCTACAGTTTCAAGGTAGCTTCCCCAACACTAGAGTCCAGAGCCTTGGGGCAGTATTGGAAATTATTAAGAAATGTTATTTTTTTTTATTATTTATATATATATTATTTAATGTATTTTTCAGGATCTGCATTTAATCTACAAAGCAGAACATTTATTTTTAGCAGTTGTTGCGCTTTTTATCATACTGTCCCTAAAGTATCATTTTGTATAATTGAATTGTGACAGATCAAGTTCATCTTGATAACAGGCCTTGCGAGATAATTCATCAAATAGCATGCTATCGCTATCATCACAGTGCTCATAATACTCTCATAATATGTAATCTGCTAACCTATCACTGCTTGAGTGGCTGTTCCAGCGTTATGGTAACGTGCCCCAGGGGTCACAGAAGAGGGCCTGGTTCCCTGAGGCCAACCACTGTTTAGACACGCCTCCCTGGAATCTAGAGCTGATGTTTAGCCTCATGGCTAGTGTCAGACTAAGCACTGGTGGCAGGGGATCGTACGACACACAGTGGGAGGATGCCAAACTGTCAGCACATGTTAACATCCTCAGCTTCAGCAACTTCCCGATGCACAAGACCCAGGCAAATCTTCTCAAGTGAGCAGCGAAGACAGTCGCAGACATGCACGCAAAACAACAGAATGAGTTCATTCAAAGACTTTGGAATCTCCTAGAGCAACAGACCTACAAGTTTACATTTGCCTTCTTCCCCTGACAGCTTTCTTGAACAAAGAAATAATATCTGATATCAGTATTTTCAGATTACTTACCAGATTATAATTAGTAGTTTAATCGCGATTAATCGCATATTTTATTTATATTTTTTTTAGTTAATCGCGATTAATTGCAGATTTTAAAAGTGCTGAAATTTGACTACATATACTTATTTTCTTGACAAAATTCATTTATTTCCATCTTAGGAAAGAAAACAAAACAATATGTAGCAATATAATGCTTTATTACAGTTTACAAACAAAGCCTTCTACAATATAAAGACAATGCACTAAAATATCACCTATTCAAGTAACATTAAACTTTTCCCAAAGTCTAAGTGGGAGTTTGAGTAATTGAAAGAACTAGTCCCCACATAGGTTGCATATTTTTGCAATGGGAATTAAATCCCATAAACTGTCATCCTCCACAATATTAATTTGACTGTGGCTATCTGCTTTGTTACAGCAATCATGAAGCTGGGTTCATGATTCGCGTTAGAGCGTAAACACCAGGGTCCAGCGGTGCTTTGAACTCACCATGCAAACAAAAATGTCTCATTCTGCGTTTTGGTGATAGTTAAGATTTGGTGTGTATATGTGGTAATTAAAATGTGCCTTGCAAAGACTGAAAGATACTTTATTTCTATCACAAGTCCCATCTGTGCTTGTTTTGTACATCAAATAATGTTAAGAGGTCCTTTTATCACTGACAGGGAAGCGCTATCAGAGATTCTTTTATTTACTGAGATAACAACCTCTGCTGCTCTATCATAGGAGAGAGCGTAAAGGTCAACTAGCGTGTTAAGACATTATCGCCCAGAGAATGTCTATGGGACAGCTGCGTTATGCTATTTTATGCTTAGCTTGCAGGCTCTACTTGGTAGAAGGGCTCTGGCGCTGTGTCTGTTTGTGGCGTGTGCGTCAGTTTAATGACTACGGGCGGACACATTACAATGGTTCCACCCTTCACACCAGTGTTTATGCAGTATTAATGGTAAATGTGTTAATCGCAACTAAGAAAAATTAACGCGTTAAACTTTTTAAATTAATCGCACGTGTTAATGCGTTAACTCTGAGAGCTCTAATAATTAGACATCACCCAGACATTTATAGACCAAAGATTTATTAATTTATTAGTAGCGCTTGTTAAGGCAAGCATCACTATTATTACCGCTGATACTTAGAGTTAAGAGTTAAAGGAATAGTTCACCCAAAAAGTTCATTTGAGTTCCTTTTTAAAAATTTTTGTAAAGCTGCTTTGAAATTATGTGTGTTGTGAAAAGCGCTAAACAAATAAAAATGACTTGACTTTAGCAAGGACAAAGAGATATAAATGCTAGTTTGTTTCCTCTGCCATTTCCAAGCTCAGTTCCATAAGGGAAAGGTAGTATACCCCCTCCACCCCACTTCCCTCTTTTACAATCCATGGCTTCAGGTATCTTTTTATTAATTTGTATTTATTTATTATATAGTATTATGCCTATTAACATTTTATGTTTCGTATAAAATAAAATACCCTAACAACCACCTTCTAACAACCCAGAACATCTGTAACATCCACCTAGCAACCACATAGAACACCGTAACAATCACCTAGCAACCACCCCGAATACTCTAACAGCCATCTAGCAACCACACTGAACTCCGTAGTAACCACTTAGTAACCACCCAGATCACCTAGTTCACTTCTCTTGTATTGGGCAGAACATTATAATATACACTACCGGTCAAAGATTTTGAAACACTTACTCATTCTTTATTATAATTTTTTTTTTTTTTTTTTTTTTTTTTTACATTTAGAATAATAGTAAAGTCATCAAAACTATGGAATTATGTTGTGACTAAACAAAATCCAAAATAAATCAAAACTGTGTTATATTTTAACATCTTCAAAGTAGTCACCCTTTGCCTAGAATTTGCAGACATGTACTCCTGACATTTTCTCAACCAAATTCTTGATGTATCACCCTGGGATGCTTTTTAAACAGTATTGAAGGAGTTCTCATCTATGTTGGGCACTTATTGGCTGTTTTTCTTTATTATTTGGTCCAAGTCATCAATTTCAAAAACTTTTTTTTAAATTCAATTTTAGTTTTATAATGAAATAAATTTATATGGTGGCACAATTATATTTTTGTCTACAAAACTAATTTAAAACATTTAAGAATACGCCTTCGGATCAAAAGATTTTTAAGATCATGAGAAACATTTCAGTCAAGTGTTTCAAAACTTTTGACCCGTAGTGTATTTGTGGATATGTTATCATGTCACTCAGATTCAGTGGAAATGGTTTGACATGGTTTACTACTCACTCAACTAAAGTTCAGCGGTAGACAAACCTGTGAAATGAGAGAGGCATTCTTGCAAGTGGAGTTAAGGGTAACACTTTACAAGAAGGTTCCATTTGATAATATTAGTAAATGCATTAGTTCCCTATCTGTCACTTACTTGACGTTGTGTCGATGTAGTGATACTAGGGGTCACTCTTGGGAGCCCCAAACACCTCTGCTTTTTTTAAAAAAGGCCAATGAGAATTGGCGAGTGGAATTTGCATGCCACTCCCCCGGACATACAGGTATAAAAGGAGCTGGTATGCAACCACTCATTCAGATTTTCTCTTCGGAGCCGAGCGGTTGTATTCAGTGCGCTGAATTCAATTCCCTCCAAAGACGCACCTCAAAACTGCTGGATTTACGGTGCATTTCAGCGGCTTCTCCCCCTTCTCCCACCTTTGCGACACAATTGTTCTACAATCTCCGGGTTGAGCCGATCTCGTCCCGTGTATTGGCAGGTACGAGCAGGTTTCCGGGACAGCTGGCCGGGTGTACCGCTTGCGCATAGCGCCTTTCCCCTCCCTTGAGGTGAAGACGTGCGCTCTTGACTCCCAGCCATGTTCACAGACTGTGATTCATGGATGACTTTCCTCCTTAGCCCTCTGGCAGTTGAGTTTGCGGAGAAACTCACTGACTGGCCCAGTACGTGCGCTAATGAGCCCCTGTACTGAGGTAGGTGCTCCACATGTGCTGGTTCCCCGAAGGCGACTCCATGTGATATCTTCCGCAAAATCGTTTCCCTGTCAGCAAACTGCATCTTCCTTGGGCAGAGGCCCCTCTGCCCCCGTTCCCCATGCTCTGTAGAAACTCCTCCCCCTTCGGGTAGGACCTACCATGGGACCTCTCCACATAACATACTTCCGGCAAGACTTGGTAAGACCATGTGACGTATTCAACTCAAAATACCCCCCCCCCTCTTTTTGGGCGGGGTGTGGTCTCCACAGTGTCTTCCCCTTGGGAGGGACACCCCCCTGACGCAGACACTTATGGCTCCCAGTCAGTTAACAAATTCCACTGTTTTTGAGGAGTAAAGAGAGGGAAAGAGGCCTCGGCTGGGCTAGCCTGTCCCTATAGTTGGGCAGTTGACTTGTTCCTGATGGACCGTTCGATGCTCATAAGAGCGTTGGGGGAGGTTACGTGACAGCCTGGTGTGCTGGCTACGAGGCACACAGCAGTCTGCCCATCACACACCACCAGTTCACGTAACACAGTTCAGATAGTTGTGGCATTTTGTATAGGGACCCCTAGTGTCACTACATCGTCACAACGTCGAGTGAGTGACAGATAGGGAACGTCCTGGTTACTTTCGTAACCTCCGTTCCCTGATGGAGGGAACGAGATGTTGTGTCCCTCTTGCCACAATGCTGAACTACCCGCTGAAATGGCCGGGACCTGGTCTCGTCTCCTCAGCACAAAACCTGAATGAGTGGTTGCATACCAGCTCCTTTTATACCTGTATGTCTGGGGGAGTGGCATGCAAATTCCACTCACCAATTCTCATTGGCCTTTTTTCAAAAAAGCAGAGGTGTTTGGGGCTCCCAAGAGTGACCCCTAGTGTCACTACATCGACATAACATCTCGTTCCCTCCATCAGGGAACGGAGGTTACGAAAGTAACCAGGACGTTTTCATAAATAAACAATTAACAATATATTTGTCACTGCATTTATTAATGTTAGTTAATAAAAATACAATTGTTCATAGTTAGTTCATGTTAGTTCATAGTGCATTAACTAATGTTAAAAAATTTATTAATATATGCTGAAATTAACATTAACTAAGAGTAATAAATGCTTAATAAGTATTGTTCATTGTTAGTTAATGTTAACTAATGTTGTTAACTAATGTTAACTAATGAAAACTTATTGTAAAGTGTTACTGAGTTAAGATTGGGTAAGAAGTCTGTTTGCTATGCATCAGTGGTGACTTCCGGATGCACCACTTCGCCTTGACTGAAGTTGCAAACGAGGTGTGAAAATCAGGTTAGATGTGTGAAAACCAGCTTACGGAACATGCAACATCGAAAACAGACACATATCTTTCAGCCAAGCAATGTGGGGTCCATGGGAACATTGTCAAAGATATAAAAAATCAACCAGTTAGGAAGTCTTTGAATTGAATAAACGGCCTGATAATGGAAATCCAGTGAAAAACGTATTTGGCACTGGCCATGAGAAATTGAAGCAAAGCTGAGGAATTGCTGGAACAAGCACATAACTGAGTCAGTCAGCACCAGGAAGAGCTCTGCATTTCTCTTTTAATTGAGCTGAAAGCTTAAAAAATGTCTTGAAACACTTAAAGAAATTTAATGCTGGAAAAAGTGTATTGGAGTTGACAGTACTGAATACAACTGGAAGCAGATGCTTACAGTTGTGTTGAGCATGTAATGAACATTGCATGCTCATTTGTTGACATGGCTCTTAAAGGATTTCACTGTGAAGATGTGCTTTTTCTAAGAGAATATTTGTTGTCTTGTCAGAGCTCTTTTATTTTAGTTTTTAGTTTTTAGTATTTTTTTTTCTTTTAGTTTTAAGAAGTCAACATGAAACTAATATTTAATTTCTTAATAAATATGCCTTGTCTTATTGTGAACAACTCATTGGTGTATGTTATTCCAAAGGGAAAAAATGTCTTTGATATCTTTCATCAAAATTAATTAACTTTCCCTGCCTCTGAAATGACTGGATAAAAATATTGATTTTCCAATTAATCGCAGTCTCCATATAAAATATCCCGATATCGACTTTTAAAATCTCAAGATTGATCTTTTACCTTTACTTAAAATGTATACTTCTGTTTTGGTTGTATCGATTATTATATCTTGTAAATATATTGCAATTGAACTGCATAGTTTGGGCCTTGTTGTTAATTTCTTAAATTATTATTTTCGTAATGTACCTAGTTAGGTTCCCTGTATAATTTACAGCATTAGCAAAGAGATAAAATGGAAGCAAAATGGACATTATAACTAAGATATACCCAGATGAATCATAATGTTATCATATCGAAATCAGAATTGATTTGAGAGCTTGTGAATCGGAATCAGATCAAATCAGGAAATCTGTATTGATAATCAGCCAGCTATTTCGGCACTGTTTTAGGCTATTTTGTAGATAATGCAGCCTTTATAAAATCTTACCAATAATTAATGCAGTAATTTAACATAAATATAGCAATGTTAACAGCAATAATAGCAGTGTTGCCATTGGGATAGATCGAAATGCTCTCGCAGGTGAGCTTGACGACACATTATGGAATTGGTTGCAAATGCCATTGCATGTTGAATTCACTTCCATTGCAAGTGCCTTACTGTAACCCAGATTTTTGCTTTTTTTAAAGGAGGGACGAGTCAAAATAAATGTTGTGGTAATCAACATTATTCCACAAATGTTGTCGATTGAGCTTAACTTGTATTGAACCCAGAATATTCCTTTAAACAAGTCCTTTATGAAGTTTAAGGCCGAATTCGGTCAAGCCAGTCCTGAATTTGTTTAATGAATGTTTATATTCAGTCATACTGTATATTGTCAAATTTTAGTGTATTAAAATGTCACACCTTGTATCATGTTCTTGTGCCGAATAGCAGTCTACAAAAGGGAGATGATATCAAGAGATGTGTTGAATATTGAATGGGTTTCTCTAGGCTGTCTCTTAGCAGCAGGGGCCCTTGAAGAAACTTGAGAGAGATTGCATTACATTATCCAGCTGTAGAATTGGTGTTGTCAACACATCTTGAGGCGTTCCTCGTGGCCTACCCAGTGTGCAGGTGCCTCCTTAACAACTACATTTGGTCTGGTCACTTTAAATCATGTATAGGACAGGTCAGAGTGAGGGCGAGATGCCAGAGAGCATGAACCTGCTTTCTCTGTTTCTTTGTCTCTCTCGCTGTCTGTCTTCTCAGCTCAAAGAGTCCATTACACATGACAGTTCAAAGAGTCTCTGACAGCCTCTGAGAGACACACATCTCCATTAGCGTGGAAAACAAAACCCTCCTCTCGACTTTACGGGAGGGTATATTTTATGTATTTTTAATTTTATTTCTCACCACTCCCATTTGATGCCTTTCTCTTTTAGAATGTCGGTGGTTACAGAACAAAATTCTGTCATCATTTAGCCTCATGTTGTTCCAAACCTATATGAATTTCTTTCTTCTGTGGAGCACAAATGGAGGTGTTAGGCAGCATGTAAGCCTCAGTCACCATTCACTTTTATTGTAAGGAAAATGATGCAGTTAAAGTAAATGGTGACTGAGGCTAACATTCTGCCTAAAATCCGTTTGTGATCAGAAATCACCTGAACTGTATGTGTAGAGCCGAGGAGGGTGGGGCCGGGCTGGAATGAGACACACCCGGTCCCCAATCAGCCTGATGGGGCGCGTGAGGGATAAAGGCGGCCGGGGACGACAGTTCGAGAGAGAGAGAGAATTGCAGGCAGCTGTACTGTGTGGTTTTCGGTTGTGTGTTTGTTTAAGTTGTTTATTAAATTATTATTTAAGTTGTCAAGCCGGTTCTCGCCTCCTCCTTTCCACTGAACCCCCTTACAGTATGTTAATACTAGTTGTAAACGGGGTCAATCTCACCCACCCATCAAGTACAGAGATGTGCACCCTAATTGAACTAACTGAACCTAATTGGTTCTTCTGAGATGCACAATATGGAAAGATCTTTTCTCTATCATTTCATCTGCCCACTCATCTGTATCAAGGTATGAGTATATTCATGGAGGTGTGCGTGCCACCACCGTGTCCATTACCCTGTCACCTATCTTCCACCTTTCCTTGTTTATTCCTCAATCCACTGTCAAGTGCTTAGATAGACTCAGACTGTCTTTCAGCCATTCTCTTTCAAATCTGCCTATTTACTCTTAGAGCCACTCTTCCATGTCTTAAACACTATTTGAGCGTGGCAGAGTGCTTCAGAGCAGTTCCCCACGTCAATATTGTGCCTTCTTTAAGAAAAAGACTAATACATCTTATCTGTACTGATGCACAGACGCTCTCTGAACAGCTATTTCAGAGAAAAAGCACTTGCCACAGTAATTGTCACCATGTTATTCCCCCGAATCCTCCAATAATTCAAAAGAATCGGTCTGCTCTCTCTCTCTCTGAAAAGATTCTGCAGTCATGCAGAACAATGTGGCTGACACCTCCACCGTTCGTCACAGCCGAGCCGAAAAATATATTTGCAGAAATTAGTGACACTTCCAGTGATCTCTGTATCTGCCAATTAAAAAGTTCTCTTTTTTCCATGGCAAGACAGAAAGACACCATGCTAAATTTGGCCTGCAAAAAAGATGAATTGAACTGATTCACAGTGATTAAAGCTGGCAACGCTGAATAGATCACTAGTTTATTCGCACTTTTCTTTGTTCCGTATGCATGAGATTCCCTTTAAAAACATATATTTTAAGGAGATGTAGCTGCATCTAATTTTCACATTTGAATTTATTCATGCAAACCATCATGTACTTTCATACTACATTTAACTTCCGAACTGAACAGATACAGCTGAGATAAAGTTTCATCAGTTTTAAGACCTATATGTTAGTAGATGACATTAAATACATTTGTTCTGTGATGTCAATGTTTCAAGCAGCATTTTGCTAATTCTTTTATAATTGCTGTATTAGGCATGCACATTTTATGACCTCATATTAATTGAGAGAATACATGGAATATATATATATATATATATATATATATATATATATATATATATATATATATATATATATATATATATATATTATTGGCCACACTGCACAATCTTTTATAAGGATCTAGTGAATGCAAAAAAAGAAATGGTTATTTATAATGATGCAAGAACAAAACCTTTCAGGACCTAAAATATACACATTCCCTTTCACAATAATCTAAATTTTAACCTAAAATCAGCAACATTAGTTAACACAAGAGTTAACATGAGCTATCTCCCCTGTCACACATGCAGCCTGGTAAATTACAGAAAAATTGTTGACTAGCCTTTGTGCTATTCACACATGCAACAACTTTCCGTCTTTTTTCCGTTTTGCTAGTACCATTCACACATCAGCACCAAATGGTGTTTAACTCTGTGACGTTGTTTGCCGGAAATTACATTTACATGGCTGTGCCAGAAATTTAGGCTTCTTGTTTGAAAACATGGTGGGGTAGTATTTTGGATCTGAATTCTGAACGTATGCAGATTTTTGGGCAAATGTTTACATTTATGCAGTGGCTCGAGACTCAACAATATTTTATGTAATGACTTCAAATAAGACTGATGAACTACAGAGAATAAAATGCTGTCACTAGCATCCGGAGGCAGAGACACTATGGGCTCTATGTTCGTGAGTGCGTAAAGTGCAGGGCTACGCGCTACTACCATGCGCAATGTCTTATCCAATTTTCGTGAGAGCACTAATTCAGTAAAGTGCAATTTTTGTGCCAGCACAAGACGCAACTGGGCGTGGGTGGGAGTGTTTGCGCTGCTGTAGGTGTATTGTATGTAAATGAAGTGGCGCAAAGCGCAATTTGCTATTTTCCTAAGAATTTGGTCGTTGTGCTAAGACGTTTCAATACCACCTCTTAACTCAGGGCAAAGTCCAAATTCAGTTCCTGCATTTGCAGTTTGGAGATTTCACTAGCAGGTGGTAATAAAGTTCATGCCAAAATTCTGAAAGTACAGAACATCAAATTATGTCCCGTCAATCGCTGTTGAAGCCGTTTGTTGAAATGAATTACGAATTATGAGAATTGTGTTAAACTTTCTAGAGGTCATGGTTTATTTTTTCAATTATTATTATTATTTTTATTGTTATGTTTATATGTATTATTATTCTTGTATATTTACAATTGTATTTATGATTTAATTTTGACTAGTAATTTTCAACCAGTTGCCATAGAGTGAAATATGCCCGACATTCAACAAGGACAGTGTTAATGCACAGATGAACATAATTTTCAATTCTTCTAATTTATCGCATTCAGTCCATTTACACTTCCAACTTCTTATGAATGTGCTGTCTTTGTTTAAATCATTTGTGCTTGAGGGAATGGGCTATATAATAGGACACAGATGTTAAATAACGGGAGAAGAACCTCAGAATTTAATGGCATTTGGTCCAGCCTATTGCACATTACACGGGCGATTTCGCCAATCCCACTTGCGCCTAGACTTAGCGCATGCTTGTACGAAAATACCAAAACTTCATGGCCATGCCCACTGACTTTGTGCTTATGACTTAAGGCATTGAGTTGCACATAACGCTTGTGCTCTTAAAATAGGGCCCTAAATGTGGCTGAAACAGTAATGTGAAAGTTTATCACTACAAAGAGGTCTGCACATTCCCGAAGGAAGCCAGAGATTTTATTGTACGTAACAGAATTGCTTACTTTGTCATCTCCATCAGAATGTTCTTAGGTCAGCACGTCCTTACCTCGTACAAACTAAAATTGGTAATCTTATGGCTCTGTTCACACATGCCATCAATATGGAAATTTATAGGTCAATGATACAACTTCTCATTAAGGGAAATTGCCAAAGCAAAATGTACAAGTATTTTCAAAAGGGTCATGTTTACACATGACCTCTAAGCTGAAAATTGCAGCACATTTTCCTTAAAAGGCTGTATGTGTGAAAGGGGCTAATGAAATGCACTTTAACAGCATTTATTAATGCTAATTTCTACATTACATTCTACATATACTGTACATCTTCTAATACATTTAAAACTTTAAACATTAATATTTGTTAATGCATTATGAACTAACATGAACTAACATTGAACAATAGTATGTTTATAAATGAAAGATTAATACTTGTTTAATTAAAAAATGGTTGCTTATTGTAAGTTCATGATACTTAATGCATTAGCTAATAAATAGATATGCTGTATAGAACCTTGTTATAAAGTTTTGCTCTACAGTATATTCTGAATGTTGGTTTAAAACTGTCAATTACCTACTGTAAGTCTTTTTAAACTATGCAAGAATAATTTGCTTTCTAAAAACCCAAAGTAATGAAACTATTTCCATTAATTCACACATTTCTGGTGTCTGCTGCTTTTTTGGCATTGCAATATTTTACATAACAATAATCTTATCCTGAGAAGCCTTTTTTTTTTCGCTAGGGGATATTGCCTGTCACAGAGAAATTTGAAAACCCATTCAATCAGACTGTCTCCGCGAGTGCTGAGAGGATCCCTGCTGAAAACTGGAAATAAGATTGCAGCTGGACAGTCCCTTTTCCCACCATTCCTTTGAATAGCATTGGGGGATATGAGGACTGGGGGTGACTTTCACTTCTCTGCATGCCTTTAAATATATACATTACGTCATTATAAAAGCAATTTGCCCTCCTCAATGGCTTTCACAAATACTTATAATATACAGCCTCTTGTGCGCGTCCATTCAATTATACTGTTACTTTTGTAAGGTTTCAAAATTGGCGAAATTTGGATAAGAGCGAGTGTAGTGTTCAGCTGTACTTTAACAAAAATGAGATTTTCTCTGACCTAAACAGTTTAGCAGAGGGAATGAGTCCCTCTTCATATCAATGAGTTTTTCTGTCAGCCCAAAAGGAGTAAGAGTGAGTTTGCATTCAGAACGCACCGCAAAGCACCTTTTAGTGTCATGACTGGAATCGAAATGGGCTTCACCACAGGTAACGAAGAAATGAACTCCATGTCAGAGGAATGGGCTCTACTACACCACACTCTTTATATCAGAGCAAAGGAGGACGATGGCTGAGCTACGTCTGATTAGAGTGGCTGAGCTCCAACATTCTGTTTCTATGGGAACAGGATATTATGTGCTGACCCTGAGCAAACAGGAAGTTTATGTCTGTGAGCTGTGTTTACAATACCCTGATTGACTCTACTGGCCAGGGTGGCATCTTTAGGGATGTTGAATAGCTTGAAAGTTGACTCTACAACATAGAAGGCTTTTGGAGAATGTGTCTATAAATGAATGTATGCTTAACAAGTTTATTGCCCAGTTTGTCTAATTAAAATTAACTTTAATGTTTCTGATGCTGTTGGCTTGCAGTTTTTACTTTATTAAAACTTATTTCATTTTAAGTTGATTTAAAACTGAAGTGTGTAATTTCTGCGCCACTGAACGGAATAGCAAAAACACCTTACCAAATATGCCTCTGTCTGCCGTAGATCAAACAAACAGATAGTCCTGCCCCAAACTCACACCATTGGTTGAGTCAGTGTTGTTGTATCAAGCTAGAGGGGTCACTCACAACAAACTGACATTTTGTTATTACAAATTTGTTTACAGTTTTCCAGATAGTTACCCTATATTGTCTTTAAAAAAAGGTACCAGTTAAGGCACAAGGCCATCACTGGGCAGGTACCTTGTTTTGGGTACATATTTTGTACCCTTTACATTTTTTTTTTTTTTTGGTTCCTAGAGAAACAAAATGTATAAATGTACCTTTAAAGATACACAATATGTACTGTACTAAAAGTACAATTACAGTATGTACCCAAAACGAAAAGGTACCACCCCAGTGACGGCCCTTGTACCTTAAACTGTCCCTTTTTTCTGAGAGTGTACAAATGGATTACTTATAGTTGTTTCTGCATGTTAAGATGGCATAGGAGAAAGTATTTTCAGATTTAAACTTAAAAATAATGACATTATTTTTCAGTATTTTACTTTATTTTGGGGCAGATTCACTAAAAGTTTGCGCCACTTTTGCGTGTGGTTTGTCAGTGCAAACACCTGCGTCATATTCACTAACCACCCACAATCACGTTTAGAGGGCGCAATCAGCACTGAAATTCCGCTGCGTCTTCAATATTTAAATTATGTCATTGTCATTCCTTTCAGCACAAACACTCCTCCTTTCTATGTAAATTAGTCTCATTAAAGATTGTGCTTCATTCACAAAACTCCATGCAATTTGCCATGCGGAATTTATATTGCGCTATTACCACTAAAATGAATATTATTTAAAAAAAAAAAAGAGATGTTTGTGAACATTTTCATCTGATCATTTCAGCAGTAATTAATCAGTAATACTCATCAAATGATGTTGAAGAGTGTTATAACCTGGCATATATCCAGATGCGCTGTGTCGTCAAGCGCATGTTCTGTATGTTTAAGAGATGATCCAGGTGTCTGGATCTAAGTAATGCTGTTCAGTCCCGGCAGGGTGGGTCAAATACAGTGGTTTGCGTCATCCTCGGCTAGATTGCACTCAGAATTGAACCGCAAGATCAGAATTGCATGTGCAAATTGTACTCAGCAGCGATTTTGTGGGTGCATTGGCGCCGTTGCCTGATCTGCCTAATTCCTTTAATGAATCGTGCACTAAACAAGTGCAGCTAGTGCATGCAAAAAAAATGGCACTTTTAGTGGGCGCAATTCATTCTTAGTGAATCTGCCCCTTTGTGTTTTCCAAGCCCCTTACCCTAAATATTAAAATTACTTGTCCCAGGCTGGCTGTGCTTCTGGCATGAATGATACCTCGGATTATGTGGCTTATTTATTTATTAATTTATTTTTTTATCCCCTTTTCTCCCAATTTGGAATGCCTAATTCCCACTATTTAGTAGGTCCTCGTGGTGGCGCGGTTACTCACCTCAATCCGGGTGGCGGAGGACAAGTCTCAGTTGCCTTTGCTTTTGAGACCGTCAATCCGTACATTTTATTATGTGTCTTGCTGTGCATGACACGGCGGAGACTCAAAGCACGTAGAGGCTTGTGCTACTCTCCGCGATCCACGCACAATTTACCATGTGCCCCATTGAGAGCGAGAACCCCTAATCGTGACCACGAGGAGGTTACCCCATGTGACTTTACCCTCCCCAGCAGCCGGGCCAATTTGGTTGCTTAGGAGACCTGGCTGGAGTCACTCAGCACACCCTGGATTCGAACTCGCGACTCCAAGGGTGGTAGTCAGCGTCAATACTCGCAGAGCTACCCAGGCCCCAGATTGTGTGGCTTGTTGAGGAGAGGTGTGCTATTACTTTTTATTACTAAGTGATTTGAATCATTTTTTTCCCTGGTGTACAAAAAAGGAGCAAAAAAAAACAAAAACCTTGTACTTCCATAGAGTTACATTGAAGGAGGGATTCGTGCCATATCTATCAAATCATAGACTTGGGAGTGGGCAATTTAGACTTGAGCTTGTAAGCAAACACTTAGAACACTCTAGCAACCGCATTGCAAAATGCTGGAAACCACTTTAGCATTGTGACATCAAGATTTGCACAGATGAGCACCACTCAAATTTTTTTATAAAACGTACAAATTTAATCTATTTGTACAGTTGGTCAGATCATGTGATCATGTCAAGAATAGCCGAGGTTGCCCAAAGGAACTGTTATGTTTCTGGGTTAGCTTTACTGTTTGCTTGCGCACCAGTTATAATTAAGCAAGCATACTGTGGCTTGGCACTCACATGTGAAGTAAGTTTACCCTGTGGTCAGCTGACCTTAACAGTGTGAGTTAGCCTCATGCAATGCCTGGAGTGAGGTGATGTCACCATCCAGACAATGGGAGAGAAGTTAAATACATGTAAACCTTTGTGGTCAGTGGAGATTTAAGAAGATTGCCTAGAGTTTATTTGTCCAATCATTGCATCTGAATTCATATTGTAGTGAAATGAGTTTAACTTATTACTTGTAATAAGCTACATTGCAATAATTACCCATTATTTGGTGTTACAACTTACAAATGTGTTGTTGTGTTACAAATGCTCTCTTCATCTCTGCGGTCTACATTATTTGATGGCAAACCCTAACGCTTTAGCAGATGAACTAGATGTTAATTCTAGAGGACTTCCATGCTTTACTATGCAATGAATTTGCAATTATAATTATTCTTTTGATCTCTTATGTTGTTCCAGTTGAGGACTATTAGTCAACAGTGGACTTGCTAGGCCTTAATTAGCATTCTCATTTTCTGTCTATTAAGTGTGGGTGAATCATTGTGGTTACATCCTTACTCGCTAACATTTCATGGCTTATGATGCTCAGATGCAAGCTGGTGATTATCCAATTCCCAGCCTGAATTTGAGAAGCATTGGTGTGAGAACCGTGTGCCTCCATTATCTAAGAGCGTCCACTTCTGACACACTCAATTATGATATCATCTCCCAACTAATCAATCTTCACACAGGTGGATTTTGTGACTTTCTGTCGAGAATAGACATTTCAGCTCAAGCAAGCAATGTTAGCTCTGTTCCAAAACAAAGTGAACTGCCTACCTAGGCTTTATAGGCTGTTCCAAATGGTAGACAGCTGCATTATGCTGCTTTCTAAGATCATTTGGCCTGGTTTTGACCAAATTTTATGCACCATTGCTAGGGTTGGGATGATATAACAAAATTCGATATATCGCGATCCAAAAAAGTAACTTGATATTTCGACATTTGCAACTTTGTTTACTGTCCATGTGATCATAATTGAAATGACCTGTCAAACATAATTCTCTCTATTGCTTGATTTTACACCTACTGCACTTTTTCTACACTGTTAACAGGGTCCATAAAGGTCCTTAAAGTGCTTTAATTTAGCTTTTAGAAATTTAAATACTGGAATACCTGGAAAATCGCCTTGTTTTGATGAAAAGTGCTTGAGATTGAAGCGGATTGTTTCTTCCGTGTAATGTGTGTCCATCAAAGATGAGGCACACTCCACTTTTATTGAATAATGTGCCTTAATATCCTTTCTGTTATTTACAGTCAGATAAAAACAGTAAAAAGATATATTAATTTTAATCTCACACAGCATGGATGTGCTAAATAAACTTGAGAGATTCTGGTGAATGTTTGTTGAACCAGAACAATGTGAGGTGCTCATTGAACTCTTTTTTAGAGTTTCTGAATGTAAACTCAATGTTATTACTTGTAAATTGTACACATTATTTCAAACAGTAATAGCTCATATCATTCTATATTCAATTTCATGATATAATATTAATTCATATAATGTTGAATTTCTGTATTTTTACATAGTTTAATTTTGATTATAATAATGATAACAAACAAATTGAATTGTTTATATATATATATATATATATACACTTTCACATACTTTTTTCAGGACAGATTTTGTTCAGTTCTATTGCTTGTTCTGCACCTGATCAGCCTGAATGTACCCCACTATTTTTGAAAGCTTATTTGTGTGTGATAGAGAAAGGTATATGAGTAACTCTTATTATTTAAATGTTGAGCATTTCTATTATGTATTAAAGAACTTTATTTTGATGAGAAATTATAATGTGTATTTTACTGAAAAAAAAAAAAAAAATCAGAAGAAAAACAATTCTGTAATATTTTGTAATTCAGGTGTTATTATATCGATTCAAGATTATATCAAATCATAAACCTCATATCGTATATCAAACTGAATCGTGAGATAACCATAGTGTCCCATCCCTAACCACTGCATAGATTCAGAGAAGGCAATCCTATAATGGAAGTGTTTAATTCCATAGCAAAAATGTATCACCAAAAATAGTTCAATCCAATTATGATTATTATTATTTTAATTTTTTTTTAATAGTTGTGTTGACTTTGTACTGTATTTTTAATGCATATTAGAGCATCGCCTTGTTAGCTTAGCAACATGCTAACCTCTTATGAAATCAGTTGTGAATTAAGTCTCAATAGAGCTATTGTACGCTTTTCTGCAAATCATTTAATGTTATGACATTTAATGTTATGTTATGTTATGTTCAAACTTAAACCTTTGTCTTTTGTTGCTTTCATTTCATGTTGCCCTCTCTCGCTCTTTTTTTTTTTTTTTTTCTGTCACGTGTTAATTGTAGTCTTTTTAATGAGAGGTTTCTTATCCCTATCTCCACAGGTCGGCCTGCCCAACGACTCCAATTGTGTGGAGGAAATTCTGCGGGTGAGTTAGATTCACATTCTCTCTTTCTAGTACACTAATTACATCTAGTCACCTGCTCAGCACCATTTTACACACAATGGCACTTCACTGTCATGAGAAAAAGGCTACCATTTAAAAAAAGAAGCCCATTACATCAAGATTGATGGGCTTATTGTTCCAGAATGTACTTTTAAGAAAGTATTCTTAAAAGGGTGAGAACAGCAAAAAAAGAATCTTTTCATATTATTGTATGAATGTGACCCTTTTTGCAACCTTTTCAGTGTTTTGTTTTTAGGATCTCAGCTACTCACTGTGAGACTTAAAAACAAATCAAGGTATTACATTTGTTTCCAGCAGGATTTGATTGTTTTTTTTGTTTTGTTTTTTTTTAAGTCAAATTGTTATATTCAGTCTTGTTAGTAAGATAAATGGAAATTAGTCTGGGATGTCTACTTGGATAAATAACGTATTCATAATTGCTGATTACTGTTTCATGAGACCATCATGTCTTATAATTTAAGCATATTGTATTCTCTCTAATGCAGTATAAAGCTTTTCATAAATAATTGTAACCACATTTGGACATTCTTATACCTGTTAATGGTTACAACTCTAAATAGTATGATGCATCGTAATATGCGATAACACATGAAACTGGTGTTGTTGATGATGTCATTTAAAGGATTACAGTCTTTAAATGTATAATGTAATATAACTGTGGTTACAGTCATTTACAAGAACATACAACTAATTGTAAGGTGCATTAAATTTAGGTGCAAAAAACTTTATAATGCATTAATAATACATTGATAATGCATTATTATTATTATATGCATGCTTCATATCAAGTTTAACCAACTAAGTTTCTCAAAGCATTTAGTAAGAATAGTTTCTGTTTGTGATGCAAAGACATGATAGCGCAGACATCACTGTAAGTGGTGTGCAGTCAACTGACTCTGTTAGCAAATCATGTATTCTGTCAATGATAATAGAGGCAGAACATGTTGTCAGGGCAACCTGGAGTACATCTGTCTGTTGGAGTGCATGGTGGGATTGCTCAGAGGACCCTCACACTTGAGCTCCACTGATGTTGACTCACATGTGACTCATGAATAAGGACGTGTTTTGCTTCAGTCTCCCTGGATTCAATCCACATTCCACTGTATCCATGATGTAGGGAAATTCACTACAAAATCCTGTTGATGTCATAATAAATAATTGCTCGCTAATATCAAGTAATAAGAAAAATGTATTGTTTTTGCATCTGTAATCCAAGAAAATAAATACAAAAATGGTCCAACTGCATTTAATGGTATGGATATGAAGCTAGCTGAAGGGATATTTAATATTTATTTAGTAAAGTTATTGCATTCAGTTTGTCTTTTTCTGGCATTTATTACAATTTTAAATTATTTTAAAGTGCTTAGAGCATGTAACATGTCTTTAATGGAATTAAAGAGCATATATGCCTCACCTTGACAAACAATAACTGTAAAGAAAAATGGGAAAGGGAAATGGTTGAATTTCTAACTTTAAAGATTGTGATTCATAGACTGACTCATTTAATAGAATTCAGGTTTCCACATGCGTGAAATGGACTTCAAAACATTATAAAGAACACAGATAATACAGCTTGTTTTCATGAAGGTGTTGTGAAATATCAGTTGAATATCAGTTAAAATTAAATCCATAAGTTGTTTAAGATGAGAAGTTAGCGCATGCAAGAGATTGGAATATTACTGCCACAGCATACACTGTATAAAAGAAATTGTGAATTTGCAGTATATTCCCTGCTATTAGTAACCATAATTTCACAGTAATTTTTATGTTACTAGTTCAACCGTTTATTGCAGTTAAATGACAAATATAGTGTGACTTCACAGTAAACAGGACCTGGAAATTACTGTAATATAATGTTAGTAGCATTGTGGTATAGAATCATAGTGATTAGCTTTGTCTGCATTACAGCAATCTCTTGTATATTTACAGATGAACTGTAATAGTGCAGTTTCCATAGTACTATGGAAGGTTCCCAGCACAAACCCCTGCACTTCTAAAAGGCAGTTCACACTGGATCAAAGGCCAGTCACCCCCTTCATCTTCTTCCTCAGGGCAGTTCACGAAGAGAATGATTCTCCTCCATGGAGAAAAGGGACAAGCCAACATTTATAAAGCCAACAAAAAAAAAACAAAAAAAATCATTCTATTCCAAAAAGCAGACTGCAGAAATGGCATGATCCTGATCTGGGCTCATGCACACATTCCCATTAAATAAATGAAGGTTCATAAACAGTCTTGAACTGAACCATGTTGAACAGATTTGCCACCTTAAGAGTTGAAACAGAACAGTTGGCAGCAGCTTGATGATAGCGGCAGAGAACATATTAGCAACCAATCTGCAAAATACTTTATAAGTCATAATTAATTATTCTGATTATGAGTTTATTGGATTAAAATCAGAGTTTTTTTTTCAAAAAACAGATTTTTGATAACTTTGCAAATTTATGAAAAAGAAAAAACTGAAATATCACACTGACATAAGTATTCAGACCCTTAACTCAGTACTTAGTTGAAGCACCTTTGGCAGCGATTACAGCCTCAAGTCTTTTGGGGTATGATGCGACAAGCTTTGCACACCTGGATTTGAGGATTCTCTGCAGATACTCTCAAGCTCAGTCAGGTTGGATAGGGACTGTCAGTGGACAGCCATTTTCAGGTCTCTACAGAGATGTTCGATTGGGTTCAAGTCCGGGCTCTGGTTGGGCCACTCAAGGACATTCACAGAGTTGTCCCTAAGCCACTTATTCGTTGTCTTTGGCTGTGTTTTTTGTGTCATTGTCCTGTTGGAAGGTGAACCTTTGGCCCAGTGTGAGGTCCTGAGCGCTCTGGACCAGGTTTTCATGAAGGATATCTCTGTATTTTGCTGCGTTTAACTTTCCTTCAACCCTGACCAGTCCCCCAGTCCCTGCCGCTGAAAATCACCCCCACAGCATGATCCTACCACGACCATGCTTCACCACTGGGATGGTTTGGAATTGAGGCCAAACAGTTCAATCTTCGTTTCATCAGACCAGATAATCTTGTTTCTCACAGTCTGAGAGTCCTTTAGGTGCTTTTTTGCATGTCTTGCACTGAGGAGAGGTTTCCGTCTGGCCTCTCTGCCATAAAGCCCAGATCGGTGGAGTGTTGCAGTGATGGTTGTCGTTCTGCAAGTTTCTCTCATCTCCACACATAATCTCTGGAGCTCAAACAGAGTGACCATCGGGTTCATGGTCACCTCTTTTACCAAGGCCCTTCTCCCCCATTTCTCAGTTTGGCTGGGTGGCCAGCTCTTGGAAGCTGGCCACACTTCTTCCATTTAAGAATTATGGATGCCATTGTGCTCTTGAGAACCTTAAATGCAGCCTAAATGTTTTGTAGCCTTCCCCAGATCTGTGCCTCAACAAAATCCTGTCTCTTAGATATGCAGGCAGTTCCTTTGACCTCATGGCTTGGTTTTTGCTCTGATATGCATTTTCAGCTGTGAGACCTTACATAGAGTGGTGTGTGTCTTTCTAAATCATGTCCAATCAATTGAATTTGCCACCGGTGGACTCCAATTAAAGTGTAGAAACATCTCAAAGATGATCCAGAGGAATGGGATGCACCTGAGCTAAATTTCAAGTGTCATAGCAAAGGGTCTGAATACTTATGTCAATGTGATATTTCAGTTTTTTCTTTTTAATAAATAAGTTATCAAAAATATGGTTTTTGTTTTGTCATTATGGGGTATGGAGTCTAGATTGATATGGGAAAAAAAATCATTTAAAGCATTTTAACATAAGGATGCAACATAACATAATGTGAAAAAAAATGAAGTGGTGTGAATACTTTCTGAATACACTGTACAACTAACATTAAGATTTTAGATACAAATTTAATTGAATGTATAAACGCTTTTAAACACCATTTTGCAATTTTAGTTTTAGTTTAAAAAAAATCCTGGAATGTGGCAAATACATTTTTTAAACTTAAAATATTTCATGTAGATTAATGTAGCATGTCTCACCGCAGTAGGGCTTCCACGAATACTGGTACTCATTTTTACTAGCTGATTAGTTGTCCAGGAAAAATCTGCAACTAGTCAACCACAGGACATGTCAACTTACCAAAAATATTACATGTTACAGTATGTGTATGCAATACTAAACTTTATTCATTGAGTTAAGGTTGTTTGTACAGTATGTGTGCATCTGGCAAATCCTGAGCAGATCATGAACATTGTTTCACTTCACTGTGAGACATGTGAAAATCAGTTGAGAGCATGCAGGCACACTTTAGCCACTTAACACACTGAGTTATATGTGCTGAGACACTCCTATCAATCAAACTCTTGAATTCTAAGGCACATTATACCAATAGGTTCTCAATTAGGATTATGTACAGCAGCTCCAAAAAGTATTTGCAAACTTAAGCCAAACTTAAAATGTATGAACACTAATGCATTAAATAATAAAATATTAAACCAAGGATAATCTGCTAGTTTTTCTCATTTACATTGTCATTTAGCAGATGCTTTATCCAAAATGACTTGCAATATGAGCAACATAAGCAATTCATCATATAAAAGCCAACAATATCCGTAGTATCACACTACTAAATTATATTGGTAGCTAGAGTAGTACAGAAGTTAGAGCAGAAGAAAGAAAAAGTTTATTTATTTATTTATTTTATTTTATAGGACACCAGTGAACTGTTTAAAGGTATAGTTCACCCAAAAATGAAAATTCTCTCATCGTTTATTCACCCTCGTGCCATCCCATATGTGTATCATTTTCTTTCTTCTGCTGAACACAAACTAAGATTTTAGAAGAATATTTCAGCTCTGTAGGTCCATGCAATGCAAGTGAATGTGTACCAAAATTTTGAAGCTCCAAAAGCACATAAAGGCAGCATAAAAGTAATCCATAAGACTCCAGTGGTTAAATCTATATATTCAGAAGCGATATGATAGAAAACAGATCAATTCTTAAGCCCCTTTTACTATCAATCTCCACTTTCACATTCACATTCTTCTTCTTTTGTTTTTGCTGATTCGCAGTCTTTGTGCATATTGCCACCTACTGGGCAGGGAGGAGAATTTATAGAAAAAATGACTTAAGTATTGATCTGTTTCTCACTCACACCTAACATATTGCTTCTGAAGATATATATTTAACCTCTGGAGTCTTATGGATTACATTTATGCTGCCTTTATGTACTTTTTGGAGCTTTAAAATGTTGGTACCCATTCACTTGCATTGAGTTGAATTATTCTTCTAAAAATCTTTGTTTGTGTACATGAGAAGAAAGAAAGTCATACACATCTGGGATGGCATGAGGGTGAGAAAATGATGAGAAATTTTTTATTTTTGGGTGAACTATCCCTCTTCATTGAAGAGATGCATCTTTAGCATTTTCTCAGAACTAACTTCACTTTTCTTAGTAATTTTTGTAACTATTGTCCCACTGGAGTAAAAGTGATTTTTAGTGGATGTACTGTATGAAGTCAGTTCCTCTCAAGTTCACACAGGTGTCCTAGCAGGTGTAGTTTATCACATTAATGATGGATATGTTGCACTACCGTTTGACAACCAGAAAGCATCCAAATACTTTTTGCTTTCATTTTGAACGGTATATATATTGTTTAATAATTTGAAACAAACTAACAAACCTCTCTTTTGTAAAACAGTGTGCTTGTGCTGTCATTTAAATACATGCCAGTTGTTTTAATATATTGAATTTAATGCAATGATATTAATACATGCGTAAGTGTGTTTTAAGTATCCAAATAATTTTATGTCTACTGTGTCATTCCTGGTAAAACAATGACCATATAAAAAGTAAGGAAAAAAGAGAATGTTGTACATTGTAAATAAAATCATAACTCGTATTTAGTATATGTCAAATTAATCTATTTGTTTGCTAATACTTTAGGTACAGTGAAAGTTGTCCAAATGCAGTGTTTTTCATCTGAACATGAATACGTGTGGGATGTATAGCAGAGCTGTCCGAGCACGGCAAGAGTAAACAGCCTCTGATCTTGCCAGCTTGTGTTTGGATAACCTTGTTTGGCTCCAGGAGCAACGCTCTGTTGCTTTTAATAAATTTCATTTGCAACTCAAAGCTTCTACTGCCATGCCTTACCCTTCTGAAGCTCAGAGAAATGAATGGATTTTGTGTGCATTTTTATGGAATGTAATAACAGGTTTTCTTAGGGGAGAGAGTCCAGCGCACATGCTCCGGAGATTTCGCAGTATTCCTGCATGTGATGGCATTAGGCGAGAATGTTTTTTACTTGAAAGAAAATTTGACAAATAAACTCTCTTCAGAGAGCGTATCTTGATCATTGGCTTCTTTCATGTCTGGCATCACTTTTTATAACTGAACGAGACATTTGTGTATACCTTGATCATTTTTCCCACAAGCTACATGCTGATAATCGTCTGCCTGTTTGAAGTTGTGTGACTCATTTGATTTAACGCCCATTGCTCTGTTAGCTGCTTCTGTATCACTTTTTTACATCTGCGCTTAGAGTTACTGACTACTTTAGTTTTCAACCTGAGAAGAGCGAAAAGCATGGTAAACGGCTCATGTATCAAAGGATGATGGAACATGTGGAATAACTGGTTTAAAAGTGCTTTAATGCACACAGTGTAGAAAAAATGTTGCGACAGATTGATATTTAGTGTAAGGGGTGTGTGTGTTGGTTGTGAGGGATTGAAGTTACACCAAACAAAATTGTAAAAAGACTGTTTCCAAACTTATTTCGTGAACACTTGTCTCCCATTAGTCTGTCAACAGACAGTCCCTCCCCTAACTCGTGCCATTGGTTGAGTCAATGTTGCTTTGTCGGGTTGGGATGTTTTCATAATGCCACAGAGCCACATTGTGTTCAGTTTGGGGGTAATCAATCTATGAATAGTTGACTTAAGAGTTGTCTCTGCATATAGGATAGGAGGAAGTATTTTAATATAGAAAAAAATTTCACACTTTTCCATACAACATGTAGAACGAACTGTATTTCCATCCCTCAATGTTAAAGTTAGTCATTAATATGATACCTGCATCATTCACTCTCATGAAGAATTACTGTAACACTTAGCATGTGAATAATTAGATGTGTTTAGTACTAGTGTGTTTATGTTTGTGTGTTGTTCTTATTGTAACCCACATGAATGTTGTTTTTCTGTAGGAGATGACCCATTCCTGGCCTCCACCTCTCACGGCCATACATACACCAGGCAAAGCTGAACAGACCAAGTTTCCCATCCCTTCAAAGGTGAGCTCTTTTGGAGTACTTATACTTACAAAATGGACATAACTGTCAGTATTACAGAGTTAATACAGAGCATCATGTGCAGTACAATGCCAACTACAATGCTTGCAAGGCAGCACTTGATTGATATTCCTAATATACTGTATTTGTTCTTCTTCTCTATAAACTTCTGCAATCAATTCAACTTGTACTGTTTGATCCCATATAAATTATATATGACCATTTATGAACATTTATTTATTAAAATCATAGTGCATAGAGTACATATTTTCATTTCCACTATTTGTTTCTGACATATATTCTGAAGTGTGCAAACATGAAGTGGAGAACTTGGATTTTCACTTGTTCAATCTAATATATGTATATATATACAGTATATATACATGTAATATATAGAAATTGACAAAAATATGTCTATTTGAGAGAATATATGTTACATACAGTACTACATTTTTGTAGTATTTTGAAATACAGTACTGTGCAAAATTCTTAGGCACATAAGATGGTTATTTACAGTATATCTTGAGCTTTAGTGTGTCAGTAGGAAGTATACATTTTAGACTCCCAAACACTCCTTTTGCAAATAGTATAGAATAGAATAGAAGAACAGGGAGCCCTGCAACAGATGTCACAGAGCCCCCTTTGAACATCGAGTAACTCTGGGATTACATGAAGAGACAGAAGCAGTTGAGACAGCCTAAATATATAGAAGAACTGTGGCGAATTCTCTGAGAAGCTTGGAGCATCCTATCTGCCAACAACCAAGGAAAACTGTGTCCAGGTATACATAGGAGAATTGGTGCTGTTTTGAAAGCAAAGGATGTCATACCAAATATTGATTTAAATGTTTTATGTTAACTGGACTTTGTATGACATTAATGTCTTATGGAGACTATGTAACATTTTTCACAAATGACTAAAACGTTTGCATAGCACTGTATTATGTTGCATATATGTATAAGTTTGAGACACATTTTTTATATCAGTGAAAACCAGACATGAACATACATATTATATGTGTTTTACATGTTTTGATATACGTACATCCAATTTCTTTATGGGTAAACTCCATTCAAACTTTCTTTTGTAGATACAGTAACTTCAGCCATGTCTTTTATTTATTTATTTTGAAATTAAATTTCAAAAATCTCCCCTTGATTTACATTGATAGAATGTTCAGCACTCAGCACCAAAAGTGATGACGCCATAATATTTGCATACGGAATTAGGATTAGTCTTCTTTCTTAGATTTATTTGCATAATGAATTGTGATTGGTCTTGCCCCCCTGCATGTATTCACACAGCATACCTTAAAACATGACTCGCCCATATTACTTTTGATAGTTATGTAACTTTGAAAACTCTTTGTATCCTGTTGTTCTGATGTCCATTTGTAATACAAAACAAGCTATTTCAGGTTATTTCATCACATGTATTTGTGCTTGTGAGAATAAAATATCAGGTTTTTATAATAACAGGCCTGGAAAAACTACTTTTTTTTGCAACTTTGCTGCAAATTGTTTCCTTCATTGTGTATATTTACAGTGGGCTTTCCACTCAAGTACCTTTAAAATCCGATGAGAGTGTGTTTCCTTTGCTGTGGCGTCTGCTATTTGTCTCTTAATAGGACATGGTCTGAGTCTCATACGCTGGTCTGGATGACATGGCTAATAATAAGCTGAGTCTATAAATCCTGATGTAATGCTGCCGTCCGCGAGCACAGATATTCCTCCTCTGCAGCGCTCGCTCGCTGAAGTGTGATTTGTGTGCCTGCTTTAATTTTATTAGTGTAAAATCAATTAAAGCTATCAGCAGAGCTATTTCCCATCAGTAGCTGCTCTGTGTGAGTTAATGCACAGAATATAGCATTGGTTTGTTTTTCTTTTGTTTTGTTTTTTTTAAATCAGATCTTTTTATTATGTTTGATTGTTGGTTTTTGTTGTTGTCTTGCACTATATCTATCTTTTCCTCTCTCTGTTACAGGATTCACAGCATGTGACCTCAGGATACAATGGAAGTAAGGACAATATTGGTTCTGGATCTATAATTCAGGGGAGAATTCACTAAGAATGAATAGCACTGATAGCATTGCTTATTTGCACATGCTGTCTGCGTTGTTTTTGCACCCGATTCACTAAATAAATTAGGCCTATGCATAACAGTTAATGCTGCAAACAACAAATCTGCACTTTTTTGTGCTGTAGTACTGTGCACAAAAGTGACAAAATGTTTTTTGTGAATTTGCCCTTGTGTGTCAAGCAATTCCAACAAAAGCAATAAACTTCTAATATTCAATAACAAAAGAAAAAATAATGTTTTGTGATTGATGCATCACTTCCTGTGCTACTGTATTTTGATAGTATGCTAGTATTTGGGCATGTGCAGTCACCTGTTTTCTCATTTTTTCATTTTTACATTCTTACATTCTTTTTCAGAACGCTGCAATGTTCCCAGTAACAAGCCTGCAACCAAGTCGGTTCCACAGAAGTCGTGAGTATTCATTTGATGAATTATTTGAGGGAGTCCCCCAGCATGGAGACAGAGAGAGAGATCAATGGTGAGAGAAAGAAAAAAATGGAGAGAGAGGGAGAGTGCCGCCGTAGTCTTTTCTTTGTTCCCCTGTAAAACATGTCCCAGTGAACCAGGCCTGACCAATTCCCAGCTGAGGGAGAAGATTCCCAGCTGCCCTTCACTCAATCCTTTCCTCAGACATTTGTAATAACACTGTACTGGATGTTTTCAAAATGACATTGAGTGAATAGGATGCAAGTCTTGATGGAGCTTTTTTGCTAATTACAGTGCATTCATATTTGGTGTAAATGTGCTTTTTTTTTTTTTTCAGGTGTCTTGTAAACAAAGCATCACATTAAACATTCCGTTAAGCAGTAAAATCAAGAGCTTGATAATCAAGTACCAAATATAGGCGAAAATTATATTTTATATTTTCTCATGAAATTAAATGTTAAAAATAATTTCTTAGACAAGCAGCACATTTACTATTGCTCATACATAGGGTCAGGACAGATTGATCTCATGTTGTTTACGTGACTGTGGCAATTGCATGGTTCCTTACACGTCTAGTGGCAGCTTCGAGGTGAAATGTCTACTGTGTGACGCTAAAAACGAGTTAAATATTTTCCCACACAAATGAGGTTTTTAAGGTTAATGCTCTGTCAGGTTTTAAATCAACAAAACCGACCTCCCTACCCTAAACCTTAATCCTAAACCTAAAGGATAGTGGGCTCTATTTTCCTGACCACGTAAAACGCAACGGAAAGCGCAACAACCATGCGCAACGTCTTATCAAATTTTTGTACTCTAAGTGCAATTTTCCTGTTGAAGTGAAGTGCGTGCAACCATATTTTTTTAAATATTTTTTTTATATCCCTTGATCCACAGCCTAATCTGGAAGGCTAATACAGTCATATGTTATGTGTGTCAGTAGATCAATATAATAATACTTAATACATTAGAATTATAATACAATAATACATTCTCTGTAATTTAACAGAGCCTACATGCAAGTACTGATGAAAACCACATTTTTCATGCCAATAAAAGGAGCATGTCACTGTCATAGAAATATGCCTGTCATTCAACAAGGATGCAGTTAATGCACAGAAGAACATAAGTGCATATTTCTATTCTTCTATTTTATTGCATACATGCAGCCCATTTACACTGCCAACTTCTTATGAATATGTTGTCTTTTTTATATATTAAAGGGAATGGACTATATAATAGGATGCAGATGGTGCAATAACCGGAGAAGAACCTCAAAAATTTTATTGAACTTGACCCAGCCCATTAGCACTTTGCGCATGCGATTTCGCCACACCCACTTGTGCCTAGACTCAGCACATGCTTGCACGAACATTCCAAAACTGAATGGCTATGCCCACTGATTTTGCGCATATGATGTATCGCATAGCACTGCGATTAGCACTCTTAAAATAGGGCCCAGTGACATAAAAAGCAAATGTGACATGAAAAACAGATGAGATCTTTAAGGTTAATACTGTATTGAGTTTTAAATCAACAAAACCTACCTACATACCCTAAACCTTAAACTCTAACCCATAGTGTTATAAAAAGCAAAGGTGACATGAAAAATGCAATTTCCAAAGCAGCCACGTCATTTTATGTCACTTCTATGACTGGACCCTGGTCCTTTGCATTGCAAGTGCAACGCTCAGTTTAGCTACCGTGCAATTTGATCTCGCTCGAACAAGTTTGTAAATGTAGTTGGCTATGTAATACAAATGTTAGAATATAATGCCTTACAACAAGTCATGCAGTATAGTAAAAGTGCTTTGATTCATAAAATAACATTGTGTGAGGAACAGGGGGAAAAGTACTGATACTGAACTGATAATCTGCCCTTTTGCTTGTGATTTGCACAAAAGGGAATAAACATCATCGTTGTTGTAGCGCCTTAAGCATTTATTTCAGCAGGAAAGTGCAACAATACGAACAACGAGCCACATAAAAAACATTTTGCAAAAATGTAAGTATAGAATCGTGATTCTATGAGACCAGGTTGAGTCAGGGGTTCAAACAAACCCCTACCCCAAATTATGATCAATAGTAATAGTGATGCTTGCCTTAGCAATCATCACTAAATAGTGGAGCATAATTCAGCCTGATCTCA